>NW_026535881.1:1200000-1592500 GCF_028551555.1 Melozone crissalis | reverse complement strand
TTGATTTAGAGCTGGGAAATTAACTAGAATGGAAACTCTTCTTTCCCTTTATGAGGAGCAAGGGATGAGGTCTGGCAGCTGTAGAATTTGCAGCTCTCAGGGAAGAGGGACGATTCAGTAACACATCTATGCAGTGCCTACCTGTGAATACACATATTTTATTTGTCTGAGGTGTCAAGGAGAAAAAATGTTACGAAATGGCTTAAATGAAAGCGTGGTTTTGTATTTTTTAAATTGAGTTTCATTTCCCAAATGCAACTTAATGCAAACAATAAGTAAAAAATTAATTTCTCTCGGGAAAAAGCTATTAACGGAATGGTTCTGTTTTAGCAGCATGTGAAGCAGTGTAATTGCTTACACATGTATTGCTCCAGTGTGTGGTCCCAGTTGTTGAATAGTATCAAATTATAGGAATCAATGAGAATCAACTATTTTTAAGGGAAATGTCTAGAAGCTACATACTGAAACATGATTAAAATTCATTATTTCCAGCTTACTTGTCTAAATCAGCAATTTTAATCACGTTATTCAAGCCAACCCACCCTCAAGCACACTTTTGACTTCAAAATACCCCAAACTAAATAAGACAGAAGACCTTCCTTGAGCAGCTGTAACATTTTTATGTGTCAGTGTCAATCTTTTTGTTGAAAACAGAGATGTTTTTCATGGTTTATTTATTAAAGCAGCGCATTTGTCCTGCTGTGCCATGAACCTGGGCTGCTGTGCTGGGTGGGGAGGGGAAATCTCTGGAGCACCAAGAGCTGCTTAAACACATCAGGGCTGTGAGTTTTGCTCTGGGGTTCAGATGCTCCTGGTTAAATCCCATTTAGTGTGCAAAGGAGGAGCAGGAAGGGTTTGTGCCTTGGCTGATGCAACCTTGGGGATTTGGCTGTGCTGGGGGTGCAGCTCATAAGCACCAGGCCTGGGTTTGGTTTTGTTTTCTGCTTGCTGATTAGACAGATGAGTAATGCCATGGTTGACTCTCACAATTAAAAGGAAAATGTCAAGAGAAGTTTTATAGTTATGTTTTACCCCCTTGTGTTGTTATCAGGGATGCCCTGGGCTTGGGACATTTGGGAGGGTCACTCGTTCCTGTGGCAGCACCTGAGCCCCACTCAAGGTGTCAGGAAGGGATCTCCACCCCTGGGCAGGGAAGGAGGAGTCGATGGAGAGAACTTTGGGGGGGCTAAAGGGTTACAAGATGAAACCTCCCTGGTGTGGGTGAGCACATGGTGGGGAAATCCTCTGCTCCCAGAGCTGTAATCTTTTCTCTATTCCGTCTGCTGTTGTATTTCTGATAAGGTTTTAATAAACCTTTTAAATTTTTTGGAAGTGAGTAGCATTTCTCACACTGAGAACAGAAACAGGAGGGCTGGGCCCCCCAGCCCCCCACCCTTCTGGAGCCTGCTCCTGTGCTTTCCCTTTGGGTGATTCCCTCGATGGGATTCCATCCACCTCCTTCCCCTCCCTGGCAGGCTGCTGTGGCTGGATGCAGCTGGAGCTGTGCTGTGCTCCCTGTCGGGGGCCATTCCCGGCTGTGTGACAGCCCAGAGCTGCCACAGCCACTGCTGGGGCTGTGACCTGGCCTGCCCAGCACTGGTGGCACGGTCAGGAAAGCTTTGGGCTTTGGGGGGAGGCAGCCAGGCCCTGGCTGTGTCTGCAGAGGAGGGGATCGTCCTCCTGCCTCCTGTTCAGCACGCGATGGCATTTCATCCTTCAGAGCCTGGCCTGGAAGGGGCCTCACAGCTCACCTTGTTCCACCTCCCTGCCGTGGGCAGGGATGTCTCCCACTAGAGCAGGTTAGCATTGGCCGTGTTTTCCTTGCTGGCAGAGCCCTGTCCTGGTGTTGCCAAAGCCAGGGACAGGAGATGTGATGTTGGCCTTTTCATGGAGATCCTACAAACTCCTTTCTGACCAGCACTCCACCGCCAGCAAGGGGCACACATTGGTGAGGGCACCAAATTCCTGCAGAGCCCGATTTCTCAGCGTGGGAGGATGCTCCCATAGATAGACAGAGATTAAAAGTCCTGTGTATCACAAATTTAAGGAGCAGAAGAAGGTTGGGATCTGTCCATGGAAAACATTCCAAGTGTGGCGGAGGAACAGGTAGCCTATCCTCCCTTAAAATGGGGAGATAATCACACCTGTCCTCTCACACATGCATCCAATGCAGCTTTCAGTGGACAGGACTGATGGAGAGAAAGAGAGTCTACCAGAAATACAAACCTTGTTTTAATAGGAAATCCTCCAAGATGGATTTTCCTGCATTTTCTAAAAGCATTTATACCTATTGGATGACTACAGGCTTTGAAATGTTTCTGTCTGAATTGTGACAAACATCCCAGTCTTACACAGGAGGGACCAGGTCCTTTGATCAGGGAAATGTCTCTTTGGTCTTGAATAGGGAGGGCTCAATCCAGCTGTTCCCAAGACCAGAGCTTTTTGTCTGTGAGTACATGTATTTATTCTACAAAATAATCACCCTTGCCTTCACTTCCCTTTGGTAGGAGATGCTCCCTGTCTCCTGCAAGCTGTCACTCTATCCCAGGTATCTTTTTGGGTAAAAGGAAGAGAGAAAGGAAAGGTTGAATAAGAAATCCTCCTCAGAAGGGGGAAGATGAGCAGCTTTGGTCTGTCTGTCCATCTGTGAGCAGCTCTGTGGCTGTTCACCTGCATCCTTGCTGTCCTGGGCAGGCAGAATTCCTGCATTAGGAGAAGAAGAAATGCCATCAAGAGGTAGCAACAAAATATTGCCTCCCCTTGACCCCAGTGCTGGGCTGGCCATTGAGATGTGTTTGTGGTGAAAATCACTCTGAATTTCCTATCTTTTCTGCATTTAAAACTGAAGCTTAATGTATTCTGTGTATTTTTGTTGGCAGATAGTAGTGATCATAAAATCCTTTTAATACAGTATTTCTACACCAGCACAGCCTTGATGTGCAGTGTACCTGGCTGTACCCTGTGGGATACTTTGATTTCCCTTTGGCAGCTGCATTTTGTTCTGTCTGCCCCAATCAACAGCAATTCCCCTTTCTCCATGTAGCCTCCAAATCCACTCCTGGTGTGGAGTTTCAGTGCTCTGCTAGGACCTGGGCTAGAAGGGAAGGAATCAATGTCTGCTGGGCTCAGGGTTCCACCTCCACTGTGGATCAGAGCCAGCCTGGCAGCGGAGGGACACCTTGGGTGGCTCAGGGTGGCAATTCTGGGAGGGAAAAGCAGCACTTCAGGGGTGCTGCTGGATGGGAGGGGGGTCGATGGTAGATATCCCACTCCTCACTGTATGGGATGGGGAGGAGCTGCTCCCAAGGAGGAGCACATGTCTTCAGTTCCCAGTTCCTCCCCAAGCTGGAGCCGTGCAGTGCTCTGAAATAATGTGACCTTTGCTTGCAGGTCAGGCTGTTCCTGCAGGGTCACATGTACGGCTGAACCTGCAGACAGGAGAGAGAGAAGCCATACTCCTGGACAGAGAATATGGGGAAGGTGACACGAGAGAAGAGAGAAGAAAAAGGTACAGATATACAAGGCTTTGGGTTGGGTGGGCTATGGGATTCATGCCTTTTATTAGAGGCCAGGTTCCCTGGTACACTCAATTCCTGCATCTTCCAGAGACTTCATTGCTGGGTGAGGAGCTCAGCAGTGCTGAAAGCAGAGGCCTGTCCTTTGTGTTCCATTTGGGATGGCAGTGGAAGTGCCCTGAGTACACTTTCAGAGGCTTCTCATGCCACGACATCAAAACAGCTTCCACAAAGCCTGTGGAGTTCTGGCAAAGTCTTTGGTTTGTCCTTGATTTGCTGTGTTTGGAGTGTGATGCTTCCCTCTGCGCTTTTTAGGCCGAGACGCTTCCAGGAGTCTGTATTTTGGAATTTATGTGCTGCAATCTAAAAACCTTTCTCCAGTACTGCGGTGATGACATCTTGTACTGCAACATGCAAAATGATTTGAGCTTCTGCTCAAACTAATGTTGCTTTAGCTAGGCTGGCATCATGGTTTAAGGATATCCTAATAGTTGATGCTTTGGCCATTTGTGCAATGGTAGGTTTTGGGGAAAGTGACATGAGGGATGAGAGAAAGAGGGAAAAGAGACATGCAGGTCATTGGGTTAAATAGCCTGTGGAATTTATGCCATTGATTGGAGTCCAGAATCTCTGGAGCACATAATTCCTGCCTCTTCCTAAAATTTCATTGCTGGGTGAGGAGCTCAGCAGTGCTGAAAGCAGAGGCCTGTCCTTTGTGATCCCTTTGGGATGGCAGTGGAAGTGCCCTTAGTGCACAATCAGAGGCACCTTCATGGCTTCTCATGCCATGACACCAAAAGCAAATGTGCAAAGTGGCTTCCTAGAATGACATGTAGTCCTCTGAAATATCTGCAGGCAGTGGTCTGAAACTGCTTTCTGAGCCTGCTCCTTGAGATCAGCTGTGAGGGCCTGAGGGCTGGCCTGAGCCCGGTGCTGTGTCCCACTGGGAGCAGCCGCACAGGCTCACGTGCAGAGCAGGCACTGCCAGAGGCTCTGGAGATCTCACCTGCCCTGCATCCACCTTTGTCAAGGTGCTGTAAACATCAGCTGGTGCTGACTTTCCCCTTGGACCCCTTGGTTTAGTCACTATGGGGAATTTCTTTCCTGAATCCCGTGGGATTTCCCCCTGGCAGGTGTGATGGGGATGCTCGGGGAGTGTGGGGCTTTGGGGGCAGCTGGCCGGGCAGGGTGTTAACTTGGGCCCCTGTTGGGCCCATGGCCCCCAGCAGCAGCAGCAGCAGCAGCAGCAGCAGCCGCCCCAGGGCCCAAAGCCCCGTGGCCCCTGCCCAGCACAGGCTGCCCTGTCCCTGCAGCCGTCACCCGAGTGGGGCCCAAGGGCCAGTGGCCGCTGGCAGCAGCAGGAATGCGGGCAGGGTGAGGATGCCCTGGCTTGGCTTTTGTCTTGGGAACAAAGCGGGCTCAGGGCAGTTCAGAGCAGGCTGGGAAGCAGAGCCCAGGGCCTTTGGAGGCTGCAAGGCTTAAAGATAAGCCCCTGCAGCTGCCCAGATGCAGGTGGCCCAGTTGCCAAGGCTGTGGTGGCCTTGAGAGCGTGCAGGTGGATTTTGCATGGCTGTGGCCTGCTGGTGGCTCTGGGCCCAGGAGTGCCTGTGGCTGCAGCAGGAAGGGTGGCTGAAGGTTTGCTGGCTGCTTTGGTGGCATGGCTGCAGGGGCCAGTGCTGTGAGAGCCCCCTGTGTGAGAGGTGGTGAGAGCTGAGCTCTTGGGGACAGCGCTGTGCCCCAGGCCAGGAAGAGCAGCAGTGCCCAGTGGCAGGAGTGGTGTCAGTGGGAACCCCTGTGCACAGGGACCCCCAGCCCTGGGGTGGCCGTGCCAGCACCCCCAGGGACCTCCATCCCGGGAACGTGGAACAAGTGGAACCCACAAGTGTGCATAGGCTGCCTGTTCCCAAAGGAATGACCAAGAGAAGTCAGGTTTTAAAAAGAAACAGCATTTATTTGCCGAAGATTGGCAAATCTAGGATTTACAGAACATGTGTCATTATAACAATTGTTATAACAACAACAATGTACAGAAGATATTGACATGGGATCCGATGGGCTAACAATCTTCAAAACGTATTTACAAAAAACTTCGAACGTTGTAAACATATTTACAAGGAACTTCTAAACATTGAACGTATTTACAAATGCATGGTATCTGTGCCATCTTGAGCCTGAGTCCTGGAAGAAAGGAAGCAGCAGAGCTGGACTCAGCTGGCAGCACTGGGCCCAGCAGGGCTGGGAGCTGGGCCCCAGGGGCTGGGCCGGGGCTGGCAGGGCTGGTGTGGCCCCAGGGAAGCGCAGGGCAGGCCGGGGCTGGTGCTTGTGGCAGCACAATCCAGGCCCCCTGCGGGCACCGTGTCCCTGAGCGGGGCCATCCAGCCCAGCCCCAGCCTGGCATCAGGGGACCCAGTGTGTGTGTGGGCAGGGTGTGGGAAGCATCTGCCTGTCTTACCTGTGGGGCTCCATCTTCATCCAAGGACCATGTGCTCCACCTCATCCTCCTCATCAACTTCCATATTTCCATGTTATCCTCCTCATCCACCTCCATCTCTTCGTAGTTGTCCTCCTCGTCTACTTCCATGTCCTCAACAGGGGAGGACATGGAAGTAGAGGAGGAGTCCACCTCCATCATCTCTTCCTCATCCATGCCCAGGTCCACTTCCATGTCCTCCACAGTGTCTCTGTCAGTCTGCAAGGGGCAGCACAATCTCCCAGTGGGCTTCCTGTCCCACAACATCCATTCCCACATGGCTGCAGCCTGCCCAAGCCGGGTGCCCCCTGCCTGGCATGGCACTGTACCTCCATTGGCACAGCAGTGCACATCCTGCTGGGATTGGCGCTCCAGAGCCGGCAGTGGGAAAATCCCAGGCAGCAGCAGCAGCAGGTCTGTGCTGAGGGTCAGAGTGCTGGGTGAGCAGCAACTGACCCTCGGCAGCTGGCGAAGTGTCTGCTGTGCTCGTTTCCAGGTCCTGGAGGTTCCACCTGGAACCCTCTGGGCGCTGTGATGTCACTGAAGTTTCAGGGCTGCTGTGCAGTGGGAGATGGGGATGGCAGAATGATCAAATCCTTGAATGGTTTGGCTTGGAAGGGACACTAAAGATGATGTGGTTCCAAGCTGAGCAAGCTCCCAGCACACCAGGTGGATGTGGCCCCTGTCTCACCTGGCCTTGGATGTTGCTGGGGATGGGGCATCCACAGCCTCTCTGCACTGGTCCCTGTGTCAGGGACAAGCACCCTGAGAGTAAAGAACTTCTTCCCATCATCAAATCTCTTCCACCTCTTGCAGTTTGATCCCATTCCTCCGTGTCCTGTCACTACAGTCCCTGAGAAAGTGTGCTCTCCCACTTCCCTGTGTTTCAGACTGTTCCTACAGGGTTACACGTGTGACTTATCCTGCAGACAGGAGAGAGACAAGCCAAGTTCCCAGTCAGAAAAAATGCGGAATGTGGCTTGAGAACTGAGAGAATAAGGAAAAAGAAAAGACATGGAAGTCTTTGGGTTGCGTGGGCTGTGGGATTCATGCCTTTTATTAGAGGCCCGGTCCCTGTTGCACTCAGTTCCTGTGTTGCAGCCTGCCCACAGCAACCTCTGTGAGGGACCTGCACTCGCAGTGGTGGGAGCCGGCTTGCTTGGATGGCTGATGGATGAGGCAAGAGAGGGATCGTTGTGTGGAAATCCAAAAAGTGTGGATTGCGCTGAAGAGGGTCCAGAAATGGAGACAAAATGGGGCTGGGCACACAATATGGGGGTGAACAGCGCAGGATCATTACAGTAAGCCAGGACCAAATTGATGCAAGAGAGTTGGAACAATCCGAGGGAGTAAATATAAGGAATTGCAGCAGTTGAACTGGGTGATGCCAGCAAAACGTGCTGCATCACCATGAGCCTGCAAATGCCCATGGGCGACACCATTGCATTCAGAGCGGTGACTTTTTTTACCTTGGTCACTTTGCCCTGAGGTATTACAGTTCCAGTGGTAGGCCCCTGGGAACTCACATCTCCCGCTTTTTGCTGTCTATAAAGAAGGCTTCTGCCATAGACTTTTGTGAGGTATTTAGCAAAAAAGGATAAAATAACCAACACAATGAATACTAAAAACAAAACCCACACAACAGTCTTAACTAAAGATGAAAGCCAGCCTCGCAAACCCCTGTGTTTGGAAAGTCCAGTGAACCAGTTGTTGTTGCCTTCCATCTGGATCTTGTTTCCTTGATCTTTTAGCAGCTGGATGCCCTGGTACTCTGACTCCCTATGTGACAGCAGGTAGAAAAAACACATGCCTTGTAGTGCCTGACAGGCATGGCCATGGACAAGAAATTGTGGCTTGTCTGTGGAAGCGCCCAGCTGAAGGCATGCGGCTCAGTGAGGAACATCCAGTTCTGTGCTGCAGTGGCTACAAACGGCAGCATCCTCTGACGTAGGCTAATTTATTATCTGGAGGCTTGGGTGTCCTTAAAGTAAACAGATAAAGAGATTAGAAGATGAAACTTAAGTTGTGTTCCCACTAAACTTTCTCTTCTGTAAGGCAAGCGTGTGAACACAGCTTATTAGAAGAATCATGTATCAATGCTAAAATATAATTTTTACAAATGTTAAGACATAGATCCTGGTTAGTGGTGTCTGAGCTATCTTGGTCTTGGTGTGTGTGGTCAACGCTGCGTAGGAGATCTTCTTCTGTCCTTCTCCTTCTTCTTTTCCAGGCTGCTACTGTCTCTCTTAGGCTTTCATTCTGTTCTTCTGATGGTGGCTCTGGTGTTTGCCTCACCGTTTCCAGAAAGAGTTTTTATGTATTTTGCTGGGATTCATCTTAGGAATGTGTCTGTAGAGACAAGGGCATCTTTTCTTTCCCATGTAATTAATGGAAAAGGGCCCATAATTTGTTTAGATTCAGGGTCTTTGGTCAACACAGGTGGCTGTTTTTTTAATTGGGCTGCAGTTGAATTAGTAAAATGCCTGATGACTGGGGGAGTTGTCTCCATAAATGAATTGTTCAAAAAGTTGAATACATTAAAGGCCTTGGCCAGTCTGTCAGTGGAAGATAATATCTGGATTACCCCTCTCAGCTGATCAAGGATCCTTTTGGTGGATCAGTGGGCCCTCTGAGCTATGGACTTTCCAATGGCGGAGTGTGGTATGCTTGTGACATGTTTTATACCCCAGTGGACAGAAACTTGTTGGAATCAGTGCAAGGTATAAGCAAGAGCATTATTAAATTTAATTTCCTGTAGAACTGCTAAGGTGGAAAAAACGAAAACGTAATGTTTTATAGCATCTTCTGATTTTTCACCAGCATGGGCAGAGGTGAAAACCGCAGTGGAAAAGGCATCGATTGAGACCTGGATGTATTTTAGTCTGCTGAAAGGGACTTAGTGTGGGATGTCTGATTGCCAGATGTGGAGACTCTCTATTCCTCTTGGGTTGGCTGCAGCTCTGGCAGAAGCAAGGCCACGTTCCTGACAATTTGGGCAGGTGGCTACAAGGGATCTTGCAGGGTCTCGGGTGTTTTTGAACATCCTGAGCATCGCAAGAATGTTTTGATGGTAGAATTGGTGGCTGATCCTAGCCTGTGTAAAACCGATCTAAGGCATATTGCAGTGGTTCAGATGTTTGAAGTAGGCAATTGAGGGGCTCTTGAGTGAGAAGTAAGTATATATTCTCAAGGCCTGTTCCTGCAAGGGAGCACAGAGGCTCTCTAGCTTTCCTGATATGTTGTGCAATAAGTTTCTGTTGGGTTGTTATCATTCTAGTAGGTTGGTGTGCTCTGAAAACGCATTCAATTTCTATGAGGGGATCTGAGATAGTTGAGTCCCCCTGAAAGAATAATGCATGGAATATTGGACTTACACCAAGGATTGCCAGGGAGAAAGGAAAATCAGGGTGGTCTCTGTGTGCCTGTTTAGTTTGAATCACCCAGGATGCCTTTTGTACAGTTGCTTAAGCCTCCGGTGTCAGTGATGACGGGAATCGAGTCCTTCACTGCCTTTAAGGAGCAGCAGGAATAGTGACGTGAGATCTTCTGTGGTGATTCCCAGCAGTGAATGTACCCAACTGATGCTTCCACAGAGCGTTTGCAGTTCTGGCAGAGTCTTTGGGTTGTCCTTGATGTGCAGTGTTTGTGGTGTGCCGGTTCTCTCTGCAGTTTTTAGGCCGAGACACTTGCAAGGGGCTGTCCTTTGAACTTTATCTGCTGCAATCTTAAAACTTTTCTCCCGTACCGCAGTGATGACCTCATGTACTGCAACATGCAAAATGATTTGAGCTTCTGCTCAAACTAATGTTGCCTTAGCTAGGCTGGCATCATGGTGTAAGGATATCCTAATGGTTGATGCTTCGGCCATTTGTGCAATGGTAGGTTTTGGGGAAAGTGACATGAGGGATGAGAGAAAGAGGAAAAAGAGACATGCAGGTCATTGGGTTAAATAGCCTGTGGAATTTATGCCATTGATTGGAGTCCAGAATCTCTGGAGCACATAATTCCTGCCTCTTCCTAAAATTTCATTGCTGGGTGAGGAGCTCAGCAGTGCTAAAAGCTGAGGCCTGTCCTTTGTGATCCCTTTGGGATGGCAGTGGAAGTGCCCTTAGTGCACAATCAGAGGCACCTTCATGGCTTCTCATGCCATGACACCAAAAGCAAATGTGCAAGGTGGCTTCCTTGAATGACATGTAGTCCTCTGAAATATCTGCAGGCAGTGGTCTGAAACTGCTTTCTGAGCCTGCTCCTTGGGATCAGCTGTGAGGGCCTGAGGGCTGGCCTGAGCCCGGTGCTGTGTCCCACTGGGAGCAGCCGCACAGGCTCACGTGCAGAGCAGGCCCAGCCAGAGGCTCTGGAGATCTCACCTGCCCTGCAGCCACCACTGTCAAGGTGCTGTAAACATCAGCTGGTGCTGACTATCCTCCTGGACCCCTTGGTTTAGTCATTATGGGAATTTCTTTCCTGAATCCCGTGGGATTTCCCCCTGGCAGGTGTGATGGGGATGCTCGGGGAGTGTGGGGCTTTGGGGGCACCTGCCCAGGCAGGGACAGAGCTTGGGCCCCTGTTGGGCCCATGGCCCCCAGCAGCAGCAGCAGCAGCAGCAGCAGCAGCAGCCCCCGGCCAAAAGCCCCGTGCCCCCTGCCCAGCACAGGCTGCCCTGTCCCTGCAGCTGTCACCCGAGTGGGGCCCAAGGGCCAGTGGCCGCTGGCAGCAGCAGGAATGCGGGCAGGGTGAGGATGCCCTGGCCTGGCTTTTGTCTCTGGAACAAAGCGGGCTCAGGGCAGTGCAGAGCAGGCTGGGAAGCAGAGCCCAGGGCCTTTGGAGGCTGCAAGGCTTAAAGATCAGTCCCTGCAGCAGCCCAGATGCAGGTGGCCCAGTTGCTAAGGCTGTGGTGGCCTTGAGAGCGTGCAGGTGGATTTTGCATGGCTGTGGCCTGCTGGCGGCTCTGGGCCCAGGAGTGCCTGTGGCTGCAGCAGGAAGGGTGGCTGAAGGTTTGCTGCCTGCTTTGGTGGCATGGCTGCAGGGGCCAGTGCTGTGAGAGCCCCCTGTGTGAGAGGTGGTGAGAGCTGAGCTCTTGGGGACAGCGCTGTGCCCCAGGCCAGGAAGAGCAGCAGTGCCCAGTGGCAGGAGTGGTGTCAGTGGGAGCCCCTGTGCACAGGGACCCCCAGCCCCGGGGTGGCCGTGCCAGCACCCCCAGGGACCTCCAGCCCAGGGAACATGGAACAAGTGGAACCCACAAGTGTGCAAAGGCTGCCTGTTCCCAAAGGAATGGCCAGGAGAAGTCAGGTTTTAAAGAGAAACAGTGTTTATTTGCCGAAGATTGGCAAATCTAGGATTTACAGAACATGTGTCATTATAACAATTGTTATAACAACAACAACAACAATGTACAGAAGATATTGACATGGGATCCGATGGGCTAACAATCTTCAAAACGTATTTACAGAAAACTTCTAACGTAGTCAACGTATTTACAGGAACTTCTAAACTTTCAAACGTATTTACAAAAGTATCGGATCTGTGCCATCTTGAGCCTGAGTCCTGGAAGAAAGGAAGCAGCAGAGCTGGACTCAGCTGGCAGCACTGGGCCCAGCAGGGCTGGCAGCTGGGCCCCAGGGGCTGGGCCGGGGCTGGCAGGGCTGGCGTGGCCCCAGGCAAGCGCAGGGCCGGCCGGGGCTGGTGCTTGTGGCAGCACAATCCAGGCCCCCTGCGGGCACCGTGTCCCTGAGCGGGGCCATCCAGTCCAGGCCCACCCTGGCATCAGGGGACCCAGCGTGTGTGTGGGCAGGGCGTGGGAAGCATCTGCCTGTCTTACCTGTGGGGCTGCATCTTCATCCAAGGACCATGGGCTCCTCCTCATCCTTCTCGTCCACTTCCATATCTTCCATGTTATCCTCCTCATCCACCTCCATCTCTTCGTAGTTGTCCTCCTCATCTACTTCCATGTCCTCAACAGGGGAGGACATGGAAGTAGAGGAGGAGTCCACCTCCATCATCTCTTCGTCATCCAGGCCCAGGTCCACTTCCATCTCCTCCACAGTGTCTCTGTCAGTCTGCAAGGGGCAGCACAATCTCCCAGTGGGCTTCCTGTCACACACCATCCATTCCCACATGGCTGCAGCCTGCCCAGGCCGGGTGCCCCCTGCCTGGCATGGCACTGTACCTCCATTGGCACAGCAGAGCACATTGTGCTGGGATTGGCACTCCAGAGCAGGCGGCAGGAAAAGCCCAGGCAGCAGCAGCAGCAGGTCTGTGCTGAGGGTCAGAGTGCAGGGTGAGCAGCAACTGACCCTCGGCAGCCGGCGAAGTGTCTGCTGTGCTCGTTTCCAGGTCCTGGAGGTTCCACCTGGAACCCTCTGGGCGCTGTGATGTCACTGAAGTTTCAGGGGCGCTGTGCAGTGGGAGATGGGGATGGCAGAATGATCAAATCCTTGAATGGTTTGGCTTGGAAGGGACACTAAAGATGATCTGGTTCCAAGCTGAACAAGCTCCCAGCACACCAGGTGGATGTGGCCCCTGTCCCACCTGGCCTTGGATGTTGCTGGGAATGGGGCATCCACAGCCTCTCTGCACTGGTCCCTGTGTCAGGGACAAGCCCCCTGAGAGTAAAGAACTTCTTCCCATCATCAAATCTCTTCCACCTCTTGCAGTTTGATCCCATTCCTCCGTGTCCTGTCACTACAGTTCCTGAGAAAGTGTGCTCTCCCACTTCCCTGTGTTTCAGGCTGTTCCTACAGGGTTACACGTGTGACTTAACCTGCAGACAGGAGAGAGACAAGCCAAGTTCCCAGTCAGAAAAAATGCGGAATGTGGCTTGAGAACTGAGAGAATAAGGAAAAAGAAAAGACATGGAAGTCTTTGGGTTGCGTGGGCTGTGGGATTCATGCCTTTTATTAGAGGTCCAGTCCCTGGTGCACTCAGTTCTTGTGTTGCAGCCTGCCCACAGCAACCTCTACGATGGACCTGCACTCGCAGTGGTGGGAGCCAGCTTGCTTGGATGGCTGATGGATGAGGCAAGAGAGGGATCGTTGTGTGGGAATCCAAATAGTGTGGATTGCACTGAAGAGGGTCCAGAAATGGAGACAAAATGGGGCTGGGCACACAATATGGGGGTGAACAGCGCAGGATCGTTACAGTAAGCCAGGACCAAATTGATACAAGAGAGTTGGAACATTCCGGGGGAGTACATATAAGGAAAATGCAGCAGTTGAACTGGGTGATGCCAGCAAAATGTGCTGCATCACCATGAGCCTGCAAATGCCCATGGGCGACACCATTGCATTCAGAGCGGTGACTTTTTTTACCTTGGTCGCTTTGCCCTGAGGTATTACAGTTCCAGTGGTAGGCCCCTGGGCCCTCACATCTCCCCCTTTTTGTTATCTATAAAGAAGGTTTCTGCCATAGACTTTGGGAGGTATTTAGCAAATAAGGATAAAATAACCAACACATTGAATACAAAAAACAACACCCACACAACAGTCTTAACTAAAGATGAAAGCCAGCCTCGCAAACCCCTGTGTTTGGAAAGTCCAGTGAACCAGTTGTTGTTGCCTTCCATCTGGATCTTGTTTCCTTGATCTTTTAGCAGCTGGATGCCCTGGTATACTGACTCCCTATGTGACAGCAGGTAGAAAAAACACATGCCTTGTAGTGCCTGACAGGCATGGCCATGGACAAGAAATTGTGGCTTGTCTGTGGAAGCGCCCAGCTGAAGGCATGCGGCTCAGTGAGGAACATCCAGTTCTGTGCTGCAGTGGCTACAAACGGCAGCATCCTCTGACGTAGGCTAATTTATTATCTGGAGGCTTGGGTGTCCTAAAAGTAAACACATAAAGAGATTAGAAGATGAAACTTAAGTTGTGTTCCCACTAAACTTTCTCTTCTGTAAGGCAAGCGTGTGAACACAGCTTATTAGAAGAATCATGTATCAATGCTAAAATATAATTTTTACAAATGTTAAGACATAGATCCTGGTTAGTGGTGTCTGAGCTATCTTGGTCTTGGTGTGTGTGGTCAACGCTGCGTAGGAGATCTTCTTCTGTCCTTCTCCTTCTTCTTTTCCAGGCTGTTGCTGCCCCTCTTAGGCTTTCATTCTGTTCTTCCTATGGTGGCTCTGGTGTTTGCCTCACCATTCCCAGAAAGAGTTTTTATGTATTTTGCTGGGATCGATCTTAGGAGTGTTGCTGTAAAGACAAGAGCATCTTCTCTTCCCCAAGTATTTAATGGAAAAGGGCCCATAATTTGTTTAGATTCAGGGTCTTTGGTCAACACAGGTGGCTGTTTTTTTAATTGGGCTGCAGTTGAATTAGTAAAATGCCTGATGACTGGGGGAGTTGCCTCCATAAATGAATTGTTCAAAAAGTTGAATACATTAAAGGCCTTGGCCAGTCTGTCAGTGGAAGATAATATCTGGATTACCCGTCTCAGTTGATCAAGGATCCTTTTGGTGGATCAGTGGGCCCTCTCAGCTATGGACTGTCCTGTGGTGAAGTGTCGTATGCCTGTGACATGTTTTATACACCAGTGGACAGAAACTTGTTGGAATCAGTGCAAGGTATAAGCAAGAGCATTATTAAATTTAATTTCCTGTAGAACTGCTAAGGTGGAAAAAACGAAAACGTAATGTTTTATAGCATCTTCTGATTTTTCACCAGCATGGGCAGAGGTGAAAACCGCAGTGGAAAAGGCATCGATTGAGACCTGGATGTATTTTAGTCTGCTGAAAAGGACTTAGTGTGGGATGTCTGATTGCCAGATTTGGAGACTCTCTATTCCTCTTGGATGGACTGCAGCTCTGGCAGAAGCAAGGCCATGTTCCTGACAATTTGGGCAGGTGGCTACAAGGGATCTTGCCGGGTCTCGGGTGTTTTTGAACATCCTGAGCATCGCAGGAATGTTTTGATGGTAGAATTGGTGGCTGATCCTAGCCTGTGTAAAACCGATCTAAGGCATATTGCAGTGGTTCAGATGTTTGAAGTATGCAATTGAGCGGCTCTTGAGTGAGAAGTAAGTATATATTGACACGGTCTGTTCCTGCAAGGGAGCACAGATGCTCTCTAGCTTTCCTGATAAGTTGTGCAATAACTTTCTGTTGGGTTGTTATCATTTTAGTAGGTTGGTGTGCTCTGAAAACACATTCAATTTCTATGAGGGGATCTGAGATAGTTGAGTCCCCCTGAAAGAATAATGCATGGAATATTGGACTTACACCAAGGATTGCCAGGGAGAAAGGAAATGTAGTGTGGTATCTGTGTGCCTGTTTAGTTTGAATCACCCAGGATGCCTTTTGTACAGTTGCTTAAGCCTCCGGTGTCAGTGATGACGGGAATCGAGTCCTTCACTGCCTTTAAGGAGCAGCAGGAACAGTGGCGTGAGATCTTCTGTGGTGATTCCCAGCAGTGGATGTACCCAACTGATGCTTCCACAGAGAATTTGGGGTTCTGGCAGAGTCTTTGGGTTGTCCTTGATGTGCAGTGTTTGTGGCGTGATGGTTCTCTCTGCAGTTTTTAGGCCGAGACACTTGCAAGGGGCTGTCCTTTGAACTTTATCTGCTGCAATCTTAAAACTTTTCTCCTGTACCGCAGTGATGACATCATGTACTGCAACATCCAAAATGATTTGAGCTTCTGCTCAAACTAATGTTGCCTTAGCTAGGCTGGCATCATGGTGTAAGGATATCCTAATGGTTGATGCTTCGGCCATTTGTGCAATGGTAGGTTTTGGGGAAAGTGACATGAGGGATGAGAGAAAGAGGAAAAAGAGACATGCAGGTCATTGGGTTAAATAGCCTGTGGAATTTATGCCATTGATTGGAGTCCAGAATCTCTGGAGCACATAATTCCTGCCTCTTCCTAAAATTTCATTGCTGGGTGAGGAGCTCAGCAGTGCTGAAAGCAGAGGCCTGTCCTTTGTGATCCCTTTGGGATGGCAGTGGAAGTGCCCTTAGTGCACAATCAGAGGCACCTTCATGGCTTCTCATGCCATGACACCAAAAGCAAATGTGCAAAGTGGCTTCCTAGAATGACATGTAGTCCTCTGAAATATCTGCAGGCAGTGGTCTGAAACTGCTTTCTGAGCCTGCTCCTTGGGATCAGCTGTGAGGGCCTGAGGGCTGGCCTGAGCCCGGTGCTGTGTCCCACTGGGAGCAGCCGCACAGGCTCACGTGCAGAGCAGGCACTGCCAGAGGCCCTGGAGATCTCACCTGCCCTGCAGCCACCACTGTCAAGGTGCTGTAGAGATCAGCTGGTGCTGACTATCCCCTTGGACCCCTTGGTTTAGTCACTATGGGGAATTTCTTTCCTGAATCCCGTGGGATTTCCCCCTGGCAGGTGTGATGGGGATGCTCGGGGAGTGTGGGGCTTTGGGGGCACCTGCCCAGGCAGGGACTGAGCTGGGGCCCCTGTTGGGCCCATGGCCCCCAGCAGCAGCAGCAGCAGCAGCATCTGCAGCAGCAGCAGCAGCAGCAACACCAGCCCCCGGCCAAAAGCCCCGTGCCCCCTGCCCAGCACAGGCTGCCCTGTCCCTGCAGCTGTCACCCGAGTGGGGCCCAAGGGCCAGTGGCCGCTGGCAGCAGCAGGAATTCGGGCAGGGTGAGGATACCCTGGCTTGACTTTTGTCTCTGGAACAAAGCGGGCTCAGGGCAGTGCTGAGCAGGCTGGGAAGCAGAGCCCAGGGCCTTTGGAGGCTGCAAGGCTTAAAGATCAGTCCCTGCAGCAGCCCAGATGCAGGTGGCCCAGTTGCCAAGGCTGTGGTGACCTTGAGAGCGTGCAGGTGGATTTTGCATGGCTGTGGCCTGCTGGCGGCTCTAGGCCCAGGAGTGCCTGTGGCTGCAGCAGGAAGGGTGGCTGAAGGTTTGCTGCCTGCTTTGGTGGCATGGCTGCAGGGCCAGTGCTGTGAGAGCCCCCTGTGTGAGAGCTGGTGAGAGCTGAGCTCTTGGGGACAGCGCTGTGCCCCAGGCCAGGAAGAGCAGCAGTGCCCAGTGGCAGGAGTGGTGTCAGTGGGAGCCCCTGTGCACAGGGACCCCCAGCCCCGGGGTGGCCGTGCCAGCACCCCCAGGGACCTCCAGCCCAGGGAACGTGGAACAAGTGGAACCCACAAGTGTGCAAAGGCTGCCTGTTCCCAAAGGAATGGCCAGGAGAAGTCAGGTTTTAAAGAGAAACAGTATTTATTTGCCGAAGATTGGCAAATCTAGGATTTACAGAACATGTGTCATTATAACAATTGTTATAACAACAACAACAACAATGTACAGAAGATATTGACATGGGATCCGATGGGCTAACAATCTTCAAAACGTATTTACAGAAAACTTCTAACGTAGTCAACGTATTTACAGGAACTTCTAAACTCTCAAACGTATTTACAAAGGCGTGGCATCTGCGCCATGATGTGCATGAGTCCTGGAAGAAAGGAAGCAGCAGAGCTGGACTCAGCTGGCAGCACTGGGCCCAGCAGGGCTGGGAGCTGGGCCCCAGGGGCTGGGCCGGGGCTGGCAGGGCTGGCGTGGCCCCAGGCAAGCGCAGGGCAGGCCGGGGCTGGTGCTTGTGGCAGCACAATCCAGGCCCCCTGCGGGCACCGTGTCCCTGAGCGGGGCCATCCAGTCCAGGCCCACCCTGGCATCAGGGGACCCAGCGTGTGTGTGGGCAGGGCGTGGGAAGCATCTGCCTGTCTTACCTGTGGGGCTGCATCTTCATCCAAGGACCATGGGCTCCTCCTCATCCTTCTCGTCCACTTCCATATCTTCCATGTTATCCTCCTCATCCACCTCCATCTCTTCGTAGTTGTCCTCCTCATCTACTTCCATGTCCTCAACAGGGGAGGACATGGAAGTAGAGGAGGAGTCCACCTCCATCATCTCTTCGTCATCCAGGCCCAGGTCCACTTCCATCTCCTCCACAGTGTCTCTGTCAGTCTGCAAGGGGCAGCACAATCTCCCAGTGGGCTTCCTGTCACACACCATCCATTCCCACATGGCTGCAGCCTGCCCAGGCCGGGTGCCCCCTGCCTGGCATGGCACTGTACCTCCATTGGCACAGCAGAGCACATTGTGCTGGGATTGGCGCTCCAGAGCAGGCGGCAGGAAAAGCCCAGGCAGCAGCAGCAGCAGGTCTGTGCTGAGGGTCAGAGTGCTGGGTGAGCAGCAACTGACCCTCGGCAGCCGGCGAAGTGTCTGCTGTGCTCGTTTCCAGGTCCTGGAGGTTCCACCTGGAACCCTCTGGGCGCTGTGATGTCACTGAAGTTTCAGGGGCGCTGTGCAGTGGGAGATGGGGATGGCAGAATGATCAAATCCTTGAATGGTTTGGCTTGGAAGGGACACTAAAGATGATGTGGTTCCAAGCTGAGCAAGCTCCCAGCACACCAGGTGGATGTTGCCCCTGTCCCACCTGGCCTTGGATGTTTCTGGGGATGGGGCATCCACAGCCTCTCTGCACTGGTCCCTGTGTCAGGGACAAGCCCCCTGAGAGTAAAGAACTTCTTCCCATCATCAAATCTCTTCCACCTCTTGCAGTCTGATCCCATTCCTCCGTGTCCTGTCACTACAGTTCCTGAGAAAATGTGTTCTCCCACTTCCCTGTGTTTCAGACTGTTCCTACAGGGTTACACGTGTGACTTAACCTGCAGACAGGAGAGAGACAAGCCAAGTTCCCAGTCAGAAAAAATGCGGAATGTGGCTTGAGAACTGAGAGAATAAGGAAAAAGAAAAGACATGGAAGTCTTTGGGTTGCGTGGGCTGTGGGATTCATGCCTTTTATTAGAGGTCCAGTCCCTGGTGCACTCAGTTCTTGTGTTGCAGCCTGCCCACAGCAACCTCTGCGATGGACCTGCACTCGCAGAGGTGGGAGCCGGCTTGCTTGGATGGCTGATGGATGAGGCAAGAGAGGGATCGTTGTGTGGGAATCCAAATAATGTGGATTGCGCTGAAGAGGGTCCAGAAATGGAGACAAAATGGGGCTGGGCACACAATATGGGGGTGAACAGTGCAGGATCATTACAGTAAGCCAGGACCAAATTGATACAAGAGAGTTGGAACATTCCGGGGGAGTACATATAAGGAAAGTGCAGCAGTTGAACTGGGTGATGCCAGCAAAACGTGCTGCATCACCATGAGCCTGCAAATGCCCATGGGCGACACCATTGCATTCAGAGCGGTGACTTTTTTTACCTTGGTCGCTTTGCCCTGAGGTATTACAGTTCCAGTGGTCGGCCCCTGGGCCCTCACATCTCCCCCTTTTTGTTATCTATAAAGAAGGTTTCTGCCATAGACTTTGGGAGGTATTTAGCAAATAAGGATAAAATAACCAACACATTGAATACAAAAAACAACACCCACACAACAGTCTTAACTAAAGATGAAAGCCAGCCTCGCAAACCCCTGTGTTTGGAAAGTCCAGTGAACCAGTTGTTGTTGCCTTCCATCTGGATCTTGTTTCCTTGATCTTTTAGCAGCTGGATGCCCTGGTATACTGACTCCCTATGTGACAGCAGGTAGAAAAAACACATGCCTTGTAGTGCCTGACAGGCATGGCCATGGACAAGAAATTGTGGCTTGTCTGTGGAAGCGCCCAGCTGGAGGCATGCGGCTCAGTGAGGAACATCCAGTTGTCTGCTGCAGCGGCTACAAATGTCAGAATCCTCTGACGTAGGCTAATTTATTATCTGGAGGCTTGGGTGTCCTAAAAGTAAACACATAAAGCGATTAGAAGATGAAACTTAAGTTGTGTTCCCACTAAACTTTCTCTTCTGTAAGGCCAGGGTGTGAACACAGCTTATTAGAAGAATCATGTATCAATGCTAAAATATAATTTTTACAAATGTTAAGACATAGATCCTGGTTAGTGGTGTCTGAGCTACCTTGGTCTTGGTGTGTGTGGTCAACGCTGCGTAGGAGATCTTCTTCTGTCCTTCTCCTTCTTCTTTTCCAGGCTGTTGCTGCCCCTCTTAGGCTTTCATTCTGTTCTTCCTATGGTGGCTCTGGTGTTTGCCTCACCATTCCCAGAAAGAGTTTTTATGTATTTTGCTGGGATCGATCTTAGGAGTGTTGCTGTAAAGACAAGGGCATCTTCTCTTCCCCAAGTATTTAATGGAAAAGGGCCCATAATTTGTTTAGATTCAGGGTCTTTGGTCAACACAGGTGGCTGTTTTTTTAATTGGGCTGCAGTTGAATTAGTAAAATGCCTGATGACTGGGGGAGTTGCCTCCATAAATGAATTGTTCAAAAAGTTGAATACATTAAAGGCCTTGGCCAGTCTGTCAGTGGAAGATAATATCTGGATTACCCGTCTCAGTTGATCAAGGATCCTTTTGGTGGATCAGTGGGCCCTCTCAGCTATGGACTGTCCTGTGGTGAAGTGTCGTATGCCTGTGACATGTTTTATACACCAGTGGACAGAAACTTGTTGGAATCAGTGCAAGGTATAAGCAAGAGCATTATTAAATTTAATTTCCTGTAGAACTGCTAAGGTGGAAAAAACGGAAACGTAATGTTTTATAGCATCTTCTGATTTTTCACCAGCATGGGCAGAGGTGAAAACCGCAGTGGAAAAGGCATCGATTGAGACCTGGATGTATTTTAGTCTGCTGAAAGGGACTTAGTGGGGGATGTCTGATTGCCAGATGTGGAGACTCTCTATTCCTATTGGATGGACTGCAGCTCTGGCAGAAGCAAGGCCACGTTCCTGACAATTTGGGCAGGTGGCTACAAGGGATCTTGCAGGGTCTCGGGTGTTTTTGAACATCCTGAGCATCGCAGGAATGTTTTGATGGTAGAATTGGTGGCTGATCCTAGCCTGTGTAAAACCGATCTAAGGCATATTGCAGTGGTTCAGATGTTTGAAGTAGGCAATTGAGGGGCTCTTGAGTGAGAAGTAAGTATATATTGACACGGTCTGTTCCTGCAAGGGAGCACAGATGCTCTCTAGCTTTCCTGATAAGTTGTGCAATAACTTTCTGTTGGGTTGTTATCATTTTAGTAGGTTGGTGTGCTCTGAAAACGCATTCAATTTCTATGAGGGGATCTGAGATAGCTGAGTCCCCCTGAAAGAATAATGCATGGAATATTGGACTTACACCAAGGATTGCCAGGGAGAAAGGAAAAGTAGTGTGGTATCTGTGTGCCTGTTTAGTTTGAATCACCCAGGATGCCTTTTGTACAGTTGCTTAAGCCTCCGGTGTCAGTGATGACGGGAATCGAGTCCTTCACTGCCTTTAAGGAGCAGCAGGAACAGTGGCGTGAGATCTTCTGTGGTGATTCCCAGCAGTGGATGTACCCAGCTGATGCTTCCACAGAGAATTTGGGGTTCTGGCAGAGTCTTTGGGTTGTCCTTGATGTGCAGTGTTTGTGGTGTGATGGTTCTCTCTGCAGTTTTTAGGCCGAGACACTTCCAAGGGGCTGTCCTTTGAACTTTTATCTGCTGCAATCTTAAAACCTTTCTCCTGTACCACAGCGATGACATCTTGTACTGCAACATCCAAAATGATTTGAGCCCCTCCACAAACGACTGTGTCGTCCATGTAATGAAAAATGATAGTATTAGGATGTTCATTTACTGGTCCATATAACGAAAAGCGATTAGCATTAGGGCTTGAGAATTTGAACATCAAGCCATTGACAAATATTTTGTCTACTCTTCAGTCGTTGAGGCAATACAGTCCACTGGTACCTCTTTAAAGGTGCTTGTCGATTTAGTGACGGAAAAGGCAACCCTGGAGGGTGTCATTTGGCTGCATTTGGGTGTCAAAAAGTATTCATTAAGATATATATCAACCATCTGCCAATAACAGTGTAATCATAGGTACAATTGGACTAAACCTCCCTGAACTAGCCTTCCTTCAATTCTCAACCCATGCAATGTTCAAAGCAATGCTCTTCCTATGCTCAGGCTCCATCAATCACAGCCTAAATATCGAACAAGATATCCGAAAAATAGGAGGACTACAAAAACTGCTACCCACAACTACGGCATGGTGCACCATCGGCAATCTCGAGGTACCATGGAGGCTGAGGGCAGTCTGGACTGGAAGGCACCCATGTCGTCGATGACCTCATTGATTTTCCTGAGGTCCTGCAGGAGCCGCCTCTTGTCCTTGCCAGGCTTTCATATGATAATGACAGGTGCATTGCAGGGGCTAGTAGATGGTACAATGTGGCCCACAGTCAGCTGCCTCTGCAGGAGGGACTGCAGGGCCTTTAACTTTCTGCCTGGGAGGGGCCACTGATCCACCCATACGGGGTTGTTGGTCTTCCAGGTTGACTGAAGTGTGGCGCGCTGCTCTGTGGCCCCATCTAGAAATCCTGAGGTGTTGATAGGGTCTCTGGCCCTGTCCCCCTTTGGGACAAGAGGTCGTTTTCCTCAAATTGTTATTGGTGCCTGGGTGACAAAGGATCTTACTGTCGAAACTGTGCCCTCAGGACCTTCCCTGCAGATGTTACTGTGACTCCAGAAGCTGGTAGTGGCTCCCCTGGTAGCTAATACTTACCAGAGCAGTTGGAACCAGGGGCCATTCTTTAGCCAATCAGAGCAGTAAATTATAGTGACATCAGGTCTTGTATCTAATAGTCCTGAATGACATCTCCTTCTCCCTTTACATGACAAAGCGCACTTTAGAATGGGTCTATTTCTGCCTGTTGTCTGTGCCCACATCACCATTGGATCAACTGGTGTGGTGATCATGTCCCGTAGGAGGATGGCTCTGGCTCTAACTGTTCCTTTTAGAATGAAAAGGGGAGGGTCTAAGCATAGAGCCTGGACAGTTATCTCCTGCAAAGATGTCAAGGCGAGCACCTCAGGTAATGTAGTGAGTGTCTCCATCTCTTCCCTGGTGTTGGTTAAAATCAAAATGCCTCTAGGCCATTCTTCAGGCCCGTATTTGCCTGTTGGAATATGGTGAACATAAATTTAATGGATTAGAATTGAAAAGGCCCCTACTAGCTGCCTTTAGGTTCCAGGGCAGAGCTGTCTTCTATTTTCTGCAGCGATCGAGCTGTCCTGATAGATCTGAGAAGGTCGCTGTGCTGGTTCTCCATGATGTTGGGGAGAGTATGGCGGAACAGCCTCGCATTTTGTGTCATCGTGCGTGGCCTTTCTGTGTCTGTGTGGGGTTTCCCGCAGGCCACCGGTTTTGCTGGTGTTGGAAAGCATGTGGACGAGGGGGGCAGTGAGGACAGTGGTTGTGACGCCTAGAAGCTCTCCAGTAATAGCCTTTAGTTTTGCAATTCTGTTAAAAATGCCCCATCTCTCCACATAAAAAGGAAGGTCCTTTTTCATATGTTTGTGGGTGAGAAACTTAAAGGGTATTAGCACTTCTACTACACCCTGACTGGTAGCCTTATCTAGGCTGGCATCATGGTGTACAGATGACCTAATGGTGCATGCCTTGACCATTTGTGAAAGGGCAGGTTTTGGTAAAAGTGACATGAAGGATGAGAGAAGGACAAAAATAGTACAGACATGCAAGTCATTGGGTTTAGTGGTCTGAGGGATTTATGACTGTTATTTGAGGCCAAGTGCCCTGGTGCACGTAATTCCTACATCTTCCTGAGATTTCATTGCTGGGTGAGGAGTTGAGCAGTGCTGAAAGCTGAGGCCTGTCCTTTGTGATCCCTTTGGGATGGCAGGGGAAGTGCCCTGAGTGCACATTGAGACGGACCTTCATGGCTCCTCATGCCACGACACCAAAACTAAATGTGCAAGGTGGCTTCTTTGAATGCCATTTAGTCCTTTGAAATATCTGCAGGCAGTGGTCTAAAACTGCTTTCTGAGCCTGCTCCTTGGGATCAGCTGTGAGGGCCTGAGGGCTGGCCTGAGCCCGGTGCTGTGTCCCACTGGGAGCAGCCCGACAGCCTCTCGTGAAGAGCAGGCACTGCCAGACGCTCTGGAGATCTCACTTGCCCTGCAGCCACCACTGTCAAGGTGCTGTAAACCTCAGCTGGTGCTGACTTTCCCCTTGGACCCCTTGGTTTAGTCACTATGGGGAATTTCTTTCCTGAATCCTGTGGTATTTCCCCCTGGCAGGTGTGATGGGGATGCTCGGGGAGTGTGGGGCTTTGGGGGCAGCTGCCCGGGCAGGGACTGAGCTGGGGCCCCTGTTGGGCCCATGGCCCCCAGCAGCAGCAGCAGCAGCAGCAGCAGCAGCAGCAGCAGCAGCAGCAGCAGCAGCCCCAGGGCCGAAAGCCCTGTGCCCCCTGCCCAGCACAGGCTGCCCTGTCCCTGCAGCTGTCACCCGAGTGGGGCCCAGGGGCCAGTGGCCGCTGGCAGCAGCAGGAATGCGGGCAGGGTGAGGATGCCCTGGCTTGGCTTTTGTCTCTGGAACAAAGTGGGCTCAGGGCAGTTCAGAGCAGGCTGGGAAGCAGAGCCCAAGGCCTATGGAGGCATCAATGCCTAAAGATCAGCCCCTGCAGCAGCCCAGATGCAGGTGGCCCAGTTGCCAAGGCTGTGGTGGCCTTGAGAGTGTGCAGGTTGATTTTGAATGGCTGTGACCTGCTGGCGGCTCTGGGCCCAGGAGTGCCTGTGGCTGCAGCAGGAAGGGTGGCTGAAGGTTTGCTGCCTGCTTTGGTGGCATGGCTGCAGGGGCCAGTGCTGTGAGAGCCCCCTGTGTGAGAGGTGGTGAGAGCTGAGCTCTTGGGGACAGCGCTGTGCCCCAGGCCAGGAAGAGCAGCAGTGCCCAGTGGCAGGAGTGGTGTCAGTGGGAGCCCCTGTGCACAGGGACCCCCAGCCCCGGGGTCGCCGTGCCAGCACCCCCAGGGACCCCCAGCCCCGGGAACGTGGCAAAAGTGGAACCCACAAATGTGCAAAGGCTGCCTGTTCCCAAAGGAATGGCCAAGAGAAGTCAGGTTTTAAAGAGAAACAGTATTTATTTGCCGAAGATTGGCAAATCTAGGATTTACAGGACATTTGTCATAACAATTGGTATAACAACAAGAACAACGATGTACAGAACATATTTAAATGGGATCTGATGGGCTAACAATCTTCAAAACGTATTTACAAAAAACTTCCAACGTAGCAAACATATTTACAAGGAACTTCTGAACTTCAAACGTATTTACAAAGGTGGGCATCAGTGCCATCATGTGCATGAGTCCTGGAAGAAAAGAAAGCAGCAGAGCTGGACTCAGCTGGCAGCACTGGGCCCAGCAGGGCTGGGAGCTGGGCCCCAGGGGCTGGGCCGGGGCTGGCAGGGCTGGTGTGGCCCCAGGGAAGCGCAGGGCAGGCCGGGGCTGGTGCTTGTGGCAGCACAATCCAGGCCCCCTGTGGGCACCGTGTCCCTGAGCGGGGCCATCCAGCCCAGCCCCAGCCTGGCATCAGGGGACCCAGTGTGTGTGTGGGCAGGGCGTGGGAAGCATCTGCCTGTCTTACCTGTGGGGCTCCATCTTCATCCAAGGACCATGGGCTCCTCCTCATTCTCATCCACCTCCATGTCCTCGATGTCATCCTCCGCATCCACCTCCATCTCCTCGATGTTGTCCTCCTCATCTACTTCCATGTCCTCAACAGGGGAGGACATGGAAGTAGAGGAGGAGTCCACCTCCATCATCTCTTCGTCATCCAGGCCCAGGTCCACTTCCATGTCCTCCACAGTGTCTCTGTCAGTCTGCAAGGGGCAGCACAATCTCCCAGTGGGCTTCCTGTCCCACACCATCCATTCCCACATGGCTGCAGCCTGCCCAAGCCGGGTGCCCCCTGCCTGGCATGGCACTGTACCTCCATTGGCACAGCAGAGCACATCCTGCTGGGATTGGCACTCCAGAGCAGGCGGCAGGAAAAGCCCAGGCAGCAGCAGCACCTCAGCGCTGAGGGTCAGAGTGCAGGGTGAGCAGCAACTGACCCTCGGCAGCCGGCGAAGTGTCTGCTGTGCTCGTTTCCAGGTCCTGGAGGTTCCACCTGGAACCCTCTGGGCGCTGTGATGTCACTGAAGTTTCAGGGGCGCTGTGCAGTGGGAGATGGGGATGGCAGAATGATCAAATCCTTGAATGGTTTGGCTTGGAAGAGTTCCTAAAGATGATCTGGTTCCAAGCTGAGCGACCTCTTAGCAGAGCAGGTTGCTGCGGCCCCTGTCCCACCTGGCCTTGGATGTTGCTGGGGATGGGGCATCCACAGCCTCTCTGCACTGATCCCTGTGTCAGGGACAAGCACCCTGCGAGTAAAGAACTTCTTCCCATCATCAAATCTCTTCCAACTCTTGCAGTTTGATCCCATTCCTCCTTGTCTTGTCACTACAGTTCCTGACCAAGAGCCCTCTCGCACTTTCCTGTGGGTCAGGCTGTTCCTGCAGGGTCTCATATGTGGCCTGACCTTCAGACAGGAGATAGAGAAGCCAAGTACCCAGTCACAGACAATGCAGAATGTGGCATGAGAACTGAGAGAATAAGGAAAATGCAAGGACATGCAAGGCATTGGTTTGGGTGGGCAACCGGATTCATGCGTTTTCTTAGAGGTTAGGTTCCCTGTTGCACTCAGTTCCTGTGTTGCAGCCTGCCCACAGCCAGCCTCTTTGAGGGACCTGTACTCCCAGAGCTGGGAGCACACTTGCTTTAACTGCTGGTGAACGAGGCGAGTGAGGGATCTTTGTGTGGAGCTCCAAACACTATGGATTGCACTGAAGAGGGTCCAGGAAGGGAGACAAAATGGGGCTGGGCACACAGATGGAAAATGGTGGGAAAAATCAGGGTAGCATTGCAGTGAGCCAGGACCAAAAAGGTAAAACAGAGGGGAGAACCTTCTAGGGGGTGTACATATAGGAAAATACAGCAGTTGAACTGGGTGATGCCAGCAAAACGTGCTGCATCACCATGAGCCTGCAAATGCCCTTGGGCGACACCATTGCATTCAGAGCGGTGACTTTTTTTTCCCTTGGTCACTTTGCCCTGAGGTATTACAGTTCCAGTGGTCGGCCCCTGGGCCCCAAGAACTTCCCCCTTTTTGTTGCCTTTAAAGAAGGCTTCTGCCCTAGATTTTTGCAGGCATTTAGTAAAATAGGATAAAATAAACAACACAATGAATACAATCAACATTGTCCACACAACAGTCTTAACTAAAGATGTAAACCAGCCTTTCATCCCGCCATGTTTGAAAAGTCCAGTGAACCAGTCGTTGTTGCCTTCCATCTGGATCTTGTTTCCTTGATCTTTCAGCAGCTGGATGCCCTGGTATACTGACTCTCTATGTGACAACAGGTAGAAAAAACACCTGCCTTCAAATGCCTGACAGGCATGGCCATGGACAAGAAATTGTGGCTTGTCTGTGGAAGCGCCCAGCTGAAGGCATGTGGCTCAGTGAGGAGCATCCAGATTCCTGTTCAGTAGCAACCAATGGCAACATCCTGTGACTTTAGCTAATTTAGTATCTTGAGGCTTGGGTTGCCTAAAAGCAAACACATAAAGAGATTAGAAGATGAAACTTAAGTTGTGTTCCCACTAAACTTTCTCTTCTGTAAGCCAAGGGTGTGAACACAGCTTATTAGAAGAATCATATATCAATGCTAAAATATAATTTTTACAAATGTTAAGACATAGATCCTGGTTAGTGGTGTCTGAGCTATCTTGGTCTTGGTGTGTGTGGTCAACGCTGCTTAGGAGATCTTCTTCTGTCCTTCTCCTTCTTCTTTTCCAGGCTGCTGCTGTCCCTCTTAGGCTTCCATTCTGTTCTTCTGGTGGTAGCTCTGGTGTTTGCCTCACCGTTCCCAGAAAGAGTTTTAATGTATTTTGCTGGGATCAATCTTAGGAGTGTTGCTCAAGAGACATGGGCATCTTCGCTTTCCAAGTAATTAATGGGTAGGTGCCCATAAATTGTTTAGATTCAGGTTCTTTGAGCAACACAGGTGGCTGTTCTTTTAATTGGGCTGCAGTTGAATTAGTAAAATGCCTGATGACTGGGGGAGTTGCCTCCATAAATGAATTGTTCAAAAAGTTGAATACATTAAAGGCCTTGTCCAGTCTCTCAATGGAAGATAATATCTGGTTTCCCCCTCTCAGTTGATCAAGGATCCTTTTGATGGCTCAATTGGGCCTCTCGGCTATGGACTGTCCTGTGGTGGAGTGTGGTATGCCTGTGACATGTTTTATACCCCAATGGTCGGAAACTTGTTGGAATCAGTGCAAGATATAAGCAAGAGCATTATCAGTTTTAATTTCCGGTGGAATTGCTAAGGTGGAAAAAACGAAAACGTAATGTTTTATAGCATCTTCTGATTTTTCACCAGCATGGACAGAGCCAAAAAACACACTTGTAAAGGCGTCGATTGAGACATGGATGTATTTTAGTCTGTCCAAAGGAGCTTAGTGTGTGATGTCTGATTGCCAGATGTGGAGACTCTCTAGTCCTCTTGGACTGACTGCAGCTCTGAGAGAAGCAAGGCCATGTTCCTGACAATTTGGGCAGGTGGCTACAATGGATCTTCCTGGTCTGGTGTAATTTTGAACATCCTGAGCAGCACAGGAATGTTTTGGTGTTAGAATAGGTGGCCGATATTTGCCTGTATAAAGACTGTCTAAGGCGTATTGCAGTGTTTCAGATGTTTGAAGTAGGCAATTGAGGTGCTCTGGAGTGAGAAGTAAGTATATATTCACAAGGTCTGTTCCTGCAAGGGAGCACAGACGCTCTCTAGCTTTCCTGATTAGTTGTGTAATAACTTTCTGTTGGGTTGTTATCATTTTAGTAGGTTGGTGTGCTCTGAAAACGCATTCAATGTCTTTGAGGGGACCTGCAATAGTTGAGTGCCCCCGAAAAAATAATGTATGGAATATTGGACTTACACCAAGCATTGCCAGGGAGAAAGGAAAAGTAGTGTGGTATCTGTGTGCCTGTTTAGTTTGAATCCCCCAGGAGACCTTTTGTACGGCTGCTTCAGCCTCCGGTGTCAGTGATCACGGGAATCGAGTACTTCTCTGCCTTTAAGGAGCGGAAACAGTGGCGTGAGATCTTCTGTGGTGATTCCCAGCAATGAACGTACCCCACTGATCATTCCACAGAGCGTTTGCAGTTCTGACCGAGTCTTTGGTTTGTCCTTGATGTGCAGTGTTTGGGGTGTGATGGTTTTATCTGCGCTCTTTAGCCCAAGGTACTTCCAAGCGACTGTCTTTTGAACTTTATCTGCTGCAATCTCAAAAACCTTTCTGTTGTACCACAGTGATGTCATCTTGTACTGCAACGTCCAAAATGATTTGGCCTTCTGCACAAATTACTGTATCGTCCATGTAATGAAAAATGATAGCATTAGGATGTCTTTTCTGTCTGGGCGAGAGATTTTGGGCTCAAAGCCATTGACAAATAGTTGAGCTAGTCTTCTCGCTTTGAGGCAATGCAGTCCACTGGTACCTCTGTGAAGGTGTTTTTCAGTTTAGGGGCGGAAAAGGCAAACCGGGGGGGTGTCATTTGGATGCATGAGGGCATCAAAAAAGTATTGAATTGAATTGAATTGAATTGAATTGAATTGAGAAAGTCTCTGTGCTGTTTCTCCACGATGTTGGGGAGAGTGGGGCGGAACGGCCTCGCGTTTGGTGTCATCACGCAGGGCCTTTCTGTGTCTTTATGGGGTTTCCCGCAGGCCACCAGTTTTGCTGGTGTTGGAAAGCGTGTGGATGAGGGGGGAAGTGAGGACAGTGGCTGTGACAGCTAGAAGGTCCCTGGTAATAGCCTTTATTTTTACAATTCTGTTGAAAATGCCCCATCTCCCTACACTTAAAGCCAGGTCCTTTTTCATGTGTATGTCAGGGAATAACTTGGGAGGCTACTAGCACCTCTACCACACCCTTACTGGTAGCCTTAGCTTGGCTGGCGTGACAGTGTTGGGATGCCCTAAGTGTGCATGCCTCGACCATTTGTGCAATGCTAGGCTTTGTGTTGACTGGTAGCGAAGGAAAAATGTCTTTAAAGGTGTTGTTAGCATTTGTTTCAGCAAGTTTATTAAGAAGTTCCTTCCTGGCTTTTGGATGTTCACCTTGCTTCTCTATTGCTTGTGGAAGGTGGTCAATAAATTTTAGAAAGGATTGCCCAGGTCCCTGCAGAATGTCTGGGAAATCTAGAGTAGGTGTTGTTCCATTGGGTGTCTGCTTGAGAGCTGTCTTTGCAGCACTTTTATCTCTTCTAACAGAGCTCTGGGAAGGTCTATTGAATGAGGTTTTGTGAAATCTTCCTCACGGGCTAGATGGACTAGTGGTAGGTGTGCCCACCTGTCTTCCCTAGTATAGTCTTCTAATAATTGTTTTATTAGATTTTTCTCCATTCCTTCCCACAGAATAATTTCAGTGGGAGAAAGTAGGATGTGCATAAAATGGAGCAGATCGTGAGGCACCATAACATGTGCAGTGAAGGTGGCATTTAACAAATTATTAAAATATGGTGACCTCCTCCCATGGTCTTTCACTGCTTTACAAAGGTCTTTCATCTCCCGTGTGTGACAGCTTCTCATCAGGGGTTAGCCCCACACTGGTACTGCACCGGTGCTGCTTGTATTTTAGCCACCAATTCCCAATCCCCCTCTTCTGCCACCAGCTTCCACATCCTTGTCCAAGAATCCTCAGGCTCATGCTGAAGATGGGATGAACCTTCCCTCTCCTCGCCAGAAGAGGGAACTTGTTCTTTGGCAGAGGAGCGGGGCCTTGGTGTGACTGGCCAGGCCCGGTGTTGTGGGCCTTTGGTAGCCAAGATGGCGGCCTTCCGGTTACCGCCCCTCACACTTCCGGCTCTGACAGTGTGGGGTCCACAAGGGGCTGAGTTGGAGGGGCTAGGGCAGCGGGAGTAGGCAAGGAAGCGCTGGATCCCAATGCAGGGGTGGTACCTGACACAGAGCTGGGACCCAACACAGGGGGAGGACCCGATGAGAGAGCTGGGGGTGGGAGGGAGTTTGACATTGACAACCCCCTCCAGAGGAGGGACTCCATTTTGTGAGCTATCTGAGGGGGATCCAGGGAGGAGAGGTACTGGAGAATGGGTTAGGGTAGAATCCAGGCCGGTGTTACCTGGGCAGGGGGTGGAGAAGGAGGGAAGATGTCAGACAGCAGGTGGCTTGTTTGTGCTTTACAGCAGTTCCTGTCTCTCACCCTTATCTTGGTATCAGTGGGTTCAGGAATGCCAGGGGCAGAACTCAAAAAATTATTTGAGTATTAGAGCATTGAACCCTTGAGAAAACTCCATAAATCATATGAAAAATTGGGTAAAATTTTGCGACTCTTATCCCTCTCTGAGTTTTCAAAAGAAAGAATCTTTCCCGAACTGAGTCCCAAAATGCTACATGACAAATTGAATCAACAGAAATATCTGGGAACTCCTTTAAAAGCCAATGAACAAATGACTTCCAGCCTCCCTTAATACAAGTCTTCCCCCATGAAAGGAGAACCTCCCTAGTAGGAACATATATGTCCCTAACAACTCTGGATAATTTGCTACCCAGAGCTGCCCCTGATGTAAAGGGTGGCCCACCCACAGGACTAAAATATCACCCAAGGATCCTGCACTGCAGGTGGCTGTGGGATCTCAGTCTCTCAGAACTGGGGTGCAGGGTGAACGAGACCGCCCCTGGGGGGCTCGGGAGTCCTGGAATGTTGCCAGAAATGTCTGGTGGCTGGACTTTGATCCCACATGGGAGATGACATCAGTATGAGGACGGGAGGATTTCACTGGGGTGAATGGTGAAGGGACAAGTTAATTGGAGTGTGAGATACAGGGTTTAAGATCCCTGTACAGGGGGGTCTAGAGAGGTAAGATGGAGGAATTGGAGCGTGCCCTTCTCCTTCTTCTTCTTCCTCTAGGCCTCCATCTTCTGTGGTGATGTTGGCACTCCAGGATTGGACCTTACTAGGGGAACACTGGTTAATAAGGGTAGAAGGTATTGGAGAAAAATGATAAATATTGTATACGTAACTCCGGGTATAAAGATAGGTGGCCGCCCCAGGGGCTCTCAGTGTGTGCCCATGGCTGACTGCTGAGCAGAACTCTGTCAGGCCAAGAGAAAATCTTTTAGATAAGCAATTAATAAACACCGAGACCGAGAACAAATCTGAAGCTTCCTCTCGTCCTTTCGAACCCGGGGGCCCAAGGCCATCTTTGGGCTTTTCCCAGACCATCTAAACAGCACCCAAAATCCGACAGGTGGCTGTCTCCCCATTCATTGCTCTGGTGGCTCTGGATGCAGAGGTTTAAAAATATCCCCTGAGCTTCACCCGCTGAGCCAGCCCTCATCCCTCATGCTGCTGCTGGGTGCTGGCGCGGCATTCAGCAAGCCCTGATAAAACTGATAAAACATTGCATTTAGAGGGCTGCCACACTTTACTTTAATTTGTCATTTTTGTTGTGAGGTATTATAGTTCCACTACTAGGCCCCTGGGTCTGCACAACCCTGCGTCCTCCTGAGATATCATTGCTAGTGAGGAGCTCAGCAGTGCTGAAAGCGGAGGCCTGTCCTTTGTGTTCCCTTTGGGATGGCAGTGGAAGCGCCCTGAGTGCACATTCAGAGGCACCTTCGTGGCTTCTCATGCCGCGACACCAAAACTAAATGTGCAAAGTGGCTTCTTTGAATGACATTCAATCTTTCGAAATATCTACAGGAAGTGGTCTGGAAATGCTTTCTGAGCCTGCTGGTTGGGATCAGCTGTAAGGGGCTGAGGGCTGGCCTGAGCCCGGTGCTGTGTCCCACTGGGAGCAGCCGCACAGGCTCACGTGAAGAGCAGGCACTGCCAGAGGCCCTGGAGATCTCACCTGCCCTGCAGCCACCTTTGTCAAGTGGCTGTAAACGTCAGCTGGTGCTGACTTTCCCCTTGGACACCTTGGTTTAGTCACTATGGGGAATTTCTTTCCTGAATCCCGTGGGATTTCGCCCTGGCAGGTGTGATGGGGATGCTCGGGGAGTGTGGGGCTTTGTGGGCAACTGCCCGGGCAGGGGCTGAGCTCGGGGCCCTGTTGGGGCCATGGCCCCCAGCAGCAGCATCTGCAGCAGCATCTGCAGCAGCAGCAGCAGCCGCCCCGGGGCCCAAAGCCCCGTGCCCCCTGCCCAGCACAGGCTGCCCTGTCCCTGCAGCTGTCACCCGAGTGGGGCCCAGGGCCCAGTGGCCACTGGCAGCAGCAGGAATGCGGGCAGGGTGAGATGCCCTGGCTTGGCTTTTGTCTCTGGAACAAAGCGGGCTCAGGGCAGTTCAGAGCAGGCTGGGAAGCAGAGCCCAGGGCCTTTGGAGGCTGCAAGGCTTAAAGATCAGCTCCTGCCGTAGCCCAGATGCAGGTGGCCCAGTTGCCAAGGCTGTGGTGGCCGTGAGAGTGTGCAGGTGGATTTTGCATGGCTGTGGCCTGCTGGCGGCTCTGGGCCCAGGAGTGCCTATGGCTGCAGCAGGAAGGGTGGCTGAAGGTTTGCTGGCTGCTTTGGTGGCATGGCTGCAGGGCCAGTGCTGTGAGAGCCCCCTGTGTGAGAGGTGGTGAGAGCTGAGCTCTTGGGGACAGCGCTGTGCCCCAGGCCAGGAAGAGCAGCAGTGCCCAGTGCCAGGAGTGGTTTCAGTGGGAGCCCCTGTGCACAGGAACCCCCAGCCCCGGGGTGGCCGTGCCAGCACCCCCAGGGACCTCCAGTCCAGGGAACGCGGAACAAGTGGAACCCACAAGTGTGCAAAGGCTGCCTGTTCCCAAAGGAATGGCCAGGAGAAGTCAGGTTTTAAAGAGAAACAGTATTTTTTTGCCGAAGATTGGCAAATCTAGGATTTACAGAACATATGTCATTATAACAATTGTTATAACAACAACAACAACAATGTACAGAACATATTTACATGGGATCCGATGGGCTAACAATCTTCAAAACGTATTTACAAAAAACTTCCAACGTAGCAAACATATTTACAAGGAACTTCTGAACTTCAAACGTATTTACAAAGGTGGGCATCAGTGCCATCTTGAGCCTGAGTCCTGGAAGAAAGGAAGCAGCAGAGCTGGACTCAGCTGGCAGCACTGGGCCCAGCAGGGCTGGGAGCTGGGCCCCAGGGGCTGGGCCGGGACTGGCAGGGCTGGTGTGGCCCCAGGGAAGCGCAGGGCAGGCCGGGGCTGGTGCTTGTGGCAGCACAATCCAGGCCCCCTGCGGGCACCGTGTCCCTGAGCGGGGCCATCCAGCCCAGCCCCAGCCTGGCATCAGGGGACCCAGTGTGTGTGTGGGCAGGGTGTGGGAAGCATCTGCCTGTCTTACCTGTGGGGCTGCATCTTCATCCAAGGACCATGGGCTCCTCCTCATCCTTCTCGCCCACTTCCGTGTCCTCGATGTTGTCCTCCTCAACCACCTCCATCTCCTCGATGGTCTCCTCCTCCTCTACTTCCATGTCCTCAACAGGGGAGGACATGGAAATAGAGGAGGAGTCTACCTCCATCATCTCTTCGTCATCCAGGCCCAGGTCCACATCCATTGCCTCCTCAATGTCTCTGTCAGTCTGCAAGGGGCAGCACAATCTCCCAGTGGGCTTCCTGTCCCACACCATCCATTCCCACATGGCTGCACCCTGCCCAAGCCGGATGCCCCCTGCCTGGCATGGCACTGTACCTCCATTGGCACAGCAGAGCACATTGTGCTGAGATTGGCGCTCCAGAGCTGGCGGCAGGAAAAGCCCAGGCAGCAGCAGCAGGTCTGTGCTGAGGGTCAGAGTGCAGGGTGAGCAGCAACTGACCCTTGGCAGCCGCTGAAGTGTCTGCTGTGCTCGTTTCCAGGTCCTGGAGGTTCCACCTGGAACCCTCTGGGCGCTGTGATGTCACTGAAGTTTCAGGGGCGCTGTGCAGTGGGAGATGGGGATGGCAGAATGATCAAATCCTTGAATGGTTTGGCTTGGAAGGGACCCTCAAGATGATGTGGTTCCAAGCTGAGCAAGCTCCCAGCACGCTAGGTTGCTGTGGCCCCTGTCCCACCTGGCCTTGGATGTTGCTGGGGATGGGGCATCCACAGCCTCTCTGCACTGGTCCCTGTGTCAGGGACAAGCACCCTGAGAGTAAAGAACTTCTTCCCATCATCAAATCTCTTCCACCTCTTGCAGTTTGATCCCATTCCTCCTTGTCCTGTCACTAAAGTTCCTGACCAAGAGTCCTCTCCCACTTCTCTGTAGTCCCTTCCCTCATTGGAAAGTTGCTGAGGTCTCCTATGACTCTCTGTACAATGCTCATAAGATGAAATCTGCAAGTTGAAGCTTGTAGGCCCTCTGCAGTTATATAGTGGCACTGGGGTGGTTCCTCAATTGCAACACGAAATTCTGAGGTATCAATTCATCAGCTGTTTTTATTGTGGTGGGATCTGAAAATTTTGGTCAGCAGAGCCCTATATTGCCAGGGGGAGCTGTCTGTGAGCCTGACACAGAATCCAGCACTCAGACTAATCTTTTCTTGAGTGTGGTAGCTTTTTTCATTCCTTTCCTCCTGCCCTTAGCCATTGCTAGAATGTCACAGTGAAAATAGAATTGAGGCCATTTTTCACTCATTACATGTTCTTGTTTGTTTTGTTTCTTCTGCAAGGCTGGGCAAGGTTGATCTCGATGCAAATTCATTCACATCTGAGGAGCTTAAAAAGGCCTTGGCTAAAATGAAGGAAAGTGAGAAGGCAGAAAGGAAGGTGAGTTTCCCATTTCTAAAGCAATGCACATTGCAGGGATCTGAAAACACCCTGTTACACTCTGCTGAAACACAATGGTTAAAATGATTGCTTGGAAAACACTGTGCAAACTAATTTTGTGGTGAATATGGACCTGAAATACCTTTATTAACCTGTTAGTGATATTGTTCCCTGACTTTTCTGTACGACTCGAAGATTCTGTGAGTGGTTTGGGTTGGATATGACCTTAAAGCTGATCCAGTCCCACCCCTGCCATGGGCAGGGACACCTTCCACTATCTCAGGTTGCTCCAAGCCCCATTCAAGCTGGCCTTTGACATTTCCAGGGATCCAGGGGCAGCCACAGCTGCTCTGAACAATGTAATTTATCTGTTTCACTGCAGCTCAATTCACAAAAATGTCTGCAGACCCCAAAGGGAACTGGATTGCAGCTGACGGTATTAACAGAGGGTATTTCCCTTTACTCTCCTTGCTTTGGCTTTCCAACCTTGTGCTCTGGATAGCAAAACCCAAGTGGCCATGGGGAAGCAGGGGCTGACATTTCCTTACACAAGCTCCAAGTTGTCCATTTAGTTACAAAACAACCCACAACCCGAAGTAAATAGGTGGGAAGATGTGTGACTCATCAGGTACATCAGAGCCTCTTTCCCTTCTCCCCCTCAGCAGTATTTCTTTAACCCTCGCTCCTCCTGCTGCCTTGGTCTTGGCTCACTCAAACAAAAACTGAGAGGAGTCAAGGCTCTAAAGTTCTGGCGTCACAGAAAGGCTTTTTCTTCCCTTATGTGGCAGCACGGCATGATTTCATTTGCTGGAGATTATTTCCATAGCAGCATTGCTGATTGATTGCAGGACTGCTGAAAAGGGCTGCTGGAAATGAGGATCATTGAAATGCAAAAATTAGTGATACTCTATTAGGTGAAAATAAGCCATATTTTAAAACCCCCTGTTAGAATAGCTTTTGTCCCAGCAACTGGGCTAAAAGCAGCTACATCTAATGGACCTAAAGTATTCCATTTGCAGTCACTCCTGCAGAGAGCAAATCCATCCCTGAAGGCTCAGTGTCAGAGGAAATGGAGTTACACCGAGCCTCTCTGTGCTCCGGCAGAGGCAGCTCGGGGAGGGATGGGTTTGGTGTGGTACCTCTGGTAATTTATCATTCCATTGACACAGCTTTCACCTCCGTTGCTCACTTGTTTTTCCTCCAGCCCTCTCTGATCCCTCATGGGGAGCAGGACAGTGCAAACCCTCCAGCTGAGGCTCACTCCGCATACAAACACATCTTGGCATTTGTGACAAATGCCTTCCAAAAGGGGCTTTCTGCCTTTCTCCTGTCCTTGGGGCAGCCCAGCTCCAGCATGTCTGTTCAGGGCAGCCCTTGGGGTGCTGTTACTGCGAGGGAGATGAGCTCAGGACAGGCTGTGTGCTGGCCAAGCCCCATGGCACAGCACGTCAGCTGCCCCCAGCTTATCACTGCTCCTTCTGCCTCCATTTCTGACAGCTTCTGTCCTCACACCTCTCCCTAGGAGATAGACCCTTCCAGGAATTTGCTCAACACTTGGAAAGGCAAAAGCATCTTTGTCTGTGTCTGAGAACTCGTTGGAGTCACTGGGCACTTTGGGCTGGATGGGACCTCTGGAGCTCTCCAGCCTCATGTCCGGTTCCAGAGAGGTTCAGCTGTAAGATCAGGGAGGTGCCTCAGGGCTTTTTGCAGCCAGGTTTTGAGAAGATCCACTTGCAGGCAAGCAGAGAACAGCAGTACTGCTGCCTGTGGGCTTGATGTTGAATTGGATGGAAATGGGATGTAGAAATAGTGCACAAATGCTGTAGAGATGTAGAAGTGGTGCACAGAGCTCTACTGTTCACTCATATTGTGGGTATATCACAGCTAACTGGGTTCCTGGGCTTCTCAGAAGGAACCTGCCCCTGCACTTCTGATGTAGAGCAATAAATCCATTGGCACAGACAGCCAGGTTCCCTTTGTGAATTTTGGGGCTGGCATTCCTTTCTGTGTCTGTCTTGTCTCTCTTCATCTCCTATCTTGTTATCTCACATCTGGTTTTTCCTCCTTTTGTTTCCAAGGCCCGAGAGGAAGAGGTGAGGAAGAAGTTCCGGCCCATAGAGCAGCTGAAGGAGGAGTTTGAAAAGCTGAACATGAAGATAGAAACAGATTATGAAATTATGGTTAAATTAATCAGCAAATTCAACAGCTCTGCCTCCACGCTGGATGAGAAAGTCGCGGCGCTTTATGATCTCGAATATTATGTTCACCAGGTAACAAGAATGCCTCAGTAACTACCTTGTAAAATCCAGGGGATACGGTGTCATAAACGGGGCTTTATTTTTCTTATCAGTATCAGGTAATACAAATTGCTTAATTACCATAATCCTGGGACAATAACAGACAGCAGAGGACTAGTGCAGGCTTATTTTATATCCAGGTTGGAATTAATCATCGCTTGTGCCAGGAGCCAGCAGTATCCTGGTGGTTGCCTGATTTGTTGTCTGTTCTCAGGCTGGTTTTCTTATCCTCTCTTTTTCCTTTTTTATCTCCTTAATGTTACAAAATGGGGTTTTAGCTGCCATTTTTGGGTAAGTAGAGTGGTGGTTGCTCAGAAAATAATTATTTTCTCTCTGCTTCCATGGAAAGCTGCCGTGGTTGATGGTAGGTGCCTTTATATCAGTTCACAGAAAACGTCTTTGTACCAGGAAAGGTGACAGCCACCCCAAACCCCCTATTTTGTCTTGGTGTGAGTAAGCAGTGGCAAGCAGAGCCTCGCTGTGCTAATTAGCTCTGTGTGAGGGTGAACATATTTCCTGGCATCTCGCTTCCTGGGGTTTGTGCTCACACTTTTCCCCCCTCTCTCTGATCTCTCTTGCTCTGCTTTCAGCTCACACATTCCTACCTCCCCTTGGATGCAGCTGCAGGCACAGAGCTCTGCTGCCCTGGGCTTGGTGCCTGCCTTGGTGCCACCCCTGGGAGGGTGTCTGGGCATCCAGCCTCTGCTCTGCCGTGTGGGAAGGGACTTGGCTTCTCCCTCCCCAGTGACTGGGGAGAGTCTGGAGTGCACTGGGAGAGTTTCCAATGGCACTTTGTCATTTCAGAGGGTGAATAGGACAACTCTTGGGAGGTGCCAGTGCAAGCCCTTTCACTGGAACAGCACTTGTTGAACCAAATGTGGTATTTGGAGGCAGGTAGCTGAAGTGTTGCTGCTGTGAGAGAGAGAGTCCATGTGCCAGCTGATACAAGTGTTATTTCCAGGGCTCTTTGTCTTGAATTTCCACTCTGAATTGTCATTGTGGGCATGCAGAGGCTTCCTTGCTGTTTGTTCTCCCTGCTTTTGTGTCACTGACAGCATCTGTGTGACTCAGAGAATAACTGTGAACAATGGGCACCCAAAGAGCTTCATATTTGTACTCAGGGCTAATCTTGCCTGATTAAGGGTGCCAGAGCATCAGGCCATTGTGCTAAAAAGCAACCCCCAAATGCCCTGGCATGCCTTGAATTCCAGCATAGCGATCTGGACTATTCCAGCAGAAAATCCCTGCAGCACAGGATGGGGCAAACAATTTCAGAATGGCAGAGGAGCAGGGACTGGAGCATCAAAGGGAAGCACATGCAGCATCAAAGGGGTCAGAGAGGGGGAATGGCAGGAGGCTGGCAGGAGCACAGGGGCTCCTTTGTGCGCCGATCACAGCGCTGCTCTGTGCCCGCGCTGTCGGGGCAGATGGCTGGGCAGCACCTTCTCGTCAGGCAGGAAGCTGAGAAGAAATATGACTTGTCTCTAAGCCAGCATGGCTTTTCCTCCTCTTTCTTCTTCCAGTCAGTTGAATGCATCCAGAGCATTATCTCTGCTTGGGACTGACTTTAGCAGCAGTGGCTTAATGTAATTACTGAACAGCAGCCAAAGGACGCTGGTGCTGCATAACTCTGGAAGGGCTGAACTGCCAGGACTCCTCTGCAGCGAGTCACAGCCCTGCTGTGGGAGCAGGGGATCCTTGCAGATGTGGGTGGCCAAGGACTTGTGTAGGGCCACTTTGCAAGTCCCACCTTCCCCAGCCTCCATCTGAGCAGTACCATGCCGTGCCGTGGCTTTTCCGAACTGTTCAGCTCCCGGCCATCCTGCTGCTGTCTCCGGGACACAGGATGCCCTGTGGAGTGGCAAATGCCATGCCCTGGAGGACGTGCAAGCAAAGGCTGCTCCCTGCTCTGTGCCGTGGTCACCCTGGAGCAGTGGGTGCGGGGCAGCTCGTGCCTCGGAGCGTGCCGTGGGAGCCATGGCTGGTGCCCAGCCCGGGGAGATGCTCTCTCCTGCCTTTGAAGAGTCAGCCCAAGGGCTCTGCCTTTGCTCAGCTTTTGGTTGCCAGCTCTAGTTTGCTTCTCCTCAGCCATGATTCAGCTTGGCATGTTCGGGAGCCCGTCTTGGAGAAGGAGTAGGAAGGTTTGGCTTGCTGGGTTATCTGTAACGCATAAAACCCAAATGCAAATGTGAAGAGGGAAGAGCGTAACTCATAAACAGCATTCACGGTGCTTGCACAGCAGTGTGTGGAGCCAAGGCCCATTCTCAGGCATTGCAGGCTCTTCCTCTCAATTATTTACTCTGCTTATCTTCCCCTCTCCTCTGCTCTGACATGCTACACCATCTCTCTCTGCTAATTTCCTCTCCATCGTGTGCAGTTGACATGCTGCTTTCCCTCGCTCTTCTTTTCTAACATTTTCTCTCTCACCTTCCCTCCCTATTTTCTTTCTCCTCCAATTCAAACCTGCTCCCTGAATAACTGCTGTCATATTTGCTCTTCTCCCATCCCTCCCCTCGCCTGCTTTGACTGTGCACTTTACTCAAGAGCTCTTTTGATCTTTGGTTTTTCTTCTGTGCTGATTTCAGTGGACTGAAGTGAGGTAGAAGCTGCTGCCTTGCAGCATCCACTGCTCCCCAGAGAGGTTAATACCTTCAAGTTGTTAAGTTTGGGGATTTTGTTAGTTTTAGAACTGGAGCTCTCACAACAGACTCTGGTTAAAAAAGATAAACACATCTTCAGAATAAGCTTTACAGCACAACAGCACACTTTACATTCTGCTGTTGTGGTGTCTCACTGACGCTGGGGCAGCACAAAGGACTCTGGTGCTGCTGAGGTTACAGCAGGGGATGGTTTTACCACTCCAGCTGCTGGATGCAAATTCCTGCCTGTCCATATATTCCCTCTCATGCAGAAGTCAATGTCTGATTCCAGCACTAAACCAGTTTTTACAGAGGCTGAGTAATAAAAGGACCCACTAGCAGCTGAAATTGCCTTGCTGCATAGATTTCTTTGTAGATAAAGATGGGTCTGCAGAAAAGTGAGAGCTCTGGCAGGCCTGGTTTATAGGGACAGTTAAAAGAACAGCATCTGAAAGGATACAAAAGCTGCTGCAAATCCTGAATCAGCCCCAGCAGACCTGCAGAGAGCAGCTTTGCAGAGGGACAGGTGGGTATTGTCCCACTGGGGAGCAGAGATGAGCTGGAGCTCCCCAGGTCCTGCTTTGGTTGGTAACGACAGACCTGTAGGACACAAAGCTTCTTCTCCTGGGTACCTGAAATATCTGACTTAGGGCCAATTTTGATGAAGGTACATGGTTGAGATACATATAACACTGAGCATGAAGTCATTGACTAGAAGAGGGTCCCACATGCCCTGCATGGCTTGTGGTCCTGTTCCTCCTCATCAGGGGGTCGGCTTGCCCTGCTGATAACTCATTTTTATATTCTGTTTCCATCAGCCAACGATTGCTGTTGTGTCCCTGTCTTTCAGAGAGATATGTTGAATTTCTAAACCTGATTTTTCTGTGCAGGCAGAAACTGATTTTTCTGTGCAGGCAGTTCTGAGCATTCATCAGATCCTCTTTTAAACTGAAAAAAAAATCATTGAATACCAAAATGCATTGAATTTGACTTTGGACTGAATTTTGTACTTGAAGTAGTTTGTGCTGTTTCTCTAAATTTTGTCTATGAGCATCCAGAGCCTTTTCTGGTCTCCTCTCCAAGAGCAGATGCCCGCTGGGACTGTGCCTGGCTAGCCCCTGATCCACTTAGAGCCAGAGGCTGATGAATTCCCACTAATGTGCAAAGTTTTCCCTACTGGCAGTTAATCCATTATTGTTTGCTTAGAAAAGTCATTGTGGGGCTGCTCCCTGGGGAAGCTCCTGGATGACCCCTCCAAGCTGGGACTGGCTTTTTCCTTCCTTGTCCATGGGAAGTTGTTGATGGAACTCATGGAGAACTCCCAGAACTGCCCATGCTACTCGCTCCCATGCCCCCTTTGCACCCTGTTGGTGCTGACAGGCTCCTAAACATCTCTGACTCCTGGTGCTACAATTACAGCATCAATTAATTAACTTCATTTGCAAAACATGCAATTCCCTGGATCCCTAGTAAAGGCTTGCTCAGGGGAGAGCAAAGAGCTGGAGTTTTTTGACATCAGCAGATATATTGAGTTTTTGACACCACCTGAATTGCCAAAGTACATGTCAAGAGCAGTTTTGATAGCTATAATCAAAGTATTTGAGTTTCCAGTGATGCCTTCTGAGTGTGACAATGTCCTCACACAAGGACACTGTGCCTGGGCAGCTGTGACATCTCTGCTCATGGGCAGGGCTGTGCTAAGCTCAGCCACAGCCATTCCCTCGGAATTTTTAATCCCTTATAAAACTCCCTGCTGGTCAAAGCAGGAGGGAAGGGATGCTGTGGATGTGAAGGGAGGTGCTCTCCAGGGGCTGGGGCTTTGTGCTGATGGAAGCTGCTCTCTCCCAGGTGGACAATGCCAAGGATTTCCTGTCCATGGGTGGGCTCCGGCTGGTGATCAAGGGGCTGAACAGCAGCGAGGCCTCGCTGAAGGAACACACTGCCTTTGTCCTGGGAGCTGCCCTGTCAAGGTGAGACCTGCCCTCACCTGGGCTCTGTGCCTCTCTCCACCTCCCTTGGTTTATTTCTGATAGCAGAGACCAAAAGCTGTGTTGTGACACACCACAAAACTGTCTTGTCCCCTTCCTTGCCCTTGCAACATCTGTTTCCCCTTCTCCTCAGTGTGTCCTTATCTTGCTCATTGGACACATCCAGAAGTAATGTGGTGTCAAATCTATGATTGTTTCTTGGTTTCCCTGGGCTCCCTGTTTCTACAAAGTCCAAGGAAGGAATAATTCTCCTTCTGTCCCACTGACAGCTCTCTCTGGGGGAAGATGTAACAGAGGGTACAGTTACAAGCACCCCAGTGAGCACCTTTGTCCTTCCTCATCCTTGCTCCTGGGCTGCCTCAGGATGGCAAGGTGCTGATTTGAGCAGCTCCCGTGGTCTTTAGAGAGAGATTTGGGCCCCATGAACACGTGCCTCTGACATCAAAGGCGTGTTGATTAGATGTGGGGTCAGGAATAAGGGTCAGCAGCCAGAATCCAGAGGAGACTGACCTGCAGAATATTTGAGGTTCAGGGGAAGGAGCCTGCTCTTCCTTATGCTGGGGCATCCTGTGTAGCGCTGGCTACAGGAGGTATCCTGTGGGCTCCATGGGTTTTCCTGGTGCCCCTTTTTTGATTTATGGGTTTTGGGGCTTTGCAGGGGATGTGTTGCTCATTCAGAGGTGCAGAGGCTTTAGAAATGCATTGGATAGACTCAAATTCAGGATCAGAAGTGCAGAGTGAAAATTGAAGGTCAGGACTGTTTTATCTGCATATTTCTACACCTAAAAATACAGCCACCTTCTCCAGCATCATAAATTATTTATGGCCTAGTCTAACACATGGTGCATGCACAGACCTGCATTTACTTGGCAATCTCATACGCAATGCCGTTGGCCCTCAGCGTGTGTGGAGTGATGGGCCTCATGGACAGGAGCAGGTACCCAGGTTTATACCAGGGAAGGATCCAGCTTCTAGTCTGAAACAGAGCCTGATTTAGGGATGACAGGAAGATACATGAGAAACAAAACCTGCTCTTCATATTCTGGTGTATCTTTGTCTCTGAAACAATACCAGAGTGGTTTGCTCAGGTTCTTTATGTAGACTCTTTCTGCATACAGAGAAGATCATGCAGAGGATCTGGAAACATTTGCAGGTAACTTATGAAATGACAGGGGCTGCTAAAGAGCTTCTTTCCAGATGTACCTGCCATGACATGGCCAGGACTCCAAAAATTCATTGTCTCATGGTACCTGACAGTGTAGCAGTGGCCACGAGAGTCACACTTTTGTGTAGTGTTTCTTACTCAAGTGCAAAAATCTTCTTTGGAGAGAGCCTCTCATCTGATAGGACAACATTAAACTGCTGCTTTGCAAACTTGTGGACCTTTTTTCTTTGAAGGACATTCTGGCAGATGGTAATTTGGAGTGGTTTGGATGATACATGGTGTGAGAGCTCTGCTCCAAAATGTGAGGGATATTATGCCTTGGTTTGAGTTTGCTTTTTCTCCCCTTGCTGTGCTTAAGCTTTCTCAGTAGACACCTACATGCCAACTTGTCTGCTGTGTGCTCACTTGTTTAATTCGTTTGTTCATACATTTTCTCAGCTTACTCCATGCTCTAGTTAAACTGTTGGGGGCATTTCAGGTACTTCACACAGCATTTTGTGTTTTTCTGAGGGCTTGTTTTTTATTTCCTTCCCTCATGGTTGTTCCTGAGAGCCTTAGAGAGGTGGTAGGGATTTCCAGTAAATTCCCAGAGGTATCACAGCTCGCTGGGCTGCAGGGACACGATCTGCTCTGTGCATGTGTGCCTGGGGCTGGTGTCAGATCCTCTGCTGGATGCTGAGCCTGGGAAGAGGCAATGGTCTGCTGCTCACCAAATGGATCTGTGGCCACCTCCCAGGTCTCTTCAGCCAGGCTGGCTCAGGCCAGTGGTTTCAAGCCAGGCAAACATTCCCAGAGGGAAATCTGGGCATGATGAGAGCAGCTCCAGAGCCTGGCACAGGAGGTCAGTAACTCCTGGCACAGCTCAGTCTGGAAGAGGGAGTTTGGCCTTGACTGTAGACAAGTGTTTAACACAGGAGGAAACCACTGGAGACAGAGTGATTCCAGACATGCCTGGGACACATCCAGAACTTTTCAGCTCTCAGAAATACCCAGATCTTCTCCAGATTTGCACTGTCCTTAACTCTGCTCAGGTAGTCAAGCAGGTAAGGGATGGAACAAACAGCTGCAGCCCCCAGGTCCTGCCTGCACATGGCCCTGCCAGGACGTGGCTCAGAGCTCTGGCTGTGTTGGAAGCCCATTGGAACAAAAAGGTTTTCCAGGGGATCAGCATCTTGAGCCAACAGGCCAGGGGGCTGGCCAAGACTTGGATCAGCAAAGGCAGCAGGAGGAGAAGGCACAACAGGGCCAGCTCAGAATTTCCCCTTCCTGATATTATCGCTCCTATTTATTTGGCTTAAAGCAGACTTGAAAAGCAGCCATAGCACAGCATGACTGGGACATGAACATGCACTGCATGTGCAGCCAGGGTTGTCCTGCAGAGCAGCTCCTGCAGCCCTCAGGGCTCTTGGCCAGCCCAGGGCATGTGCCACCTGCCAGGGGCAGCTCTCAGCCTGCCTGGCAGCTGCCCATGGATGCTGCTGGGGAGAAGTTGGAGGTGGAAGGAGCCACCCCCATCAGAGCAGATTTCTCCTGCTCTGGAGATGGTGCTGCATGGCCAGGGCTGCTCTCAGCTTTCTCCTGAAGGGAAGGGAAAGGGGCTGTCAGCTTTGGCTGTGTCACTGAGACTCCTGCACTGTCAGCCTGGGCATCAGCAGATGGGCCCCAGATCTCCCTCAGAAAGCCTCCTTAGCCTCCTCTCCCTACAGAGAGCAGCAGCAGCACCTTGGATTGCAGCATCTCTGTCTGGCCTGCCCTTAAGGCCCTGCTGCCATGGAGATGCCCCTGGGAAGTGCCCTGTGCTGGGAGGTGTCTGCAGGGCACAGCTGAGCCCCCAGGGCTTGGCTGGGCTCTGGCAGCACTGGCAGGGACAAGGCTTGGATAGAGAGGAACAGTTCCTAGTAGGCAAAGTTACAGGCAGCAGAGAGCCAGACCCATCCTTGGTATCCCTTTCTGTTCAGGTGCACTGGGAAAGAGAGACGGGCTTAGAGAAATTGACTTTTAAACTGGAGTCTTTAGAAACTCCACTTTTGTTTTTAAACATGTTTAAAATTTCATCACCCTGAAATAAGAGGAGATGTAATAGGCATAGGGCACCTTTGTGGGAACAGCAGGTCTGACTGTTCTGGGGCACAGGGAGCCCTGTTTTCCCTTTTGGGCTTCCCTGGGGTTCAGGCTGAGAGCAATGCTGAAGATGAGGAAGGGACTCAAAAGCATAAACCCAATCAAAAATAAAAAAAGCTTAGTGAAATTCCCCCACAGATAGAAAAGTAGTTTTGAGGGAATTCCTAAAATAACCTCATAGGATTGACTCAAAGCGCTTGTCAATGTCTTCTTTCAACAGTCCACCATGGCCAGAGTGAAAAAATGTCCAACAGCAGCTCCATCAGGCACTTCCTCCTGCTGGCATTGGCAGACACGCGGCAGCTGCAGCTCCTGCACTTCTGCCTCTTGCTGGGCATCTCCCTGGCTGCCCTCCTGGGCAACGGCCTCATCATCAGCGCCGTAGCCTGCAGCCACCACCTGCACACGCCCATGTTCTTCTTCCTGCTCAACCTGGCCCTCAGCGACCTGGGCTCCATCTGCACCACTGTCCCCAAAGCCATGCACAATTCCCTCTGGAACACCAGCACCATCTCCTACTCAGGATGTGCTGCACAGCTCTTTTTCATAATGTTCTTCCTCTCAGCACAGTATTTCCTCCTGACCATCAGGTGCTACGACCGCTACGTGTCCATCTGCAAACCCCTGCACTACAGGACCCTCCTGGGCAGCAGAGCTTGTGCCCACATGGCAGCAGCTGCCTGGGCCAGTGCCTTTCTCAGTGCTGTCATGCACACGGCCAATACATTTTCCCTGCCCCTGTGCCATGGCAGTGCCCTGGGCCAGTTCTTCTGTGAAATGCCTCAGATCCTCAAGCTCTCCTTCTCCAAATCCTACCTCAGGGAAATTGAGGTTTCTCTTTTCTCTATCTCTATAGCTTTTGGTTGTTTTGTTTTCATTGCTTTCTCCTATGTGCAGATCTTCAGGGCTGTGCTGAGGATCCCCTCTGAGCAGGGACGGCACAAAGCCTTTTCCACCTGCCTCCCTCACCTGGCTGTGGTCTCCCTGTTCATCAGCACTGGCTTTTTTGCCTACTTGAAGCCCCCCTCCATGTCCTCCCCATCCCTGGATCTGGTGGTTTCAGTTCTGTACTTGGTGGTTCCTCCAGTTTTGAACCCCCTCATCTACAGCCTGAGGAACCAGGAGCTCAAGGCTACAGTGTGGAGACTGACAACTGGATGGTTTCAGAAACATTAAACGGCTGGCCAGTTTCTGCAAATAATCTATAATAAAAGTCATCTTGGATAGTTCTGTTGATTTGGGGTTTTTTCCCCTCTGTTTTAGTTTGTATTATTGTCTCGAAATCTAGGCTTTTCTTTATTCCATTTCTCATTTTCTTTCTCTTAAATTGTCCTGTGGCCCCAGACTTGTCAAGGAGGAGCTGTGCTTTTAGTGGCTGTAAATGAACTAAAGGCTCTCCCAGCAAAGTTTTAACTACAGATTCCCCTTCTGTTGCCTTGTCTGGAGGTGCAGCAGCAATGTCTGTGTGCAGAGCTGGGGGCAGATCAGTGCTGGCCCAGCAGCTGTGCCCAGCACCAGCAGCACTTGGTGTTGCCCTGATGTTGCTGCAGGGCCTGAGTGCTCTCGGGGTCAGGCACAGCCCTGGGTGTGGCAGTGCCGGGGCTGCAGCAGGGACAGGCCATGGGCACTGCTGGGGCAGCGCTGACGCCTCAGCCCAGGGCCTGGGGGCTCCAGGCTCCTTGCCCAGGCTCTCTCAAGAACACGGCCAGGCCAATGCTCTGCACAGAAACCCCCGTGAGCAGCCCCCGGCTGGCCGTGGGCAGGCTGGGGGCAAACAGCATGGCTGGGGCTCTGCAAGGGCCCTGGGGCAGATGGGAAGGAGCAGCAGAGCAGGGGCTGATCCATCCCCAGTGCGCTGCACAGCCCAGGGCAGCGTCCCAGAGCATCCTCATGCAGCTGCCAACAACATCCCCCCTCTGCAGCCCTGGCCTCTCCCCCAGCTCACACAGGTGCCCCATCCTTGCAGGCACAGACACGGCAGCACTGGCTCAGCAGCCCCTCTTTGCATTGCACACAGCAGGGGGAGCACCCCCATGCTGATGCTGTGGGGACAGGACCCTGAGGGAGCACAAATGCCATCAGCCCCTGGGGCCAGCAAGGGCTGGGGGACACCAGGGAAACCACTCAGCTTTGTCCTGGCCTCTGCAGTCAGCCAGAAAGTTTGTTCCCATCAGCTGGGAGTTTCCTGTCCCAGTGCAGACGCTGTTGCTCAGAGCCAGGGCTGCCTGGCAGCCACCCCCAAACTGCCCTGAGCATTTCCTTGGCTTCACCTTTGCTTTCTTTCCTCTTCCTGCTGCAAATTTCTTCCTATTGCCCACCCCTCTTCCCTCCCCTGCAAACAGCCCATCCCTTTTTCCCCTTTTCTCTCTGGCCCCACTCCCCATTGCAGTTCCTGACTTGGCCCCATGGGAACGTCCCTTGGGGAGCAGGATCATCCTACAAGTGCTGCAGGAATTGTCTGCAGGCTCCTGCAGTGCCTGGTGCTGCTCCCTTGCCAGAGGCACCCCAGGCCAGAGAGGCACATCTGGGCTGCTGTGTCTGGCTCTGGGGCTCCCTGTTCTGGGCAGTGGAGGAGGAGCTGCAGAGGCTCTGCAGGACTGACAGGATGGGCTTTGGGGCTGGCAGGAGAAGCTGAGGGACCTGGGCTGCTGGAGCTCCTGAAGAGGAGGCCCAGGGCTCATCCTGCAACTGCTCCAAGGGTGGTTCCAGAGAATCCCAGAATCAGCAAGGCTGGAACAGGCCATGGAGAACATGAAAACCACCCTGTGCCCTGACACCGCCTTGTCTGCCCTGAGCCTCCACTTCTCCAGGATAAACAACCCCAGCTACCTCAGCTGCTCCTCACAGGACTTGTGCTCCCTCCCCAGCCTTGCTACCCTTCTCTGGACATGCTCCAGCCCCTCCATGTTCTTCCTAAATATGGGGGACCCAGAACTGCAAACAGCACTTGAGGTTCTGCCCAAACAGTGCTGAGCACAGGGGAAGAATCCCTGCCCTGCTCCTGCTGGCCACACCATTCCTGAGCCAGGCCAGGAGCCATTGGCCTTCTTGGCCACTTGGGCACACTGCTGCCTCATGCCCAGCCAGCTCTCCATCAGTCCCTGCAGGTCCCTTTCTGCCTGGCTGCTGTCCAGCCACTCTGTCCCCAGCTTGTAGTGCTGCAGGGGTTGTTGTGGCCAAAGTGCAGGACCCGGTACTTGGACTTGTGAAACGTCACCTTCTTGGATCTGGGCCCTGGATCCAGCCTGTCCAGGGCCCTGTGCAGAGCCCTCCTACCCTGCAGCAGATCAACATTCCCAGACAACTTGGTGTCACCAGAGTTCCATGAGGCCCCCGAGTGTCCCAATGCTCTCCATGATTCCATGAGGCCACCCAGTGTCACAATGTCCCTTTGGTTTCAAGGGACCCCTTGATGTCACAAATTCACTTGGATCCTTGCGCCCTGCAGTGTCACAATGGATCCTTGGCCCCCAAGGCCTTCCGTGTCACAGTGTATTCTTGGTTCCATGAGGTCTGGCAGTGCAGCAATGCTCTCCTTGGTTCCACAGTGTCACAATGGTCTCTTGGTCCCAAGGGCCACCACCTTGTCAAACATGTTTCCTTTATTCCAGGAGTACCTGAGGTGTGGTGGTTTTCACAGGGGTCACAGAACAAAGGAAGAGACAAGAAACTTGAATCCATGTTTCAGAAAGCTGATTTATAAATTTATGATATATATTATATATATTAAAATAAAATTATATACTAAAACTATCGTAAAAGAATAGAAGAAGGGATTTCATCAGAAGGCTAGCAAGCAATAGAAAAGAATGGAATGATAATAAAATCTTGTGACTGACCAGAGAGTCCGAGAAAGCCAAACTGTGATTGGACATTAAAAACCACCACATGAGACCAATCAAGGTCCCCCTTTGCATTCCAAAGCAGCAGATAATTATTGCTTACATTTCATTTCTGAGGCGTCTCTGCTTCTCAGGAGAAAAATACCTAGCAAAAGGATTTTTCATAAAATATGTCCACATAAAATATGTGACACTGAGGAGCAGCACTGTCCCCTTGGTTCCATGGGGCCCTGCAGTGTCACAATGGCCCCATCATGACACCAGGTCCTGCTCTGTCACAATGCCCTGCATGGTTCCACAAGGCCCTGCAGGGTCACAGTGGCCTCTTGGTTCCCTGAGGCCTCAGAGGGCCACCATGAATTCCTTGGTGCTGCAGTGTCACAATGGAGCCCTGGTGACACAAGATCCTGCAGTGTCACCAGGGACCCTTGGTTCCATGGGGCACCACAGGGTCACAATTGTTCCCTCAGTTCCCAGAGTCCTTGCAATGGAGCAATGGCCCCTTGATTCCATTGTGCCCATGCTCTCCCAACGGTCTCCTTGGTTCTGCAATGGCACAATGGCCCCTTGGTTCCACAAGGTCCTGCAGTGTCACAGTGACCTCTGTGGTTCCACCAGGACCCAGACTGTTACAATGGACCCCTTGCTTCCATTCAGTCCCACAGTGTCACAATGGCCTCTTGGCTCTGTGCTGCCATGTCGTACACAATGTCACCATGGTTCTCTTAGTGTCACCAGGCCCCGCAGTGTCACAATGGCCCCTTGCTTCCCCAGGGCCCTGCAGTGTCACAATCATCAGAGAATCAACCAGGCTGGAAAAGACCTTGGAGAGCATCAGGTCCAACCTGGAACCCAACACCACCTTGTCACCCAGACCATGCACTGAGTGCCACATCCAGTCTTTCCATAAACATTTCCAGGGACAGTGACTCACCCACTGCCCTGGGCAGCCAGTTCCTGTGACCTAACAGTGTGCTGCCCAACCAGTACTGAGCACAGGGGAAGAATCACTGCCCTGCTCCTGCTGGGCACACAATTCCTGATCCATAGGAGTGCCAGGGGTTGGATAAGGGAAATGGTGGGGAGAAATTGTGATTGATTGATTGATTGTCAGCCATAAAGGGTCTTGATTTTCATACGTATTCATGCTGCATTAGGAGCTGCTGGGGGTCAATATCAACTGGACACTGCATTGCTGATATCAATCTATAAACAGGAAAAAAATAGGACAAAACAGTTCTCTCTGCATTTTTTTCAGTACAGTATATTCACTTTGAATACATTTCTGAAATGTGTGTAATTAATCACAGAAGAACTGAAAACTTATATTATTCCCAAGGGCTTGTCTTGTTTGGGTGATTTGAAGAAATGTTTAACAGCCTTTTCCAGTGAATTCCTGAACTGAAGAGCTCAAGAAAGAAGAGGCCTCTGGAGTAGTAAAATTCATCAGCAACCTCCAAGTGCCAGCAGATCCATCCCCATCAGAGCAACAATGAACAGAAATGGGCACAGCTTTGTGGCTGCCCCAGCTTTGGCATGGGCCCTGGGCCTGGAGCAGGAGCAACTCTTGAGGGCCCCAAGGCTGGGGCTCTTGTGCTGCCCTGGGCAGATGGGATGGCAGCAGGGGCTGCAGAGCTCTCAGCACCTCAGCCCAAGGGGAGCAGGGAAGCCAGGGAGCCTCCTTTGGCCTTGGCCAAGCACCTTCCCCCCATGGCTGGGGCTGAGTCCTGTGGCAGCTGCAGCTGCTGCTGTGCCCTTGCCAGGGGCTGAGGCCGTGGGGCAGTGCCCAGAGCAGCCTGGCTTGAGCAGAGCTGTGGGGCCAGAGCCGGCTGGGCTGGGCTGGGGAGAGGCCCTTGGTGCTGCCCAGAGCTCAGGGCAGCTGGCAGAGCTTGCAGGGAGCTGGGCTGGGCTCAGACAGCCTGGCCCAGAAACCATCAGTGTCCACCTCAGCCTGGCTGAGCATGCAGGGACAGGACTCTGGCCAGGCCTTGTGGGGAAGGGCCAGCGCCTGTGCAAGGCATTGAAAACAGGCAAGTGGCCCAGAGAGGAGGCTGCTCTGTGCCCTTGGTGGCATGGACAGAGCAGGGAGGGGGCCCAGGACATTTGTCAGTGCCAGCCTCTGTGCCCGTGTGTTGGCAGCCCTGGCTGCTGAGGCCAGCTTTGGCCTGGGCTGAGTTTGGCTGTGGCCCAGCTCCATCCTCCTGCGGGGCTCAGGGCCTATTCACAGCCATGGCCAGCCCTGGCTGCCTCTCTGCTGGCCCAGAGGCCGGCAGAGCCCGGGGCAGGGCTCTCTGTGCAGCCTCACAGGTGCCAGGGGCTCTGCAGGAGCTGGCAGAGGCTGCCCAGCAGGGAGGCCATGGGGCACAGAGCCCCAAGGCTGCTGTGGGCACCACGGCACAGGGGCCGTTCCCAGTCGCAATGCTCCTGGCCTGGGCTGGGCCTGCACAGGGGCTGGGCCACCATGGCTGGGCCGGCACAGGGCCACAAAGGGGCCACGCAGCCGCTGCCAGGGCTGACAGCAAGGCCAGGCACACACAAGCAATTGCTGAGCATGGCCTGCGCTGGCCAGGCCTGACTGTGCCAAAGGCAGAGCTCAGCTGCCCTTGGGGCTGCAGGAACAGTGCAGAGCCCAAAGAGCCTCCATGGCTGTGCTGGAGACCAAGGCTGCAGGAGGGAAATGCAGGGCTGCTGAGGGATGGGGAGGGCATTGAATTCCAGCACACACCTCAGCTCTCTGATGATCCTGGCACCATGCTGGGCCCTGTTTCAGACTGGAGCAGAGCAGATGTTGATGGGCCAGGAGCCCTGTGGGGCTGTCAGGGACCTGCAGCTTGCAAGGTGCCCTACTCTCTCTCAGGTGCTCTCAGAGAGATCCAATCCCAGCTGGGCACCTCAGGGCACAAGTGGCACTGCCTGTTCATGGGCACACAACTGATGTCTGCCTGGATAGGGGCACAGGTTTAAATACTTGTTAGTTTCTAATATACAAACAAATCTTTATTATCTGGGTAATCTGAGTACTTTGAAGTTATAGCAAAGTTTTCCCATCAAAAACAGGGATTTCCTGGAAGCATATTGATGGCAGAAGGAGAAAAAATACTGATCTTCCCCTCTGCTTGTGTCCGCAATATTCATTCTATGATTTAATCTTTCTTTTCCATCAGGTGTTTCCAGCCCTCCTGGTTAAATGGCCATGTCTAAGGACATCTCTTCTTTTAAAGCAGGTGGATCTATGTACTTCCTGCTGCCCCCAGATTTACTCCTCTAGGTCCTCTCTGGTCATTGAAGTACCTCTCAAAGGACTGATTTCATACTTTGATCTGCAAGAATTTGCCCAATATTTCTGAAGTTCAAATAAATATATCATCTCATTTCTGTTTATATTTATCACAGTATTGTGTTTTCTTATGTCCTTTTTTTAGAATTCTTCCTGTACAGAAATCCCTTGGGGATTGGGGGTATGTCAGATGCTTCTGGGACATCCCAGAGAGCTGAGGGAAGAGCTGTGATGGTTCTTAACCTGTTCAAATGTTCAACTTGTGTTTGTTGGCAAGAAACCTTTCTGTGCCTCTGGATGCCACCAGTCCCTGACCACAAAGGACACAAACCTGATGAGTTGTGGTTCCCACTGCAGGGGCTGCACTTGGACCTTGGCTCTGCACAGGAGAGCTCTTCATCCCCTTTCCCTATGTTCCTCCCTCTGGTCATGGAGGGAGCTCCTGACTTCAGTGTATGACTGCTGTGTGCAAAGAGCAAATCTGGGCAGAATCAGAGTATGGAGGGTTTGCACGGGAGGATCTGTTGAGATCTGTGCTGTGCACAGAAGGTGTTTTCCATTGCTCTGAGACTGTCTGCTGTGGAAAGTGGATTCAATATCCAGCAGAGGAATGACTTTTGCATTTGATGGAGCTGTGCCTTCCCTTGGCTTTGTTGGCTGACAAGAAATGAACATCCCTCTGTGTCTCAGGCAGCTCCTTCTCCGAGAAAAGCAGGTGGGAGTTGGAGCCAAGGAGCTGAAAGCTGCAGGTGCAGCCTGGGCTGGAGGGAGCTCAGATTTGCACAAGGCTGCTCTGAGTGCCAGGGCTTGGATGGGGGAAATGGTGGGGTGGGGGTAGTGACAGAGTCTGATTGATTGTCAGCCATGAAGGGTCTTGATTTTCATCTTTATTCAAATTGCATGAGGAGGTACTTGGATTCAATGTCAATTGGAGACTGCACAGACTGATTTATGAACAGGAAAAAACTGAAGAAGGACCTAAAAAAAGTTTTCTCATTATCTTTGTAAATAGAATATATTCCGTTTGAACACACTACTGAAATCGGTCAAGTTAACCACAGATGATTTGAAAACTGAAATCAAATTATTCCCTGAGGCTTGGCTTGTTAAGGTGTTCTCAATGTCAATGAGCCCTGGGACACTGAATTCCTGCACTGAAGAGCTCAAGGCTGAACAAGCCTCTGGAACAGGAAAATTCAGCAGCAGCCTCCAAGTTGCTGAGGATGTCAGCAGCCCCCACTGAGGCCATCCCTGCCCAGAGACCGTGGGGGAATGGGCAGACAAGGAGAGCGTCCCTGGGGCTGGGGCAGCACAACTCAGAGGCACCAGGGGCTCCAGCTGGGAAATGGAGTGTGGAATGTGGCTGGGAAAGCCCTGCCTGGGCTGTGCCCAGCAGGACAGACAAGCCCTGACTCCCATCCACTAAAAAACTTTCTCAATGAGAGATTTAAAAGAAATTACAATTGTTTGTTTCCTCTGAGTTGGACGCAGTGCAGAAATTCTGACAAGAGATCATCAGGAGCTCGAAAGAACAAGACAGCTTTTACTAGTTATATTAGAAAATTATGGAAACTTGGCAAATGGTTTAATATGACATTCAATGAAATAAAAAACCCCACTTATCAAAGCTTTAAATTGGACCACTCACCTTCACAAACTCTAAGCCTGTGCAGTTTTAAGTTACTCAAGATTTGCAAGAGAAGAGAAATGGAAGAAATATACACAGAAAGAGAAAAACAAAAAACATGTACAGAAGCACCCACACAGCTACCAAGTCCTGGATTCCAGGAGTGTTCAGATGGAAATTCCAAGTGGAGGTAGGGTCAAGATGTGTGCTTGCCTTGTGGTCAGCTTGGTTTCCCTGGGCCCTTCCCCCAGGTGGGACTTGGGCTCATTTGGTCCCTCAGGAGCTGGGCTGGGGGCTGTGGAGGTGGCTGTGGAGCATTGCCTGTGCTGTGCCAGGGACTGGCAGACACTGCTGGGCTGGCATAGAGGCTCTGGGGGGATTGGGGTTCCAGGGCACAGCAGCATTGGAGTTCCAGGGCAGGGCAAGGCTGGACCTGCCCCTTCCTCCCCTGTGCAAAAATGTTTTGAGCCAACAATCTCCTCCAGTCTCTCACAACAGGGAATGTTGGAGGTGAAATCCCAATTCTGTCCATGGGTGCCTGGAGGAGAAGGACAGTTCTATTCCACAGGAAGGAAAACACAGGGCTCCAGTGTTTGGAAGGCAGCTGAGAGCCTCACAAGGCCAAGGCCTGGCAGACTTGTCAATAAGGGCAGATTTTGTCTGGGAGCATTTTTGAACTGAAGGAATTTTGGAGGTGGAAGGCCAGTCTTGGCCATGGGCACCTGGAAAAGCAGGACAGTTCTTTCCACAGGAAGGAAAGCATGGAGCCTTCCCCAGTATTTTGGGGACAGATGGGAAGTGACCCTCATGAAACCACTGGCAACTAGACTTGTCCTGGCAATATTCCTACTGGAACAATCTCTGGATATAGGGAAATTTGGAGGTGAAATCCCAATTCTGGCCATGGGTGCCTGGCGGAAAAGAACAGTTCTTTTCCATTGGGAAGGAAAGCACAGAGGACCAGTGTTTCAGAAGCAGATGACAAGAGAGTCTTAATGTTCCAAGGTCAGCTGGACCAGTCAGGTGGCCCCTGGGAGGCCAAACCAGCAAGACCTGTTCCATCTTCCCTTGGTTTTGTGGGGCCCCATAGTGTCACAATGGTGCCTTGGATCCATAAGGCCCCACAGTGCCATAATGGTGTTACATGGCTTTGCAAGGGTTCCTCAGGGGTAAAGAGATAGATGAGAATCTTGGCTTCATGATCAGAAGGCTGGATTTATTAATTCATTATATATAATACATTATGACTATACTAAAAGGAATAGAGAGAAAACTTCAGAAGCTGCTAAGCTAAGAAAAGAATAGGAATAGCAATAAACAAGAGAGCTCTCTGTGAACCTGTCCCAGAGAGCTTGGTCCTGATTGGCCCTTAATTGTAAACATGGATAATGGGCCAATCATAGGTGCACCTGCTACATTCCACAGCAGCAGATAACAATTGTTTACATTCTTCTTCTGGGGCCTCAGCTTCCCAGAAGAGGAAAAATCCCAAAGAAAGGATTTTTATGAAAAAATATCAGTGACATATTGGTGTCTTGTTTCCATGGGGTCCAGCAGTGTCACAATGTCCCCTCGGCTCCACAAGGCCCTGAAGTCTCACAATGGTCCCACTGATTCCATGAGGCCTTGCAGTGTCACAGTGGTCTCCATGGTTCCCCAGGCCCCACAATGTCACGTGACTCCTCTGTTCCACGAGGTCTGCAATGTCACAATGGACCTTAGGACCCTGAGGGTTTGCCGTGCCACAATGGTCTCCTTTGGCTCCACAGTGTCACAATGGACCATTGATGACATGAGGGCCTGCAATGTCACACTGGACCTTTGGTTCCAGGCAGCCCTGCAATGTCACAAAGGCCTCTTGGTTTCACGAGGCCTTACAGTATCACAATGGTCCTCTTGGTTTCTGTGGGGACCTCCAGGGTCCCAGTGGTCTCACTGGTTCCATGAGGCCTCACAGTGACATAATGCTTTGGTTATTCCATGGGGCCTCGTAATGTCACAATGGTCTCCATGATTCCATGGTGCCCCTCAGTGTCACAATGGTCTCCTTCATTCCATGAGGCTGTGAAGTGTCCTAATGGTCTCTCCACAGTTCGATGAGGCCCTGCAATGTCACAGTTTGGACCCTTGGCTCCATGGAGTCTTGCAGTGTCACAATGGCCCCTTGGTTCCATGACTCCCCAAAGTGTCATAATGGTCTCCACAGTTTGAGGACTCCTGGCAGTGTCACAATGCACCCTTGGTTTGATGGCGCCTCTCAGTGTCACAATGATCCCTACATTTCATGGAGCCACACAGTGTCAGGACAGTCCCCTTGGTTCCATGAGGCTCAGCAATGTCACAGTGGTCTCCATGATTGCATGAGATCCCACAGTGTCACAGTGGTCCCTTGGTCTCACAAGGCCCCACAGTGTCACAGTTGTCCCTTGGTTCCATGGGCCCTGTACTGCTGCATTCCCCCCTCCCCTTCTCAGGCCGCCCTGCCAGCTGAGAAATGCTCCTTGGGCCTGGGCCTTGGCCAACAGCCCCTGGGCTCAGCTCCTCTGCAGCTCATCACAAACACTCTCTGCTCCAGGCACTGCTGCTGCCCAGCCAGCTCCTGGTTCCTGTAGGAGCAGCCCTGGGAGCTGTTTTTGTTCCCTCAGCGACACAACATCCCTGTTCTCACACTGCCAAAGAAAGCTGTTGATGCCAAGTGTGGCCAGGATGAACCATTGCTGGGACTGAAGCCCCTCTCTTGGGGCCCTACAAACAGTGCTACAAAAGGAGCCCTTGGAGCTCTCCTGAGCCAGCGACTCCCTCTGAGTGGGGCCTCTCCCAGCCGGGAACTCTCCCGTTTGCTGCACTCGGGGATCTCAAACAATAATGGAGCCTGGGCCGATCCCCCCACTCCTCCAGGCTCAACCCTTCACCCACTGGGGAGGTGCCAAAGGATCCACAGTGAGCATTTCCTGCCCTCAGGGGAATTTCTCACAGGTGCCTTGCACTGACTCTTGGTGTCTGTGTGCACACAGGAGTGCCTGTGCTGGGGAAATGTGGCAGAAATGCTGCTGTCTGAGGGGTTGTTGTGCCTTGGATAGCTGAGTCAGTCAGGCCTGTAGGGAAGGTTAAATCACAAGGCCTAAATGAAGTTAAATGCTGCTGAGAGGTTTTCTTTTGCTAAGCGGTTACCTTTAGTATAAGTTATATGTTAAGTTCAGTATTGTTAAGTGTTATTCCTCTGTTAAATTGCGTAGTCATAGGTTTAAGTTAGGTTACATGCTGTTATACTCTGCTCTTTTGCTAAACTGTGAGGTTGAAAGTATCAGTTAAGGTTAATGTATTAGTAAAGTCCTGTTAAGTTTGAGCTCTGTTAAGCTTTCAGGCCATGTTCCTTTTATCCTTGCCCTTGCTGTCCTTGTGTCACACACACACACAGAGGGACAGTTCTAGGTTCATTTCTGGTTTGATTGCCTGGATTCTGTTTGGTTTTGTTGTTGCTTTGTTTCCTTGGTGTGCCTGAAGTGCCCAGTCAAGAGCAAAGTGACTCTTGCCAAGGAACTTTGTGCTGCTGTCCCTTAATATTCAATCTGGTTTTTGCCGATCCCTTACTGGAGAGCACTTTTCAGTGCTCTCAAGCCCTCGTTCGTAACAGGGTGAAGGAGCCCTGGCCCAGGCTCTGGCCTTAGGGGACACGGGGATGCTGCCAGGGGGTCCCTGTCCCCCTGTCCCACCCCCAGGGCCCCGGCCCCCATCCCCGTGTCAGGCTCTGGGGTCGATCTCGTGGAACATCCTCTGGGGGAGGCTGCGGGGCCGGGGGCGGGGGGACCTGGGGGGACAGGGGACCCTGCTGTGCATGAGCAGGGTTGAACTGCTCTGGGGGGAGCTGTGAGGGGGGCCGGGGTAGAGTGACCTCCCCAGTGACCTCACACAGCCCCTGTGATGTCACACAGCCCCCGTGATGTCACACAGCCACCTGTGATGTCACTCAGCCCCTCTAAAGTCACACTGACCCTGTGATATCACACTGACCCTGTGATGTCACAGAGCCAACTCTATGTCAACCTGTGATTTCATAGAGCAGTGCTGTGACATCGCAGAAGACTGATGTCACAAAGTCACCCTGTGATGTCACAATCTGGTCTGTGATGTCATAGCCTCCTCTATGATGTTACACAGCCACCAGGTGATGTCACAACCCACTCTCTGATGCCTCAGAGCCACCCTCTATGATGGCAGACACTGCTCTATGGCCTCACACCCTGCTCTGTGATGTCACGGCCAGCTCTGTGATGTCACAGAACCCTTAAGAACTCAGTTCTATTGAAACACTGAAGTTTCTTGTACTTTGAAGAGATCCCACTGAGGGACATGACTGAGAAAGTGTCCCCAGGCCCCAGGCAGAGCAGAGAACTGCAGGCACTGATGGCAGCTGCGGACAAAGAGAAGCCAAGTCTTGGTGCCCTGGAGCACAGCAGGGTCTGTGCCACCAAGGGCTGTGAGGAGACACCTTGTCCTGAGGCCTTGGGGCCTCCTGGCACAGCCCCAGCCAGGCTGGTCACTGTCAGCCCCTTGTCCTGCCCTCAGCATCCCCCCCTAGCCCACATCCCAGTGGCCTCAAGGATCTGCTGGAAGGAGTCCCTGGGGAGCCTTGCTCAGCAATGGCCCTGGGGGCTCCTGAATGCTCCCTGCAGGGACTGCAGGTGTTTCAAAGGACTTTGGGTTTTGCTTTTGCCTTGGCGTCTCTGAGAGCTTTGTGCAGTCATGGCCTCCAATTATGTGTTGTAATTAGTCCCTGCAGAGGCTTTCTCAGTAACACCACTCAGTGGGGCACATAATTGCTTCAAGGTACTTCAGTTCTTTTAAGGTACTTGGTGTTTCCCTTTGGATACAGACTCTGGGAGAGGTTTGTGAAATCATGGCCCCAATTATCTGTGTTAATTAGTCCCTGGAGAGCTTTGTACTGACACGAAATGGGGCTCATTATTGCTTTGAGACTCAAGGTGTTGAAGGTACTTTGGGTTTTCCTTTCCACACTGTCTGAGAGGGTTTTGTGCCATCCTGGCCACCAATTTTGTCCTCCAAGGAGTCCATGAGGAGCCTGTGTTGGAGAGGGACCTCAGTGGGAGCCATGAATGCCTGGAGACACTTGGGGTGTTTCCTCTGCCTTTGACTCCTGGCAAGGTTTGTGCAATCTCCTCCCAGGCCCTGAGGTTCAAGGGCTCAGCTCCAAATGCACAGTGAGGCTCATGAGGATCAAGCAAGTCCTGACAAACCCTGGCTCTGCCTTGATTTCCCTCTGCTCCAGTGTAGTTCATTAGGAGGTTTTCCTTTGACAGTTATGGAGAAATAGTTCCAAGACCTTCCAGGAAATATGTAGTCCTATTTTAAAGGGTGTCTTTTATTGCTGTTCCTATTACACAAGAGATGATTGCAGCATTCAGTGACTGATATTGATCCAGGGACTCTCCTAAGGACCCCTGGCCTGCTCAGAGAAGCTGTGCCTTGAGCTCTGAGCCAGTGTAGACAACCTTGCTCCACATTCCCCAAGCCCATCGTGTCTCTCCTCACTCACCTGGAACCTGCTTTGCTTGGAGAAGTGGCTGCACACAGCCAAAGAGGGATTTTCCTTCTTTGATTTTTGAAGCAATCTAAAACTCCTGAGTTTCCCCATTGCAAACAGACATCCTCCTAAAGTGTGTGCCAAGCCCAAGCTGCCACCAGGAGCACTCCAGACCTGCCCTGGGCCAGCTGTGAGGGTGGATCATCATCCCAACATGCAGTGGTGCCATTGCAAGGGACTGTTGCCATGGACACTGCAATGACCCCCACTGCTGGGTTTGGGTGCCATGGCAACCCCCATCAGTTCAGGTTTCCTTGGAAACCAGCCCAAGGAGCCATTTTTGAAGCCAGGTTCCATGGCCCCTTGCCTGCAGAGCTGTTGCTGTCCTCGGCTGCCATGGCAACCCTGGGACAAAGCGGTGCCAGGGCTGTTCCAGGTACAATTGCAGTGACGCTCATTGGTGCCACCAGGTGCCATGGCAATGGCCACGGGGACCCGTTCCTTGGTTTGGTGCCGTAGCAGCCGATGCCTGGAGCCGTTGTGATGTTGGTGGCCATGGAAAGCTGCCCTGACCCCTTGCTCAGGGCTGGTGTCAGTGCCCAGAGCCAGAGGGGATCCCTTGCTGGGGGCTGTGCCATGGCCACCTGCCCTGTGCCGACCGCACTGCCAGGGACAAAGGCCAGCTCAGCCAGACAGAAAGGGGCGGGGCTGGGCACTGTTGCCATGGCAACTGGCACTGGGGGGGACACCTGGGTCACCTGGCCTGGCAGTTGCCATGGAAACCCCTGGCAGGGACTGAGGGCACAGCCCCTGGCACTGAGACACTGCTGGGCCGGGTGCTGAGCACAGCGCTGAGCACGCAGAGATGGTTTTGTTCTTGCTGAGCTGCAGCACAGCCAAGGCCTGTCCTGCCCCTCGTCCAGCCACGCTGGGGAGGGGCTGGGGCTGTGGGGGAGCTGGGCAGGGACACAGCCAGGACAGGGGAGCCCAACTGACCCCGGGGTACCCAGACCAGAGCACATCATGCTCAGGGTATGAAGGGGGGAACAGGGAGGAAGGGGGGAATTTGGGAGTGAGGGCTTTTGCCTTTCCAGGGAACACAGGCAAGAGGGAGCCCTGTTTCACCAGTGGGCAGGGTCACGACCAAAGACACAGACACCAACTGAAGGAATTGTGTCATTTATATCATCCACAGATGCAAAGATTTACAAAAGGATAAGCTCAACAAAGCACATCATCATTAGCAATGAATTACAAAAGAAGCTCAGCAATCCATCATAAGCCATCATTACATTTTGATGACCAATCCATTGGTGAAACACCAGAGGTGTTTGTGGCAGACAAAGATTCTGGCTGACTATCAAGGTACACCTTACAGACATCAGCAGTACTTTAGTGACACCGTTCTTCATTCTTTTTTCCCAATCTCATTCCAATTAGGAACAAGAATTCTGTTGTGCATGGAGCTGGCACCTTTTTAATTCCAGAATAATGCCCCCAGGCCCTTTGCTGTTCAGCTTTACCATGCTGTCTGTGTCTAACAAGGCTTGGGGGGCCCTTTCCCCTCTGGCTGGAAGGGGCTGGGTCCCAGTCCCTGAGGGGCACCCAGCCTCCTGGATGGAATTCCTGTGCAAGTCCCTCAGTGTCACAGCAGCCTTCACAGGGAGCCCCATGGATCAGAGCATTTCCCAAAGGGTCCCTTGGGGCAAACAGGGAGATCTGGTTTGGCAGGATGTGTAAAACAATATCCTGGCAGATGTCCTTGTTCTCACACAGAATCCTTGGCTGCAGGGACACATTCCCATTGTTCCTGCCCAGGGTTCAGGACTCAGAGTTGTCTTTCCTAGGAGCTGCTCCTTCAGCTGCCTCGGGAGGGCCATTTGGCCTCTGGACCCACACTCTGGCTCCATTATTAGGGCTGCTGGATCCAAACCCTTTATCTCCACAAATGGTGGTGACTGGAGCTGGATCTCCTTTTTTCACAATTGTTCTTAAAACTGCAATATCGATAATCGTGCTACCCTGTCATGGGGTTGAATAATCCAATCCTGGTCACTATTGTTTAACACAATTACTGTAATTTCTCCTTGATATTCTGCATCAATTCCTCCTGCCATGACAGGAACACTTTGCAAGGCCAAGCTCCAAGGGAGCAGTTACCAAAGCAAAGTGTCCTGAAGGAATCTGAATTCCTGTTTCAGTACTGATAGCTCTCATTTGCTTTGAATTTATCCTCATTAATTCCAATGCATGAAGGCCCAGCCCTGCAGCCTCTGGGCTGGCCCTGCCAGGGGCCATCACAGCCAGAACAATTTCCCAGGCAGCCCAAGTCTCACTGCCAATGGTTGGATTTGCAAATTGGGGGCAGCCGTGCACAGCCAGGGGGTTTCCATTTCCCCCGTGGGCCATTGTGAAGGGCATGGAGCACATCTGGCAGATGGGTTCTCCGTGGTTCCCATCTCCTCATTTTTTCAACTGCTCTTTTAACAACCCCTTCACCCATGAAACCAATCCGGCAGCTTGTGGATAGTCTGGTACATGAAAAACCCTGCAGGCAAAATCACAGTATTTTTCACAGCAACAGACAAAGCACTCTGCATCACAGTATCAGCAAACCCTGTAAAAATCACCAATTTCCTCCCTTCCTCCTTTTTCCATTGTATACAATCTCACAAAGTTGACCACTGACTTTAAGGTCATGGCCAGTCCTCTTCTGTAGGGTATTTAGTGTTACATCCCTGAGCAGCCAAAGCTACCAAATTAGCATTGTCAGAACTATTTCACATTATTATTGTTTTATATGTACATATTGATATAGAAATATAGATATAGATATGTAGATATAGCCATATATATAAATATATAAACATATATTAAGGTCTTATCATACTATAAATCTGTATATAGTTATTTATTATATTGATATTTCACTTGCTCAAGTCCATCTGAGCATAAGATTAAAACCTTCTTCTGTTGCTCCATGTGGGAGCATTCCAACAATCATTGTTCCTTCTGAAGGTGCTGTTTCCTATGTACTCTCAACAAATTCACCCTCGTCTGCCCAAATCCACAAGGTCTTTTTCTTTTTCATGTGCAATTTTTGGATGCATTTGAAGACATCCAGGGGTTCAACCTCTTTTACCCGACTGCCCCACTGCTCCCACAGGGCTCTGACCTCAGCCCACTCCAGAGCCAGAGAACTCCAGGGAAGGGCTTCCCAGCTGGGAATTTCTGATGGGACTGATTCCTCACATTAATATTGAACAAGTAACATTTTGTTGTCATCTGGCCAGACTGTGCCAGTTTTGTTTTACCAGTGGGCAGGGTCAGCACCAAAGACACAGACTCCAATTGAAGGAATCAGTGTCATTCCCTGCAGTTCAGAGCAGCAAAGAATCACAAAAGGAGCAGCTCAGCAACGCACCCAACCATCCCCACCAAAGACTACCTGCAGTGATTAACAAAGATCCAGCAGCATTTACCCTCAGCCTTTACCATCCCCCAGACCCACACAGCAGCTGGGGAAGCTGTCACAGCCAAGGGCTGCAGAGCCACTCCTGGGCACTGGGAATTCCTGCAGGTGCCTCCAGCCCCAGGTGAGGCTCCAACCCCGCTGGGAGAGGGCCCAGCTCTGACAGTGCTGAATGAACAAACTGACAGCACTGCTAGTGTGGCAACATCTGCTTTCATCCTCCTCTTGGGTCCCTCCCAAAGCCTGGCCAGGGATCAAGGAGGAACCAAGGGAGGTGACTTTGACCATACAGCCCCAAACAAGGCCAGATGTCAGATTTCATGGCCTTGTCTGGCTTCTGAATACACAAAGGTCAATACATGTTTCACTAATGAGTGGCTACATCTATCTCAGTGCTAATGATCATGCACATTTCATTAGGGAGCAGATACAAAGATAACGTTTGGTTGGAAGGTTCATCCAGAGGCCACCTTTGGCTCAGGGCCTGCTGTCCAGGCCTCACTCAGGGCTGGTGTCCAGGCCTTGGCACTACAGGGACGTGTTTTAGTGCTGGGCTTGGCACTGCCCGGTGAGCGGCTGCACTGGGTGAGCTCAGAGGGCTTTTCCAACAAAAAGGATTCTGTGATTCCATGATTCTATCCATTGCATTGAGCTGGGGCTATTTTAGCAGCATTACTTGGCTCCAAAAGTTCCCTCTTGCCCAGCTCCTGTGGCCTGAGGCTTCAGCTCCTTCAGCTCCTGGTGCTGAGCTGCTCATGCTGAACAAGACAAATCAGAGAGAAGAACACAGTCCATGCAATTCCTTCTGGGACATGGAGAGGGGAGGCTGTGCAAACAGGAGCATTGTTTGGTGTGGCCTCCTCTCTGCCCTTCACGCCTTTCAGCGTTTTGAACCAGCCAAGAGCTTTCTCCAAGAGTGCAATGGAGCAGCTGTTCCTGCTCCCAGGCCTGGCTCTCTCCAGTCTCTGCCCTTGCCTGGTTCTGTCCCTCTTGCTGTGCCCTCTGTTTCCCCAGTGCTCGCTGGCTGCTGCCCAGGACTGTGGCACTGGCACAGATCCAGTGCTCCAGAGCCTCCTTTCTGTGCCCTTGGAGCTGCCTGGGCACAGCAGCCTTTTCCATCTGGAAGCTCCCCATGGACAGGGAGTGCCCAGCTCTGTTCCCTGCACAGCCTCCAGGAGCCCAGGGCTGCCATCTCCAGTCCCTGCTGGCACTGGGGGCTCCCAGGTGCCTCAGGCTGCTGTGACACTGCTGCACACGGGAGGGAAGAGGGGCAGGGGCTGTGCTCAAAGTCAGCTCCATCTGCTGCTGCTGCTGCTGCTGCTGCTGCTGCTGCTGGTGCTGCTTCTGTGGGGTCATTTGTGCAGCCCCAGCCCAGAGTCAGGGATCAGATCCTGCCAGTCCTTTCCAGCCCTGGCTGCTCAGAGTTTGGGCCTTGGAGCCTCAGGTGGCCAAAGGCAGCTGCTGCTGATCCCTCTGTGTGCCCGTGTTCAGCAGTGCTGCTCCATCAGTCTGTGCCCAGCAACGGGGAAAAGCCGGGCTCTGCCTGACCAGCTCAGCCAGCAGGAAGGGAGCTGCTCCACACGGGAACCAGGAGCAAAGGACATTCCTTTGATAGGACATGTTTTCTATTTAAAGGAAAAAAAAGGAAAAAGGAAAAAAAATAGGTAAATTGTAAAAGATAGGAATAAAATCCAGGTGTTAGTGAAAAAACAAAACATAAAGGCAAAGTTAAATTCTTTGCATTAAGAGGTAAATGATCTTTTTAAAAAGAGAACTCAGGTATTTACATTGTAAATGTGCTGATGGCATGCATCCATTTTACTGACCTCAGCAGCCTTTTAAAAGATTTTGGGCTTTGTTTCCAAACATTCGAAATTTGTATTTTAAATTGTGCTCGAAGCAAGAAGAAATTGCTTTGTGCCCTTCCAGCTCCAAGCAGGACTGGGAATGGAAACTCTGTCAAACCCCAAAGCCTTCAGAAGATGACCTTCCTTCTCAGCCTGGGAATGAGCTGCACATTCCCTTTGAAACTGTCAGGGATTTCTTAGAGAAACAAAGTCCCACTTACGGCTTTTTGCTCTGGTTTGGAAGTGCAGAAGGGCAATTCTCCATCCACCAGCTCCAGACTGCACTGCCTCAGGAGCATGGCCCACTCGCCAGCTTTGGCCCACTTGTGGCACTTCTAGAGGAGGAAGAAAGTGCAATTGCACAATTCCAGCCAATCAAGAAGGAAGAATGGGACAGACAAAACACCCTGTGCAGATCCAGGCGTTCAGCTGGGACTGTGGAGAGTTTGGGTCCTTGCCAGTTGGATGTGTGTCCCCAGCTGCAATCTCTGGGCCTGCAGCAGAGTCTCACTCACCCGCCAAAGCAGAAAGCTCAGGCACTGTGCTCGCAACGGGCTCGTCTGATGCAGAGCTGTCAGAGCAATGTGAGGGCAGAGCCAGCCCAGCTGGGCCCAGGGCTGAGCCCAGCAGAGCCCTGGCAGAGCCCAGAGCAGCCTCAGCACCCGCAGAGCCCGGCTGCAAGGGGAGAAAGCAGAAACCGCCTGTCAGCTGAGGGCTCCTGTGCCCTTGTGCCAAGGCCTGCGGTGCCCAGGCCATGCTGGCTGTGCCCAGAGCTGTGCCCAGAGCTGCCCATCCCTGCTGCCTTTGGCAGCAGAGCAGGAGGGCAGCACATGTGCCCAGCCTGCAGCCAGCCACGGCACATCCAGCCCTCAGCAGCTGCCCGGAGCAGGATGCTCCTGTGCTCGCTGCCAGCTCCCAAAAGCTCTGATCCCACCCTGCCAAGCACACAGGGACCCACCTCACGCCAACCACGGCTGCAAGAAAAGCTGCTCCCAAACCACGGCCTCAGCCTTCTCCAAGGGCATGGCCCATCCACACCACAGCTGCTCCCAAGCACTTCCCCATCCACACTGGACCACCTTGAATGCTTCCTCTGGAAAAATAAACAACACATTCTTGAAAAGATATTAGATGCAAAAAGGGAAAACAAGAAAAACGGTAAAAACTCTTATCTGTGTCAGGGCCTTGAGGAAGGCCCAACCCCCACATGCCAGGGAAAAACCCAGCCATGGGTGAGGGAAGCCCACACTTTCTCTCTTCCCCCCTGCACTGCCGCCAAAAATCACAGTGACCCCAAAGCAAACAAGGGCAGTGAAGCAGCCCAAGCCCTTCCTTGCCTGCACAGCAAAGCAGCTGTGCTCAGGTTCTGGAGTCCCACCTCTGCTCCCACCATGGGGGTTTGTTTGTGTTGGCCTGGCTGCCCCAGCCCCAGCCCCAGCCCGGGGCACGGTGGGTGCTGGGGGCTTTTGGGAGGGCCAGGAGCCCACTCCCATTTCATACCCACCCCAGCCCATGCCCCAGCCCTGCCAAAAGCAGCTGGGCAGCCACTGAAGAATGAGTTGCATCTGCCCCAGCAAAGGGGGAACCTTTGGTTCCCAGCCAGGCTGGGCAATGCCCAAATCTGAGAGCATCCCCCTGCATGTGGACTCATCTGCAAATTCACTGTGGAGCCTGGCTTTGAAGAAGGTGCCAGAATCAAAGTCCATCATCTTCAGCTGGCCAGGCTGAGGAAGAGCTTGTCATCCTTGGTGTCCTCCTCACTCTCTCCAGCAGCAGCATCCCCACCCGGTACAGCTTCTCCAGGGGCTCCTTCTCCTTCCCTGGGGGCAGACCAGGCTCTCAGGGCTCTGCCCAGGGCCCCAGCTGTCAGGGAACCAGGACAAGCAAAACCAGCTTGGATGGCGGCCACCAGTGCTGGGCAGAGCAGCTCAGCTTCAGCCCAAGGGCTGCGTGTTCCCATCCCATGACCCCGGTGCAGTGACACTGGCAGCACAAAAAGGGCTGGGTTCCTTTGCTTCTCATTACCAAGGCACGTGTGGAGCTGGAACTTACCAGGGCCCTGGATCAAAGTATGCCTGTGGCTCTCTCCCTTCTTCTAGGGAAGATGAATATCCTGCATCCAAGGATGACAGAACAGCTCTTCTAATGAGGGCCTTTCCAAGTCCAGCATGGATAAACACCGCCTGATCAGATCTTGGCACTCTGGGCAGAGAAACCAGAAACCACCACTTAGTTGGAGAAGGCTCCTATTGGCTTTGCCCCACCATTCCCATGCACAGGCCATGCTGGATGTGCTCAAAGCTGGGCCTAAACTTTCCCATCCATTCCCTGTTTTGGAGGAGAGCAGGACATTTGCCACCTCCTCAGCAGCTGCCAGAGCAGGATGCCCACGAGCCTGCTGCTGTCTCCCAGCACTGGGATTCCCCCCGTGCCCAGAGATGAGGATCCACCTTGAGAGAGCCGTTCTGGCAGCGAGAGCTGATGGTCCCAGCTGATGTTCTGGCACCTCCTGAAAGGGTGCTCCCCACAGACCATCTGGTGCAGCAGGATGCCCAGGGACCAGATGGTAGCTGGCTTGCCATAGTACCAGCCAAAGTGGGTCCATTCCGGGGGGCTGTATGACCGTGTTCCTATGGAATACAGATGGAGTTCATCAGGGGGATGAGGCTGTTCCCAGAGCCTGGCCCCAGCATCCCTAGGCATGTGGGGGCTGCCCCAGTGGCACACAGGGTGAGCATTGCCCTCTCACCAGCACCTGGGACTTGTGTACAGACTTGGGGTTGGAAAAGAAGCCACTGGTGTTTCAAGAGGTCAGTGGAAGCCCTGGCAAGGCCTGACCATAACAAGGAAGAACCCACCCAGTGCTGGGAAAAACCATGCTCTCATCCTCCCGGCCTGCATTGCCCCAAAAACCATTATGAACCCCAACAGACCAGGTGAGTGGAGCAGTCCAAGCCCTTTCTCACCTGCACACCAAACCGGCTGGGCACAGGTTCTGGTTCTCCCTCTCTGCTACCCCCACCCACGGGTATTTTTGTTGGGCTGGCTGCCCCAGCACCAGTTCTGGGCAGAGTGGGGGGCAAAGGCTGCCAGCAGGGCTGGAAGATGGCTACCCACTCAGCCCTGAGTTTCAAAAGAAACTCGCTGAAGACTCAGTGACATGAAGGGCCGCAAAAGAGAGAATCCCTGCTGCCACAGTCAGCTTGGGCTGGGAGATGTTGGGTCATGAGATGCTGGGCCCAGGAGCCCTGCGTGGGCTCACCTGCAAAGTGCGTGTAGGCTGTGTCCTGCAGGTAGGTGCCACAGCCAAAGTCAATCAATTTGGCCTGCCCGGTGGCCAGATCAACCAGGATGTTCCCTGGTTTGATGTCGCGGTGCAGGACCCCGCAGCTGGTGCAGTGCCGCACGGCCTCCAGCACCTGGCGGAACAGCTCCCGCGCCTCCTCCTCGGGCAGGAACCGCCGTGCCCGAATGAAATGATGCAGGTCCTGACACCGCTCTGGCCGCTCCAGCACCATCAAGATGTCCTTGGGGAACTCAAGCCACTCCAGCATCTGGACCACACCGGGGAAGCCAGTGGACACCTTGGCCAGCAGCACAATCTCCAGGGGTGCGCTGGTGCCATCGGGCTGCGGGAGGAGCACAATGCCGTCAGTGGAGCCGATGCCGTGCCGGGGCTCGTGAAGCCCTCAGCCAGCCCGGGATGCTCTGCGCCCTGCGCTGGCCCCACGCCCGCTCTCCCTCGGGGCGCCCTGGCGGCTCCCACCGTGCCGGGCCTCGGCTCAGTCCCGCCCGGCACGGTCCGGCTGCTGCCGCTGGCCCTGCTCACTCACCAGCTTGCCCCAGTGCAGGACGCGGTTCCGTGGCACCCTTTTGATGGCCACCTGCAAGTCAAGGGGAGCAGAGGGCTCAGCTCACCGCCTTCCCTGCCCAGCCCCATTCTCTGCCCTCCTCCTCCTCCTCCTCCGCCCCCTCCCCTCGTCCGCCGCTCACCGGGGCGCCGTCCGAGAGCCGCGTGGCCGCGAAGACGCTGCCGAAGCCGCCGCGCCCCAGCAGCGAACCCAGCCTGTACTGCTCCTGCAGGGCCTGCTGAGTCTGCCCTGCGGGCGGGACGCGGCGGTCAGCGCTCGGCCCGGGGCCAGCAACGGCCCCCGAGCGCCTCTCAAGCGCCCCGGGCCGGCCATGCCCAGGCGTTCGCTCCCGGGAACGCGGCAGGGGAGGCTCGGGGCTGGCGGCCGCGCTGCCGAGCGGCGGAGCTCGGGCCGGGGAAGCCGCAGCGGAAGCGGCGGGAGCGGCCGCGCCGCCTGTGTCCTCCGCGGGCCCCGGGAGGAGCCGGGGCCGGGGTCGGGACTGGACCCTGCCTCGGGTCCGGGGCCGGGCTCGGGCCAGGCGGAGCCGAAGGGCGGCGATGCCGCCCCCGCACCAGGCACTGATGCCCGCCCAGCAGCGCCACCGCCAGTACGGCCAGAGCCGGGCGGAGGCGAGACCGCGGCGGGACGGCCGGGGCCGGGCTCGGGGCAGCCCCGCCCGGGGCCGGGGGCGGGCCGGGGGCATGGCCTGGCCCGGCAGGGGAGAGGGAGGCGGGGAGAGGAGAGGGACGCCGGGCAAGGGACCCCGAGAGAAGGGTGCCCGACAGCGGGAGAGAGAGAGAACAATGAGAATGAGAGTGAGAATGAGAATGAGAATGAGAATGAGAATGAGAATGAGAATGAGAAGCAGTGTTTAGGGTCTGTGGTCTTTTTTCTGCCGACGCTCTTGCTCCTGCTGCCGCTGCTGCCGCCGCTGCCGCCGCTGCAACTGAGGCACCGGGGCCGTTCGTCCCCGTGTCCGTTCCCCGCTCGCCCCACGAGCCCCACGTTCGAGCCCCGCGCGCCCCGGGGACAGCCCCTCCGTCTGTCCAAACACGGGAACTTTGCAGCCTTGAGCCCGGATGCAGAGCCCTGACTCCTGCGCACTGGCACAGCGATCCCCTCGCCTGCTGCTGTGCATTGTCCTTGCTGAGGGTCAAACACTGTCGGGCCACCTTCCCTTGGGGTAGGATTCCTACCTGAGCCCAGCACTGCACTTACATGTCCAGTGTTGCTTTCCAGTAAAAACAGGAGAAGGAAAACTGTGTGTGGCTCATGGTATTTTAGAACGCCTAAAAATCCCTAAGTCACTGATCTTAGAGGTGAGGTACATCTGGAATTACTGGGATGCAGCATGGAAAAGGGGAGCATAGAAATAAATAGAGGAAAACATCTTGGATTGTTTCTTCCATTTTCATTTCACTTTTGGAAAGCTGTTTCAGTTTTACAGGAATCTTCTCCTGTCTGCTCTTCCCAAGAATTTCTCATGGAGAACAAGGTCAAGCTTCTGTCACAAGATTTGCCACCAGGAAATTATGCCACTGGTGAAGTTTTCATTGTGACTGTTTGTGCTGGCTTAGGGCAAATTTTGGGAGGAAATCTCCAAAAGGAATACATCTAGAAAGAAAGTTCAAGCAGCCCCTACCCCTACTAGTTCAGGAAAAGACTTCCCTCGAGAAAAGTGAAAAAAACCTCAGTTTATTAAACAAGTAAAGTATTCACAAGCATGAAAAATGAATAATATTAAATAAAACCTCGGACAGTGCTGAAGAGATGGAAAATTCAGAAAGTCCTTGTTGTGGGTTGTAGTTGGCTCACTCGGTCTCTTCTAAGTCCCTCTGGTGCTGGAATGCAGCGTCCCAGAGCTCGGGGGGCCACAGGTGTGAGCTGCAGGTGTTTGTCTGGGTTTTCAGTCCAGAGCAGGTTTAAACAGTTCCAAGAAAAAGGAAAGTCACAGTCCGAGGAACTTCTCTTCCTAAGCTAGCTAAAACCAAATTGCTAGACCTGGGCTGTGAAGGCATCGGGAAATTTCCAAATCTGTGCACTGGCAGTCTAGGCAAACACTAGATCTGGATGGTGCTGGAGTCAGAACCTTGAAATTTCCAAACTTTAGATTTCTGTGCCAGCAAATCACTGGACTTGGGCTGTGCGGGCACCAGGAAATTTCCAAATCTGGGTACTGGGGAAGCAAACACAAGATATGGGAGGTGCCAGACCCAGTAGCAGGAAGTTGCCGGGTTTTGGATTTCTGTGCCAGCAAATTGCTGCACTTGAGCTGTGCCAGAATAGGGAAATTTTCAGGTCAAGGCACTGGCAGTGGCAGCAAACCCCACATTTCAGGAAGGATTGGATCTGGACCCTTCCCTTCCCTTCCCTTCCCTTCCCTTCCCTTCCCTTCCCTTCCCTTCCCTTCCCTTCCCTTCCCTTCCCTTCCTCCACAAGGTGCGAGAGGGGCCAGACAGCAGCCAGGCAGAAAGGGACCTGCAGGGACTGATGGACAGCAGGCTGGGCATGAGGCAGCAGTGTGCCCAGGTGGCCAAGAAGGCCAATGGCTCCTGGCCTGGATCAGGAATGGTGTGGCCAGCAGGAGCAGGGCAGGGATTCTTCCCCTGTGCTCAGCAATGCTTGGGCAGCACCTCAAGTGCTGTTTGCAGTTCTGGAGCCCCCAATTTAGGAAGAACATGGAGGGGCTGGAGCGTGTCCAGAGAAGGGCAACAAGGCTGGGGAGGGGTCAGGAGCACAAGTGCTGTAAGGAGTTGCTGAGGAAGCTGAGGTTGTTTATCCTGGAGAAGAGGAGGCTCAGGGGAGACAAGGCGGTGTCAGGGCACAGGCTGGACTTGATGATCTCCATGGCCTGTTCCAGCCTTGCTGATTCTGGGATTCTCTGGAACCACCCTTGGAGCAGTTGCAGGATGAGCCCTGGGCCCCCTCTTGAGAAGCTCCAGCAGCCCAGGTCCCTCAGCTTCTCCTGCCAGCCCCAAAGCCCATCCTGTCAGTCCTGCAGAGCCTCTGCAGCTCCTCCTCACTGCCCAGAACAGGGAGCCCCAGAGGCAGACACAGCAGCCCAGATGTGCCCCCCTGGCCTGGGGTGCCTCTGGCAAGGGAGCAGCACCAGGCACTGCAGGAGCCTGCAGACAATTCCTGCAGCACTTGTAGGATGATCCTGCTGCCCAAGGGACGTTCCCATGGGGCCAAGTCAGGAACTGCAATGGGGAGTGGGGCCAGAGAGGAAAGGGGAAACAGGGATGGGCTGTTTGCAGGGGAGGGGACAGGGCTGGGCAATAGGAAGAAACTTGCAGCAGGAAGAGTGAAAAAAGCAAAGGTGAAGTCAAGGAAATGCTGAAGGCATTTTGGGGGTGGCTGCTAGGCAGCCCTGGCTCTGAGCAACAGCGTCTGCACTGGGACAGGGAACTCTCAGCGGATGGGAACAAACTCTCTGCCTGACTGCAGAGGCCAAGAAAAAACTGAGTGGTTTCCCCGGTGTCCCCCAGCCCTTGCTGGCCCATGGGGCTGATGGCATTTGTGCTCCCTCAGGTTCATGTCCCCACACCAAGAGCATGGGGGTGCTCCCCCTGCTGTGTGCAATGCAAACAGGGGCTGCTGAGCCAGTGCTGCCGTGTCTGTGCCTGCAAGGATGGGGCACCTGTGTGAGCTGGGGGAGAGGCCAGGGCTGCAGAGGGGGGATGTTGTTGGCAGCTCCATGAGGATGCTCTGGGACGCTGCCCTGAGCTGTGCAGCGCACTGGGGATGGATCAGCCCCTGCTCTGCTGCTCCTTCCCATCTCCCCCAGGGCCCTTGCAGAGCCCCAGCCATGCTGTTTGCCCCCAGCCTGCCCACGGCCAGCCTGGGGCTGCTCACGGGGGTTTCTGTGCTGAGCATTGGCCTGGCCATGTTCTTGAGAGAGCCTGGGCAAGGAGCCTGGAGCCCCCAGGCCCTGGGCTGAGGTGTCAGCGCTGCCCCAGCAGTGCCCATGGCCTGTCCGTGCTGCAGCCCCGGCAGTGCCACCCCCAGGGCTGTGCCCGGCCCCAAGAGCACTCAGGCCCTGCAGCAACACCAGGGCCGCCAGGGCAGCGGGGCAGGGCCACGGCAGCAGCACTGGCAACACCAAGTGCGGCTGCTGCTGCTGGGCACAGCTGCTGGGCCAGCACTGATCTGCCCCCAGCTCTGCACACAGACATTGGTGCTGCACCTCCAGAGAAGGCAACAAAAGGCATCTCTGCAGAAAACTTGGCTGGGAGATCCTTTAGTTCCTTTAAAGCCACCAAGACTGCAGCCCCTCCTTGACACAGTCTGTGGCCACAGGAACTCTTGAGATACACAAAATGTGAAATGGAATGAACTGTGGCTTTTCTTTTGGAAAATATGGAAAAACTACAATCAAGGGAAAAAAAACCACCAGCAAGAAAACCAACAAGAGCTATCTAAGATGACTTTTATTACAAGTGATTTGCAAAAACTGTCATCTAATTTAGTCTTTCTGAATGCATCCAGCCATCAGTCTCCACACGGCAGCCTTGAGCTCCTGGTTCCTCAGGCTGTAGATGAGGGGGTTCAGGGCTGGAGTCACTACCGAGTACAGAACTGACAGGGTCAGATCCAGGGATGGAGAGGACATGGAGGGGGGCTTTAGATAGGAAAATATATCAGTGCTGATAAACAGGGAGACCACAACCAGGTGAGGGAGACAGGTGGAAAAGGCTTTGTGCCGTCCCTGCTCAGAGGGGATCCTCAGCACAGCCCTCAAGATCTGCACATAGGAGAAAACAACGAACACAAAACAACCAAAAGCTAAGGAGGCAGTGAAAACAGAAACTCCAAGTTCCCTGATGTAGGGTTTGGAGCAGGAGAGCTTGAGGATCTGGGGGATTTCACAGAAGAACTGGCCCAGGGCATTGCCATGGCACAGGGGCAGGGAAAATGTATTGGCCGTGTGCATGAGAGCAGTTAGAAAGGCACTGGCCCAGGCAGCTGCTGCCATGTGGGCACAAGCTCTGCTGCCCAGGAGGGTCCCGTAGTGCAGGGGTTTGCAGATGGACACGTAGCGGTCGTAGCACATGATGGTCAGGAGAGAAAACTCTGCTATGATAAAGAAGAGAAAGAAAAAGAGCTGAGCAGCACATCCTGTGTAGGAGATGTCCCTGGTGTCCCAGAGGGAATTGTGCATGGCTTTGGGGACAGTGGTGCAGATGGAGCCCAGGTCAGTGAGGGCCAGGTTGAGCAGGAAGAAGAACATGGGCGTGTGCAGGTGGTGGCTGCAGGCTACGGCGCTGATGATGAGGCCGTTGCCCAGGAGGGCAGCCAGGGAGATGCCCAGCAAGAGGCAGAAGTGCAGGAGCTGCAGCTGCCGCGTGTCTGCCAATGCCAGCAGGAGGAAGTGCCTGATGGAGCTGCTGTTGGACATTTGCTGATCCTTGGCATGTGGACCTGTTCATGGAGAAAAAGACAGTGTAGAGATAGAGGAGACACCCGTAAGCAAAATCAAAGCAATTTCCCATACGCTGTCCCCTGTAAGTGACACAGACCTCCTTTTGTGTTCAAGTGTTCTGCAGTTTTCTTTTTAAGCTCCCTCCATGTCTGTCTTGGTATTCTTGGATATCATAAGCCCTCAGCATTTTTGCTGCCCCCCGGGAGAATAGAGTGATTTCTCTGAGACAAAGTGATGAGTGGAGACTAAGGGGAGGTGTTCTTTCATTCTGATCTGTTCAGATTTTGTCAGGGGTTTAAACTTTAGCAGGTGGAGGGTGATCAACTTCCCATGTTTATTCCCAAAAATGCCTTAGGTACTGCTGAGAGCAGATGGATCCACCACAGCCCAGCTCCACATTTGTGGCCAAGGGCTCTCTTTGCTCATTTCACCAACCCAGCAGCATTTTCAGTGTAACAACACCGCTGCCTTTCCCCACCAATCTTATATCTCAGAGATACTCCAGGACAGGTTTGCGCCCTGGATTGAAGCTCCCAGCTTGGACTGAAATCTCAGGGACACTTCCAAGTGTCCTTATGATGGTATTGGATGAAGGGAGATGCAGCTCCTTCCCTGGCTGCACTGACAGCATTGCCCAGAGCTGGGCACTGGGGACAGCGTCACCCTGAGCCAGCGGTGCCCCCTGCCAGAGCCCCCAGGGCCGGGCAGATGCTCCCAGCCCTGTGCTCTGCAGAGGGAACTGGGCCCGGGGCTGCAGAGCTGCCCCACGGCTCTGCTGCAGTTCTGCCTGCACAGGAGGGGCTGCACACCTTGGAGCCCCGGCCCTGAGGGCAGAGGCTGGGCTGGGGCACAGGAGGGAGGGGGCTTGTTCAGAGGGAGGGGCTGCACTGGAGGGGATCCTGTGGGCATCTCTAAACTCTCCCTGCCACAGCATTGCTGGGTTTTGTTTTCTTTCATTCCCTGATCTTCTCTCTGCTTCCTGCAGATTTCCCTGCTGCAGGTGTTTCCCTGTGCCTGATCTCTCTGTGCCAGCACTCACAGACCCCAAAAAATCTCTGTGCACTCTCCTTGGTCCTACAGAACCCTGCCTGTTTGCAGGGCACTGGATGGGGCAGGTTCTGTTTGCAGCTTGGAGAAAGGACAGCTCAGACTGAGCCTGATGGGTCATGCAAAGGTGATGCTGGTGCTGTCCATGGGCAGAGGAGTGGCTGAAAGTACATTAGGAATCTCCTGTGAACCTATTGATCACTAAAAGTAACAGTTCAGATTTCTCAGGTACTTGTCAAAATTCATAATCATCCTTTAATATTTATACCCCCTCCCCGTCATCCTCCAATAGTAGGAAACTGAATACAGTCTTAGGAATTTTCCTCATTTTTATCAAAATCCTTGTCTTGGAAATATTCTGTGACTGATCAGAACCCCTCAGTACATCAGAGCTTCATGAGCATTTCACCTCCCCTGCACCAAAAATACCCAGAGTTGTACTCACAGAGTCTATAGGCATTGGAATGGTCCAGCAGCAGGAGATGGCTCCAGGAGCTGCAGCTGCATTGTCCTGCAGCCAGAGGCTCCTGTGCCAAGGGCTGGCAGTGATTCTGCCCCAGGCACTTCTCAGCACCTTCCCAGCCGTGACTGATTGAAGCTCTCTGTGCCTCTGTGCTGTGCCCGGGGTGGCTGCAGGCAGTGCCCCAGCCCTGCTGGGCTGGCAGAAGAGCTGCTCATCAAGAGAAATGTGCTTTTGAAGCTCTTCTTGGTTACCAGGAGCTGCATCTGTACCAGGAGCCCAGCTCAGCTCAGCAGCACAGATACAGGACTAGGACTGTAATGAGCCTCTGGGGCTTTGTGCTCAGGCCCTGAACATCAGTCCCTGAGAAGGAGCTGAAGAAACCTCTCCAGAACTCCAAGTCAGAATCCAACTCCAAAGTTTCTTGGACTTGTAATGGGTCCCACTGAGGGACACGACTGAAAAAGTGTCCCCAGACCCCAGGCAGAGCAGAGAACTGGAGGCAGTGATGACAGGTGGGGACAAAGAGAAGCCAAGTCGTGGTGCCCTGGGGAACAGCAGGGTCTGTGCCACCAAGGGCTGTGAGGAGACACCTTGTGCTGAGGCCCTGGGGCCTCCTGGCACAGCCCCAGCCAGGCTGGGCACTGTCAGCCCCTTGTCCTGCCCTCAGCATCCCCCCCTAGCCCACATCCCAGTGGCCTCAAGGATCTGCTGGAAGGAGTCCCTGGGGAGCCTTGCTCAGGAATGGGGACTCCTGAATGCTCCCTGCAGGGATTGCAGGTTTTTCAAAGGACTTTGGGTTTGGCTTTTGCCTTGGAGTCTCTGAGAGCTTTGTGCAATGATGGCCTCCAATTATCTGCTGTAATTAGTCCCTGGAGAGGCTTTGTCAGTAACAACACTCAGTGGTGCTCATTAATGCTTCAAGGTACTTCAGTTCTTTTAAGGTACTTGGTGTTTCCGTTTTGATACAGACTCTGTGAGAGGTTTGTGCAATCATGGCCGCAGGTATCTACTTTAACAAGTCCCTTGGGAGCTTTGTACTGACACTCAGTGGGGCTCATTAATACTTTGAGATACTCAAGGTTTTTAAGGTACTTTGGAATTTCCTTTCCATGCTGAGTCTCTGAGAGGTTTTTGTGCCATTCTGGCCTTCAATTCTGTCCTCCAAGGAGTCCACGAGGAGCCTGTGTTGGGGATGGACCTCAGTGGGAGCCATGAATGCCTTGAGACACTTTGCGGTTTTCTTCTGACTTTGACTCCTGGAAAGGTTTGTGCAATCTCCTCTCAGGCCCTAAGGTTCAAGGGCTCAGCTCCAAATGCACAGTGAGGCGCATGAGGATCAAGCAAATCCTGACAAACCCTGGCTCTGCCTTGATTTCCCTCTGCTCTCATGGAGCTCATCAGGAAGCTGTCTGTAGTGGTTTTTGTTCACTAATTTGAGATTTCTTGGAGAATACAGCAATGATTGTGATGGGTTCAGTGTTGGCTATATACCAGTACACTCACTAGATTATACGTACTTATTTCCTGCTGTGAGGTAGGATTAGGAGAAAGGTAAAGTAGCCTCAAAACTTCAAAAGGGTATAAAGAAAAGTTTATTACCAGTAACTAGAAGAAAGAGTAATATGAATGCAAAAAAAACTTTTGGAACACTTCTCCTCTCCCTGCAAGCTTTTCTTTCTTACTGACAATGAAAGAGACAAAACCTAAAATTTTCAGTCACTTTGCCACCTCTAGAATAGTTTTTCTTCAATTCACGTAGGGAAAGGAGTCTCTCTTCCATGCTATGGAAGCTTTACAAGAAAACATATTTCTCGTGGCTCTCAATTCCCATGAACATCAGCCTCCCAGAAAATCTGCAATCGTGAAGTCCCTCCCATTTTTTCACATCTTTTGCCACATCTGTGTTTATGGGCATGTTAGTTTATGGGGTATTAGTTTAAAGATGAGCTGCTTAGGAACAAAGGTTCTCTTCATCTATTTCTGAAATCATCTTCATATCTACAAACAGAGGTCTTCTTCTCTTCATGAGGCACAGGGTCTCATCACTAGTCTCTCTTTCTCTGTTCAAATTTCTCATGGGATCATAGCTACTTCAAGGTTTGCTTACTTTAGCATGGAGGTTTTTGCTGAACAAGTCATCTTCCCATGCTTTTCAATGCCTTATAGGGAAAAAGAGAGTCTGATGTATCAATTACATCCTTCTCCATTGCTTTCCAAGAGGATTTCAGCTCCAAGATCAAGACATCTTCTCATCCCTCCTATCTGGGACTCAGCTTCCACTTCACTGACCTCCATGTCTTTGTGCTGCTCATGTATGTATCTGCACTTTGTCCTTTTCTCTCCCTCGAGGGAGGATGGAAGCACTGAAAGAGTTCATATCTCACCCGGGGCCTGCAGATGGTTCTGTGACCCCAGCCGGGCTCGGTGCTTGTGGCCGGAGCTGTTTTATGATGGAGGTTTCTGCAGCAGCTGCGCTGGGCCTGTGTCAGGATGGGCTGCGCTGTGGGGAGGGCCAGGATCTCAGCAGCCAGGCCAGACCACAGCAGCAGCATGGCCGGGGCCGATGGCTTCTCCTCCCCCTGCCTGGGGCTTGCGGCTGAACCCCAACGGTGGCAGAATCTTGGCCGAGCCGGCCCGGCCCGGGGCTGCTCCTGGGGCCCGGTGGATCATGGCTCAGCCCGGGCTGGCGGCGGGGCAGGGCTCAGCAGAGCCCAGATGGTCACAACTGCAGCCATGGCCCGGCCGGGCCTCGGCCCCGCGGCCTCCCCTGCCCTGCCCAGCAGCCGATGGGGCCTGGCGGGGTCCCTGGGAATGGGCCCGGCCCCACGGACGGAGCCGCCCAGCCCGGCCTGGCTGAGATGGGAGCCAGGTCGGCCTTGTTACCTCTTTGCCAGCCAGAAGGGAAAGAGACCCTCTGTCCTGGTTTGAAAAGCAAGTGAGTTTTTTGGGATGCTGTAGTTAAACCAATAGGTGCCCAGATTTGAATATTGGCACGTGGTGTGGCCACTGATGACATGGATACGCCTCTGAGAACACAGGGGGTTAAAAGCAGAGAACTGCCAAGAAAACTTTCTTTTGGTTCTGGTGGGTGAAAGAAACCTATGTTGTTAGCTTTTTCTGCTATTTGAAATATTCCTGATTGTTGGATCCAAATTATTCCTAATTGCTGTAAGTTTCTTGTTCACTGCATGTATTATTTTGCTATGATGTTTCATCATACTTATAATAAAAGACATGCATCTCATTCTTAAAAAACAAAAAAGAAGAGGAATGAACGCCTTATGAACATTCAAGTAATGCAATATGTACATGAGAAATTTGGACAACTAATCATTTTGAATAATGCAATATTTACATGAGAAATTTGGAAAAAAGATCATCACATCTAAATCCCAATAGGCTCTATCACAGTGAAGCCTAATTAATTCATTAACTTCAGGAGAAGATGTGCCTGTGTTTTATCATCAGCAGTTCAAAGCAGTCACCTGTTCATTCCATCAGATACTGATCAGTTCTGAAAAAATGAGGCCCAGTGAAAGGAGAAATAACCCCATCACCTTGCAGCCTTTGTGGCCAGAGCAGGAGCAGAAGGAGCACTGCCAAGACATGGCTGTGGCTGGAAACTGACAGAGGCAATTTGCCAACAAAAGCCTCATGGCATCCTCATGGTACAGTGCTCCTACGAACCTTCTGCAGTTATTCCCTGTTCCAGTGCCCAGGAGGACATTCAGTGATGTCAAAGATCAGCATTTCCAGCTCACAGACTTTCTCATCCTTCTCAACTAATTGGAAACAATGGTCATTTCTTTTCATTTCCCTAAGAGACATTGGACATTTTTCTTTGGTTTTCTCATGCTGCAAAACCCTGTGTCAATGACTTGATAGAATTTGGTAAGTTTTGTTGATTGTAATTGGTCATTTATCTATCTTATCCCATATCTAATAGATAACCAGTGACAACTGTGATAATACCCTCACAAGAGTGAGCTGTTTTTACATCAGAACATAGGAGCCTTTTTTAAATGAACGAAAAGGGGGAGATGTCATAGACAGGCAGAATAATGATAAAAGAAAGGCCTTTTGAAATCAGGCCTTCTTCTGCCATATTAATAGCTGGCCTGTCATCTCTTCTGAGTGCAGCTAAGCAGTTACAAGTTCCCATGTGAAGCTATTTGGAGAATGAGACTTTGTGAACAATCTATTCTGAGGGTGAAAAACTGCAAAAATGCACCTGCAACAACAAGGGATTAGTCCCATGAGACTCGGTGAAGAGAACAGGTAAACAATACAATAGAGAGATTTGATGCACAAGTAAAATCTAATTTATTAACCAATAACAGAAGAACTGCTAAGAAATCTATGAACTAACTAACGTTGCACACGAGGTCTGTCAAACTGTGTAAAACGAATTTTGTGAATAAAGAGTAAAGAGTTCTCCAGCTCAGCTGGGTCTTCTGGGATTGCAGTTCCCCCCTTCTTTAGGGCTTTGCTTTCGCACTTCTTAGGGCTTTGGTTTCGCTCTTCTCGGGAGCTTTGGGTTCCTTCTTCTTTAGGGCTTTGGTTTCCTTCTTTTCTGGCGCTCTGGTTTCCTTCTCTGGGATTTTGGTTTCCTTCCTCTCTGGGAATTTGGTTTCCTTCTTTTCTGGGATTTTGCTTTCCTTCTTCTCTGGGATTCTGCTTTCCTTCCTCTGTGATGCTTTCGCATGGGCTTCTTTCTCCTCCCGGGTCTTGGTTTTCCCCTTCGCTGGTTTTGGAGCTTGCTTCCCAACAGAGACACTCTTCTTTTCCTTCTTCTGCCTCTCTTCCTCCTTCCCCCTGTCTTCCTCCTCTAAGGCTTTTGCCTCCTCCTCGACCTTTTGAGCTGGCTCCTTCAGCTCCCTTCTGCAGACAAAACAGAAAACATGGCTGAGAGTCCCACCAGAAACTTGGGCTCCCTACTCCTGGCTGGCCCTGCACTTCATTCCTTGACCCTGAGGCCATTTCCATGAATTCTCCTCAACCCACAGAGGTTGGGAACATCCCAAGTGAGGGCATGGGTGGAAGGGGACCTCCAGGACCAGCCAAACCTGAGCTTTGTCATCATAAGGTGTTGACTGTGCCAGCTCCCTCTGAAGGCACAGCCAGACCCCTCCAGCCCCTGTCAAAGGCTGATCCAGCAGCTCTCTGCGCTGGTGCCTGGAAATGCCCTTTGTCTCTTGGCTTCCCAGTTTAAAGCAGAGCACAGATTGCTGACATCTGCTTAGCTCTCCTACAGTTCTTACTCAGCTCATTCAGCCCCCTTCTCCCTGGGCATAGCTGAAGCATGATTTTAAAAAGTTCAGATTTCAGCTGAGGGTTAGAAGCAATTCCCATAGATCAGGATGTAGGTTAGATAGGCAGACCATAGGTTAATGATTATGAGATGCTTAAGCTGGAGCTGATTGTTCTATTGTTTACCATTAGGAGCTTCTTTCTAGAAGGAAGTGGAGGAAGTGAACTGTTATAAGAACATCTTGAAACCAGTAGAACAATGGTTAGCACCTGGGCTTGATGTCAATCAATCACTAAGTTGGGGACCTTGGATAGTGCCAGAGGGTCACAGAGATCTGATGAAGATATTCCTGACTTCATCCCTTAAGACCACTGACCCAATTCGAAACCACCAACCGAATTCAAGGGAAGAATTGCACAGGAGTGAAGGACAAATGACCTCATTTGAATACAGAGCAGGGATGGGAGGTGCTGGGGTTGTGCAGATGTATTGTATGTAAGATCTTGGGAAATAAAGAGAGGGCAAAGAACCTTGGACAGCGTGGTCATGCCTTTTAGGGACGGCTCTGGTGCCGCCCGCCGGTGTTATTAAACATCCCATAATCTAACTTTAATTAGTTAGAGTCTCTGTCCGTGATCTTCGGTTTTAATGACTCCTAGCCTGCTCCTTCATGAGAACAATCCTATCAGTCAGAAAGCAAAGGCTGCAGGAACCCCTCTCCTGCAAGACAGGCTCGTGTCAGGCAGATTTCCTGCTGGAACCCAGCTGGGACCAAGCAAACCAGTGCTGGCTGCCATGGAAACCATTGGAAGCAGCCTCATCCATCTCCTCCCCATGAAACCAACTTCAGCCTGGCCTGAAGAAGTCCTGCTGCACAGGCTTGCTTTAAGCAGCCTCCACTCCCAGCTCCACACTTGTGCCTGTGTGTCCTGAGCTGGGCTGCCTTGCTGGAGCTGAGCTTCTCCTGTGCTTGCCTACGGCTGCAGCTGCAGGGGAGCCTAAAGGACAGGAGCTTTTCTGGCTGCTGCGCCACCATAAGGAGAACCCTGGCAGATCAGCAGTGCAAGGACTTCATCTGTGGCAGGAGCAGGACCCAAAGCAAGGTTTGCTCTGTGCCCCACGCCTGCCCATACCACAATCCCACTGTTCTGGTGAAGAAGGCAGATGATGAAGAAGATGCCACTCAACACCATGGACTTCAAGACACCTCTAGAGGTGGTGCCAAGGCAAGCCCAGAGCCCAGCTCTCTGCAGACAGCAGCTAAGCCAGCAGGGCTCAGAACTCAAATAGAGAAGAAGATGTTCTGTCTCAACAGAAGAAGGTCCTTCCTCTCTTGGCAGCCAGGGAGCTCAGAGTAGCAATCCCTGTGTTGCTGCTGGCCTTTGCTCTGCAGCTCCTCTGAGCTCAGAGGCCTTGGAGCAGGGAAGCCCTGCAGGGACAATAACCCCTGGCAGAGCAGGAACCCACGGAAGGCTGACTCACCTGTCCCTGAGAGGGGCCTGAGAGCCACAGTTGATCTCCTGGGGGCTCAGGGAGGAGCTGACACATGAGGCCGCCCTGGGCACCAGCACCTCGGAGGTGGAGCCTCCCTCCATGTGGTACAGCTCCGGGACATTGCAGGTGGTGTTGAGCTGGCCAGAGAAGGTGGAGGAGACCTGCTGGCTCTCTCCTGGCTGCAGCACACCTGGCAGTGGCAGGATACTGAAAGCCTGGACGGAAGACAGGAGAGATTGAGGTGTTGAGCATGGAAATGGAGGCAGAAGAGCATCTTGGAGCAAAGTGCAGCTGTAGCCAGAGGGGCCTATTCCACAAACACTGCCAGAATCACCCTCACCTCATCCTGCATCCATGCCATTGACCAGTGCAGGGACCATGGGGAAAATCTTCTCCCATACTCATGGGTCAATGCATTAATTAGTACATGACATGAAAGTGAACTGGGATGGCTCCTGGCAGTAGAAATTCTCTCTGATGCCCAACTTGCCTTTAAAAAGTTTCAAAACTTCCTGCTTTTAGAAAAGGAGGAGACTCAGAGTGAGAGCTCTTGGAGCTGAGGGAAGGAGTCCAGCCCAGCTCATCTGACTCCTGAGGCTCTTCCCCTCTCTCTCTGATTTAAATGCTTCTTTCTAAAGGTGCTACAGCAAAAGCTCCTGCAAAAATTTCCTATGGAGCACCTGAGGAATTCCAGGGGGAGCAGTGCCCTCCACAGGTGCCGCACAGCGTCCTTGGACAGCCCTGCAACGTGTCCTGCACGGCCTCTCCAACAAGCAGCTGCTCCAGCAGCACTTTGTGATGGGCCTGCAGGGATGGGAGGCCCCTCTGTGGCCAATGCTGAGGGCCCCCAGTGGCACTGGCAGCTCCAGCCCTGCTTGCCACACTGACAACGGGCAAGGGAGACAGATTCCCTCTTGCCTTCTCTGCTCCCAGGGCAGTGTGCGCCACGTCCAGGGAGCACCTGAATCCCTCCAAGCCTCGAGGGAGGTGAGGGTGCTCAGCAGTTGGTGCTGGCACCCAAAAAACAAGCCACTTTCTATGCTGGGAGGAAGAGACAGCCCCTCTGCAAAGTCTCCCTTTGTCAGACAGCTCCAGGGCCAGCAGTGCAATAGCAGCTCTGAGTGAAAGCAGAGCCCTGCAAACAGGGAGTCTGGCTGCTTTGGGAAGAGGGTCCATGGAGATCAGGATCAACCCAGCTTGCTCTGGGAGGGAAGCTGGAGGTGTTACCATTATAATGCAGAGAAAAGCCTCATCTTACATTGGGAAGGAAACAAGGCAAAAAATCCCACACTCAGCACAGGCCTGTAGGATCTGAGCCAGCTTCTCCAAGGAAAACTCTCCTATTTCTACCTCTCCCTCAGCCCATGTCCAGCCACTGGCCCTGCTGCCCAGCCCACTGTCAGGGCACAGCACAGCAGGGCAGCAAAAAGGGAGCTCAGCATGAGCAGGACTTGGTGCTGGCAGGCTGGGGAGGCAAAGCAAGCAGTAGGTGTACAAGAAAATCCACCTCTGCTCCTGAAGATTGGCTAAAATCCTGCACTTCTTTCAAGGCTCTGGCTGCCTCCTCCTTTCCAGTCCTGAAGTGCCTCCATCGAGTTGCTGCACAATCCAGACTGGTTCTTCTCTCCTTCGGTGGCTGGGGTTTGAATTTAGGTGGGTGGAGCTCATCTCTGGAAAATAAATAACTATGAACAGGGACCTGCAGTGGGAGGGAGGGAGGGACACCTGCACGAGCAGCTCCCGGCCAGGATGCAGCCCCTGGATGAGTGCTGGCACGTTGAACTGAGAAATGGTTTGATCCAGACCTTCCCAATCCAGGCTGGGGCAGGTCTGTTCTAAAGGCAGCCCAGGGGTGACACTGAGGTGCTGCAGCAGCTGCAACTGCTTGCATTGAGCAACTACAGAGGACAGGCATTTACACCTGGTGGGGATGCAAAAAGCACAGTGGGAGTGGAAAAGACAGAGAAGGCAGCAAAAAGGTGAGATTTGAGACACCGAGGGGCAGACCCAGCCAGTGCCCAGCCAGCACAGCCCCCCCAGTGCCCAAGGCCAGAAACTCTGCAGCTCCACCTGGGATTTATCAGGAGTGTTCCCCTGACAGCGCTGGGGGGTTGGTTGACATTTTCCAACACTCCCAGGTGACTCAGGTCGCATTCCCCATCCATCCATCCATCCTTCCATCCATACATACACAGGCTGTGGTGCTGGGATCCTGCCAAGCTCTGCCAGCCTTGGGCTTGGGGAGATTTCTGCCAGCCGTCCTGAGCTCCGTAATTGTGCTCTCTGTTCCAGGAAGCAAGCAAGAAAGATTTTAAAAAACCCAAAACAAACCACAACAGACAAACCTAAAAAACCTTCAACAGCTCAACCCTGCTCAAGTTATTTCTTTAGGGACAGCTACCACTCCCCAGCTGAAATGCTGGGCTTTTGGGGAAAAAGAAAATTACATGTTCACCTCCAAATCAAAAAGGATTAAGGTAAGAGAACCTTTCAAACTAAAAATTATTGGCCCAAAGCTTTAATCTTTGCAAAAAATCTCTAGGTAAGACCAGCCTGACAGTTAAACAACTGGTTCTTCTGGTGGGGAGAAACCCTCCTCTTTAAGAGAAGCAGCCTGATAGTTAAAAGCAACTGTTTGGTCAAACTTCAGGCTCCCTGGCACAGCCTGCATTGCCTTTCCTTCCTGTTCACTGATTTACAGGCAGTGCCACAATGGCCCAGGTTCAGATGTTTGGTGCCATCCAAGGAATTTGGCATTGCCATTTCCATATGTTTTAATCGAAGTTTCAATCCTTTCAACCAGTCTTCAAATGCCAGCTTTCCTTTCTTTTACAGAAAGCTCAAGGTTCCTAGAAGACTTTTGACATCCTCTTTTGTGCTCAGAGAGATGACATTTTCAAACAGATGTTTCCAAAGTTAACAGCATTTGAAAGAATAATGAACTCAAATGCCCCTGGATTCCAGCTTCGCCCAACTCCATTCTGTGTCAGACACTGAGATTCCCACCTCTAAGGCAGGAGCTGTTTGTGCCCCCATCCCTCCTGTCCTTCTCCCCAGCAGCCTGTGCCTGTTTTCCCCGGCAGAATCCCTGTCCCTGTGCACCCTGCCAGGAGCAGCTGCACACAGGCTCACATCTCCCCTTGCCCTCACCAGGGGGTTTCTCTCATCCCCGAACACGCCGATGAGAACGTTGGTGCGATGAGTGCCCAGGGCCTGCACTGCCACCACAACTGGGATCTCTGCTGTGCTCTGGGGCTGCACAATCCCACAGGGCTTGGGGCTGGAGTAGAGCACAGCAGAGTCCTCCTTGCGTTTCTGGAAGGGACACAATGAAACGCAGATTCAGAGGGAACTCTCAAGAAACTTTAGGCTCCTTAACATCCACCACAACAGACACTTACACACACCTTTAAAACTCCCCAGGACAAAGGTCAAAGGCACAAACAAGATGCAAGAATTGTAGGTTTACCGCTCCCAGGGCATCCTGCAAGGAGGCTGCCAGGACAGGCACTGGTGTCTGTGGGTGCAGCAGCTTTTCACAACCCTCTAAGATCTCCCACAGGAAAACGCCCTGAGGACTGGAACATCAACTGTTTCCTCAGGAGCTTAAACTGCCTCCTAAAGTTTACAGCTGGGTAGGATCCTGTTCTCAGCAGATCTTTAGGACTGATTAGAAACCAGCAAGGTCTTATCCAAACCCTTTTTTCCCCCAATAATCTCCTCAGGAATATTTGACAGGAGGAGGTGGATGTGATGCCAAACCTGGGGAATAAGCCCGTAGCAGCCAGGAAGGTGGCTGGGATTCCTAATGAGGATCTTCCTCTCATAGGGCACCTTCAGGTGGCACTCATCACACAGCAGCACTTGGGGGGACACTTGGAGCTCAGGAACGAGACATCTGGGCAAAGAGATGACCCCAGGACAATCAGAGATACTGAGAGAATGGAGAATGCCTACCCCCAAAGATTGTGAAATGGAGCAGAACACATTGGTCACTGTCAAATGCACATTGAAGAGCCCTACAGGGATAAATTGCCTTCTACCTCTTCCCACTCCAACATGTCTTGCCAAGGAGGGGCAAACCCTGCGAGGCAGCACCCAGAGGCTGCCAAGTGCCCCAGGCAGAGCACTTTGCCCCACAGCTGCCTCAGCCCCTCCTTTACCCAAGAAGGCTTGCAAGGACTCCTGGAAGAGTCCCAGTGACCCACGAGCTCTGGGGGAGCCTTGCCAACAAGGATCAGTGCTCCCTAAGGCTCAAGGAACACACAGCTCCAGGGTCTCAGTAAAAATGACTCCCTTCTCTGCCATGGTGCTGTTGCCCTGCCTGAGAACTCAGCTCTTTGCCCCAGCCCTGGAGGGTACGAGACAGCAGCTGCCCCACAGAGGGGCTGATCAGCCCCTGCCAGGCCCTGCAGCTCCCTGGCTCCTTCACTGCACAGCTCCAGGCACTGCCTGGCCCCAGCTCCACCTGCTGTACACAATGGCAGCCCAGGCACTGCCTGGATGGCTCTGCCTGGCACAGGGAACAGCACCAGGGAGCTGCATCCCTCTGGCCATCACACTGACACCCACAGCAGCACAGCAGCATGGAATTCTGCTGCAGCAACAACGACTTTTGCTCTCAACTCTGACAACATTAAAGGTCAAAATGGGAAGCAGAGGGAAGGACAAAAACTGGAGCTGACCTGCCACATCAAGGGCTGCTTTCCCCTTGTCAGACCTTGCCCTCCCCACTCTTGCTGGGAGCCACTTCCCCCCTGCCATGTGCCCTCATGGACAGAGCCAGAGCCTGACTCTCAGCAGCTGCTTGGTGTGGCCCAAACCAGTGCACGGTGCTCACAACCAGCACAACCCCACCTCTTGCAGCCTGAAGGAGAGGAGGCCCTTGGGAAATTTGTTTCACCTCAAGCACCAAAAACAAGGCCAATCAATGATATCATTCCTGGTGCCTTTAGAAGAGGGCCCAGGACCATGCTGAGCTGTGAGCAAACGTGCTTTTCACCATGGGCTGCGGCCCAAGCACTGCTGTTCTCGTGTCCAGCTGGCACAACATGAGGGCATTCAGCAGCACTTCTCCTTGGCAGCTGCAGCCAGCACAGCCTGGGCAAGGCAGTGCCTGCGGGAGGCCAGGCAAGGGCTGGTACCTGGCTGTGATGATCAGGGCTGCCACTCCCTTGCCAATACCCTCCAGGTCCACCAGCAATCTCCGGTAGAACTCCATCACCGTGTTGGAGCACAGGGTCACCTGGTGGAAGAGAAGAACAGTCAATTCTTCCTTCCAAAAGCTCATTACCCACGGGTGATATCCTCCAGTTCCTGAGGGAGGATTTGCCCTTCATTCTTCTGCTGCTCCATATGTAGAGCACAGTCTCAGAGTAACAAAAGCCTTCTGGCAATACCAGATTTGTTAAACACACCGTGCTGTCAGGGCACAGGACAGCTACATTAAAACATTAGACTACAGCTCCATGCACCACTGCATTCAAATTAAGGGGCCAATTGCTCATCTGACTACAAAGACATCCATGTAGAGGAAATCTGACTTGACCACAATGAGTTCAGCTTTGCAGCAGGAGGCTGAGGGCAAAGTGTGGCCCAGCAGGTGCTGGGCAGTTCATGGCTGCCCTGGGACCCCGAGCCCGGGCTGGCTCTGAGAACTCCAGCCCCAAGCCAGGAGTGGGGAACTGTGCTGGGGTGGGCATTGACCAGAGGCAGAATCCTCAGAACTGCCCCAGGGTGGGCATTGACCACAGGCAGAACCCTCAGAACTGCCCCAGGCTGGGCATTGACCACAGGCAGAACCCTCAGAGCCTCTTGCTTAATACCGCAAGAGACAAGCCACCAACGGGACCAGGCAGAGAAGAAAGGAGAAGGATCTCTGTCTTGAAGTTCCACAAGGAAGGGTTTATTCCAAGCAAAAGGATCAGAGCCAAAAGAGCCCTGGACACTCCGGTGCAAGGAATTTTGTACAGACACAAAGCAGGGGGTGGATACAAACAGCAAACCAAAAGAGAATCCTCAGCAGAGCACTGAGGGGATTACATCAAGTGTCTGGGGCCACTTTGGATAGGAGGGTGGGGAGGATGGCTCACATGGGCCAATGGGGCCTCCAGGAATAGGGGAATTCCAAAGGGGTGTTGCAGACAGGGATTGGCTCCAGGTTAAATTGGCAAAGAAGGTTGGGGAACAAAAGGGGCTGGGTTTGACAGGAAGGAAGAGAGCTGGAACAAGGGGCAGGGAATGGCATGAGGGACAGCTTTGTGGGAGGGTAAAACCCAGGGGTAAACCAACTCAGGGAGAACACGGGGTACAACAGAACAAACCACTTAACAAGGAATCAATACAATAAATTTGAACCGCTACACATGGCTGCAGATTTTTTTGTCTCCACTGGAGCTTCCTGCAGTGAACACAAATCTTTCTGCTCCCCAGGAGGGGGGAAATGACACCAGAAGAAAAGCTAACTTCTTTATACAATGACATCTCTCTAACAGCCACCTTCTGCCCTCATCCTTGCTCTGCCCCGTTGCAATCAAATCAATCGCTCTCAAAAACACAAGAATTGCTTCAGGCCTTGGCCATAAGGTCTGTGAACTCAGGCATATGATTTTGGAAAGCAAACAGTGCTCCCTGAGGAACATCCCGAGTAAGCCAGCTAGCAGAGGCCCCCAGCAGTGCAGATCTCTCAGTGCCAGGATGCTCCAAGCTGGCACCAGAGCTAAAGCCCTCCCACCCTGCAGTGCAGCTCCAGCCCTGGTGCTGCAGCGGCTGTGGCTGGGCTCTTGCCGTACCTCGATGTCCTGGTGTCCCTGGGGGAGGATGGTGCCTTGGCTGGGATTCATGGTGAACTCCTTGGGCTCCACATGGAAATGGATTCCCTTGCTCCAGGCCGGGTCGGTGTCCCTGCGGATCTGATCCACGCTGTCCACAGCCGGCTGCGTGCCATCGTCCGACATGCGGAGCTGGAACGTCAGGGGCACCGCGGAGCTGTTGGTGAGGCGGCAGCGCTGCGTGTAGGGAAAGCCTGGGCAAGGACACAAATATCCATTCAGGCACCCAACAGGGCACGATCCTGGGGGCAAGATCCTGGCAGGATCAAAGTGGGATTGGAGTTGAGCTCTTTATGGTCTGAACTACAGCTCACCTAGAAGCTGCATGAGGAATTAATCGTCACTTAGTTCCCTTCGACACAGATTCCAGACTGCAGCCTTGAAAATGCCCACTCCTAGCCCTGCTGAACACTGCAAGCTTCTCTCTTTGGGATGGGAACCAGCTCCCTCACTTGCCCCAAACCAGCACCAGTTCTCTCTCAGTGATGAGTGTGCACCCAGACCCAGCATTTACTCTGAGAATTCAAGCTGTCCAATTCCCTGCTCAGCCTGCCAACACTCCCACCTTTTTCAAGACATATAAACAGTGAGTTGTCAGTGAGAAGAAGCTACAGCGAAAGAAAATGAGGATGGAATCAGGAACTAGAACGTGATGCAAAGCACCCTAATGCAGCTTCTCTCTGCAGGACCCTTAAGGCATCTCTTGCTTTGGGCCAAACAGACTGAGCACGTGACAGCTCAGAGCCCACTCAACTGGGGACACAGCCAAGCCTTGCTTTGAGATTAGCAATTAGGAACCAGGTCCCACCTCAGCCCACAAACAGGGACATCACAGCCATGATGCTCACTGAGAGTGCTGCCTGCAAGGGTTTACCCCACCTTGGCTCTGAGATTTGCTTTCCATCCTGCAAAGCCAGAGATACAGCCACTCATGGTGGGGATGTCCTGCAGAGCGCGCAGAGCAGCCACAGCCTGCTCTGCACTGCACATCTGGCTGGGCTGGCCAGCTCTGTGGGGGGGATACTTCTCCCCAGGCCTGCTCACCAAGAGTCACTGGGACACAGATGGGGAGAAAAAACAACTGCAGCTGCAGCCCAGAGCTTCTCTGTGCCCATCCAAGTGACCACTGCCAGCTCCAGCAGGGACTCCAGCAGGGAGGCAAGACAGGCACAAAAAGGACAAACCCAGATGTCAAAACCTCCAATGAGACTGAGGCCAGCACATGCAGACAACAGTCAACAGTTACAAAGAAGCAAAGATACAACAGCTGCCTTCAGCCCAAGAGCCCTTAGGAATGAAATTGGATTCAGCAGGATCTGAATCTCCTGCTTCAGACCCATATTTCCATCTCTTGCCTTTCGTGTTTCATTCCTTCCAAAGGCAACTTGACAAGCACCTCCATGGTGATGCAGGCTGGGGAAGAAGCAGCTCAAAAAAGGCAATGAGTTTCCTTCAGAAGTTCATGAACTTCATTATTCTGGGTTTAGGCTTGGCCGTGAATGTTGCCCTTGGTCTGGGAAGGGGGATAGCGGTTCTGGGAGGTTCTGAGGGGTTTGGCCCTGGGCTGGGCTTTTCCCTTGGGGTTTTTTGGGAGTTGTGGCGTGATGCCGTGGGCGGCTGTGCAGTGGGAGCTGAGGCTGGGCAGGGAGCGGAGCTTCCCTTCCTCCCGCTCGGGGATCACAGCTCGGCCGCTGCTGCTGCGGGAGGTTTGTGCTTGGCCCAGGGCTGCCCTGGCTGCAGCTCAGCGCTGGCACCGACCCTGCCTGCCTGCCCCGCTGCTGCTGCTGCTGCTGGGCACTGCCCACATCCCCCTGCCCTCTGGGGCTGTGCAAAAGGAGCATTTCCTCCTTCCCTTCCCTTCCCTTCCCGCACCGGCTGGGGGGGGATCCCTGCCCTGCCAGAGCCCACAGCTCCTCCTGCTGTGACCACAACTCCACCAAAGGGGAAAAACAGGACTTGGCATCTGGGAAATGTCTGTTCTTGTCTTGTCTGTGCTCTCCTGAGATAGTCTAGCAAAGAACTGTTATTCCTTTTCCCACAGTTTTGCCTGGGAGCCCTGTCATTTCAAAGGGATAATCATTTGGAGGGAGGGGCTCATCTTTCCATTGCAGCAAGATTCCCACCTTCCTTGGCAGACATCTGTCTTTTAAAGCAGCACAGAGACACCAGAAAATACTGCCTTTCTATTCCTTGCTTCCATTGGATCTCACAATGCAAAATGCCCCCTGAGGCAGCAGCAGCAGCAGCAGCCCTGCAGTTCACAGCCTGAAGAGGCTGCTGGGGCAGAGCAGGAGTGAGGGATGCTTTTCTGTTGGAAGGCACACATCCCTGAGGCTGTGTCCCAGCCCAGGGAACACTCACCAAAGGAGATGTCCCCGAAGTCGAGCTCAGCCAGGTCGAAGTGTAAACTCGGTGCAGTGACGCTGCCCCTGGAGGCCGAGGACAGAGCAGGCAATGGCTCGGTTAAAGGCACAAGACTCTGTGCTTTGATGCTCAGGGACAGCTCATGGGAAATGTGCTTCTGCCCAGCAGCTGCTGGGCTTTGTGCCCTTCTACAGCCCCAGTGAGGAAACAAAAGTTCCTGGCCTTGGTGCTTTGTTGCTGGTCAATCTGTCACTTCCAATGTGTTCTGGGGACTTTGCTGATGAATGCATCACACACAAAAACAAAGAGAACATCTGCCAAGCTGAACTTTGTTCATGTCAGTAGTAACAGCTGATGAACTCACTTCAGGTTCTGCTCATTAAGGACCTCTTGCTGTAATTATGGGCTGACCTGTTCCCATTGCCACTGGTGAGAACATCACTGCTGGCTGATGGAGAAGCCTTGGGCCAGCAATGTTCATGTGCTGGACGTGAGACTTTGGAGGGAGGGGAGGAAAGACAAGGCCCCAGCAGCCCCAGAGCCAGATCAGTGCTCGTGCTCCTGCATCTGCCCCGGGGCTGATGCCAGCACTGCTGCAGCTCTGCTGGGGCTGGGGGGATCAGGGCCTGCTAGGGGCAAGGCACAGCATTCTGTTCTTAGTCTTTGGCCAGAAATTTCACCACAATAGAGAAGCTGCCAGTTAGGGGAATCCCTGGCCACGCTTCAGCACTACCTTCCATTCCATTCCCTTCCCACTCCTGCCCCATGTTACATGCTCCTGCCTTCAGGTGGCAGGATGGGAATAACATTCCAGGGATGACTTCAGGGCTTGCCTGAGAAAGAAGGTGTCTTCTTCTTTTCAAATTATCAGGAGAAGAGGATCCAGCCAAGTTCAGGACTCAGCCGTCAGCACTGAAAAACTGAGTGCAAATCAGCCCCCGCATCTCTTCAATCCCTGGGCGGTACCCACCAGACTCCTCTGTTCCTGCTGTAGCAGTCATCTCTCACACACACCTGGCTCCCCAAGACCCGAAGACACAAGCTCTACAAGTCTACAGCTAAACGTAACTCCTCTGAATTTCAGCCAACACCACTAAATTGTTCCCTGAGCCCACAGCTAGAAGAGCTGTGAAGGAGACATCCCTGACACTGTAAGAAGCAAAGGAAAATCACTGCCAAGTGATAGGCCTGGAAAGCTAAATTTTGGGCTTTTCTCTGTTAATTGTGAGCTGCTCCTTAAGACACTTCTCATCCTGTTAGATCCATCCTCTCAATGAATCACTACTGCACCTGACAGGCAGAAAAGATAAGGTATGGAGGGGTTTTAAAAAGGTTGTTTTCTTCTGCTTTTATAACTAGGTCCATTGACATGTTTGTTTGCTTGTATGGCATCTAAAGACAGGTCCATGTCTCCCAATGGCACCTTGCAACCCCCAGACACTGCTCTTGCTTTGAGCAGTGTGTTTGCTCAGATGATTTCCAGAGGCCCCCTCCAGGACCACTGCAAAGCCACGTGCCTGTGGCCTCCCAGAGAATGGCTCTGTTTGGCTGAAAGTGCTGAGGAAGCATTTCAGAAGCTGCTTGTGCTCAGCAGGGTGCAAGCCAGCTCCCAACATGTTCCAGCAGCCTCCAGGGAATCTGGGACACAGAAAGCTCCAAGGCCACTGAAAGCAAGAGCAGATGCCTTCCATCCTGCTCACTTCCAGCCAGGCTGCAGGGCAGCAGATTCGACGCTTGGCTCATTCTGTAGCTCTTTCCCAACTCCGCTCTCACCCAAAGGTGTTTGCACAGGGACAGATGAGCTGCCTCACCTCTGGGTGCTCAGCTGGTACCGAGCTGCCCGGGCACCGACATTGCGCACCAGCCGAGTCTGCTGGGCGCTGACCTTGACTGGACACTTGGAGAAGTCCAGCTGGGCAGGGAAGTCCAGCACAGCTCGGGCACCAATGGCCCGAATTGGCACAACGATCCTTTCCCTTGCAGTGAGGCACACCAGCTCGTGGCAATAATCCTGCAGGAAAAGAAACTGGCTCAGCACAGGACATTTAGTGCCATCCCCATGGCAGAAGAAAAACCATTTCCTATACCCCTTCAAGGCCATCAATTTACCTATTGCACCCTCAAATGAACACTAAGTTCTACTACTATGTCACATTTTAAAGGCACCAGTGCACTTTGCAAAATCTGTCTCAGTGGCATTCAGCTCTTGTGTCACTTGGCTCATACAGATAACAGCCCTAGGCCACCATCATTCCTACTCTAAACTTTAATGATGTTAAAGAATTCCTAAGCCCCTTCTAAGCAACATTGAGCTGGGGAACACAGGACATTGCTCTTTAGGCTTCTGTATTCCCACTGTCTGAGAATAGGACAAAGTGTTCAACTGACTCTAAGCAGCAAAAGGAAGAGGAGAAAACAGCTGCACCCAAAGACATCCTGCACCTCTGGCCTGGTGCAGAAACATCAGTTGGCTCACAACTCCCCTCTAACTTTGCCTGTCCAACCAAGTCAGGAGAAGAACAGTGCTAAGAGGTAGCAGGATGCTGTTGGAAAGGGCCTCTCTTTGTTTCCCTGCCAGGCTTCCTCCCTTCCATGCCATGCCCTCAACCCTTCTGTATGAACAAGCCTCCAGATCAGAACATGAACCCTCCAGATCCCAGCACTGAGATCAGACTTGCCAGGGCCTCAGCACTGCTGTTCAAACCTCCCCACAAAAGCACCTTTGGCACGGAATGGGTGCCAGCTGACAGAGCAAGCACAGCGACAGGCATGAAGACAGAGCCCCAGCAGTGTCACTGCCACGGGCTCTGGGCCCACAGCTCTGCCTGCAGCTTGTACCTGCCCTACACCAGCTCCTTCAGGCAGGTGTTCAAGTCCCCTGCAGCTCAGCAATCTCCTGCTGACCAAGGGCACCCAGAGCCCAGTGTGCCTGTGCCAGGCCGGGCTCACAGGCACAGCACATCCTCTGCCCTGGCCCTGCAGCTGTGCCATGCTCACTTGTGCTCTGGGACAGCACAGCTGCAAGGCTGCACAACAGAGGGAGTGAAAAAGCACCGGCTTTGCTCCAGCCCAGGGGCAGGCAGGGAAGCTGTTGGCAGTCCAGGAAGGAGGAAAGCTCTCTGACCTCTTTGTTCCTCTGGTGTTTTCCATCAGAATGAAACCCCTTCCACTGCACCTAGAGATGGCCCAACATCTATCAGCAGCCCTCTGTCATTTTCATCCTGTTTCCTGTGCATCTTCCCTTGGCAATGCTCAGCAATGTGCACGGAGGGGAAGCAGAGCCTCTCAGGCCTGGCTGCAGTGCCTGCCAGCAGTGCCAAGGTGTGACTGGCTGCAGGCTGCCTGCCCACGCCTGGAGCCCAGCTCACAGCATGCAATGGGCTGGAGCCAGAGTGCAGGGAAAACAATGGCTGTGGAGATCATTGTGTGCTGTGGCTCCTCCAGCCTCACCTTGTTCTTGCTGGGGGTGAAGCGGATGCGCACAGGGGCAGAGGCGCCCGGCGGCACGGCACGGTACGCATCGCTGGAGCTCACCAGCTGGAAGTAAGGTGAGCTCTCCATGGAGACCTTCACCACGTGAAGAAACTGCAGCAAAGACATGAAATTTGATTTTGCCACTTGTGGAAACAGGACGAGAGGAGACCTGTCCATGCCCTGCTACCATCCCTCCCTTGCCCCTTTTCCAAAGCACTTTCAGCTGAGCAGGCACAGGCACATCATTCACAAGGCTGAACTTGAATCTCTTCTCTCTGGCTCCAGCGTTTTGGCCAGGGGCAGTAGGGCAGTGCCTGCTGGGAAGGAAGGGCCGAGCAGGTCAGCACCAGCAGGATGGAGACACAGCATCTGAACCAAGTCACCTGCGTATTCAACAAGGCCAAAAAACCTGCTGGCTTCTGCCTGCACACAGCCATGAAGTTGTCATGTTCCAGAGGGGGAATGTGCTACCTAAAAGCAAACCAGCACATTACTGTGGGGCAAGGAAGAAATTCCCTTCCAGCAGATCAGGTTTGGGTAGGGACCTTCTGGGGATACAGTCAGGCAGGCAGAGCAGCAAGACAGGAGACCAAACACTGGGGTCTTACTGGGAATAAAAGCAAACCTGAAAAGCAAAAGAAAGAATGAACACAGCAAGACAATCCCTAAAACAAGGAGATGGCAAAGAGAACTTAAATGGGCAGTAAAGCAGCAAGGAAGAATCATAAAACCATGAGAGCAACCAGCTTGCCAAAAGTAACAGAAACACAGGCGGTGTCTATTGACCATGGGGCTTCAGAGGCATCTTCTGCCTGGAGAAACAGGACCAGCACTGACTGACAGTGTGGTTCCAGTATGCAAAGCCAATCTTGGCTCTCCAGGGCTTCCTGCTGCCTGTGAAGGCAAGCTGGGCTGCTGGGCATTCCTGCCTGCAGCCAGGAGGCCAGGTTCTGCCCTCTGGGGTACCCATGCACAGCACACATGCATTTTCTAACACACTGATATCATAACCCCTGAGCACCAAAATGCTCTCCAAAAGTCTAAACCAGATGATTTGGACTCCCTCCTGTCTCCTCCCACCAGCCCACTCTTGGCACAAGCCTCACTTGAGAAAATGTTTCCCTGACTGAAATTCAAATGGTCTCAAGTTTTCCTCTTTACAGTGGAACACAACTGACATTTTTCAACTTTTCCCCTCTCAGCTCTCTTGGGAAACTGCAAAACAATCCCAATTTCTTCAGCTGAAGGTGGAAACCTCCAGGAGCACATGGCTTTGGATGTGCTGTGCTTCTGCAAAGGGAAAGCAGAGCACCGTGTTGCTTTTGGAAAAGCTGAGCAGAGCTGGATGAAGCTGAGCAGGAGCCTCAAGTGGCACCTAAAGGCCTCTCACTGCTTCTGCTCCATCACTCTGATTGCAGGGCTCTTGCAGAACACGGTTCCTGCAGGGCCAATGCCATTAATGAGAAGTGATTCCAGCATAAAGTGCAGGAGGCTCAGCCCCTGAGCTTTGCCTGTGAACTGCATAAAGGGAGCCAAACTGGTTGAGAGAGGCAGAGATTCCTACCAGGAGCCAAGATTAACCAAGGACACACAGGGTGTGCTATAGACCCAAGGCAAAGCATGAGAGCAGGTAAGAACTGTACAGCACTCAACATTCCTGTCAATCCAGAGCTTTCGAGAGAAGGAAACTCCTTTGGGATAGACACCATCAACGCCTGGCCAAAATCTGGGCACAATTCCCAGCACAGGAAGATTTCCACCATCTTGCAGAACAAGGTGCTGAGACATTTTCTTCTGCATGTGCTGCAGCAGATAACTTGCTTTGCTGTCCACTGAGGGAATGACAGCACTCTCCTCTTCCAGCACAGTGTTAAAGCTTCACGTGCCAGCCCTTACCTTGTCCTTATTCATGAGAGACAGCACCATTTCAGAGACCTCCCGAGCGACGAAGTTCTGAAATACCAGCTCTGGTGGGGAAACCCCAAACCAGCTCTGTTTCGGAGCAGCTGACGGCAGCTGGAGAGGAGAGAGAGCAGGGAGAGCTTCAGCTGCTGGGAGGAAGGTTCATGCAGGAGAATCTTCCACTGATCCCCAGTGAAGTACAGACTCTGGAGGAGCACGTCTGCCCAGCCCACACTGGGCAAACAGTGGCTCACCCACCTCTGCTCTGAGCTGATCCACAGCTGCTGGGCCACACAGAGCAGGCTCAAGCCAAGCTGCTCTTCTGGCATGGATTTCTCCAGGTTTCTTTCTCCAGAATGCCAGGCAGCACTTTCCTAAAACACAGCCCTGTGCCCACGTCGTCACAGAGCTCTGGGGCACTGACTGAGCACTCATGGAGTAAGTAAAACCCATGAATTTACAGGAGACTCCATGGGAAAGGATTTGGGATGTCTTTTACTCTGAGACAGGGAAACCGAGGCCCACACAACTGCAAATATCTTTTCTGCTCTACAACTTAGACATCAGTAAGAAGAGCACAGGACCAGAGGAGGTTTGAGAGATGAGGTGACACTTGGCTGAAGCCAAAAGGTTATTAAGCAAAAGAATGGAATTTGTTGGTTCTGTGTGTTATTTGTGGTTTGCATTTGTTCAGGTTGGTTTGTTGAGTGTCACAGTGAGAGGGACAGGGTTGAAGACCTGACCAAAAGGAAGGAGGATGAGAAGGGAGGGCACAGAAAAGTTGGTGCTCAGTAGAGAATGGAAGCTCCTGAGTACCCATCCAATGGCAAAGGGCACAGGGACCGCCCCAGCCGGGTACAATGGGAATACAAAGATTGCCATTTTCTCAGAGGGTGTGTGTGTGCGCTTGGCTCTCAGGGAGGGAGACAGCCCCAGCTCAGCTGAATCCTTACTAAGAAACACTTTTCCTTTGCTTTGATGATTTTGTTCCTTTTCATTGTATTTAAAAGTTAGTGTGTTCCAAAGAGAGGAAAAGGCAAAAATAAAAAGACAAATGAGCTGAAAATAAAAAGACAAGTGAGGTGAATGCTGAATGAGGATAAGTTTCAGTTATTTTCTCAGCAACTTGGGTAAAAGTAGAGTTGGTATCTCCTTTTTCAGTGGCCTTTAAATGGGTGCTTTCTTGTCATTACTGCAATCTTATTTCATGCCATTGCAGAGGCACGTCTGGAATGACACAACAACAGCAAATGCTTCTGGAGCAGAGACATTGCTTGGAGAAAACTCTGCCCTGCTTTGTCTGCCTTCTCCAGCCACACTGCTGTCACTGCAGAGACACAAGCAGGTCTCCTCTGTGACTTCACAGCAGACACATTCTGCTGAAGGGAGTGGCTGCAGCACACTGTCCCTTAGCTGTGCCCTTCCCTGAGGTGTTCCCAAGGCCCCTCTCCAGGACAATCCTTTACCTGGATTGTGTTCCATGTCTCTTGCTTCCAATTTCCTACTCAACAGCCCACCTCAGTCACCTACCCGTTTGGACTGTGCTTTATACCAAACTAGTCCTGCCAGAAAAGCAGCTTTAAACACACCTCTGAGAAGGCACTGATCCAGACAAAGCACATCCATTCCCCTCTGCCCAGAGCCAGTCCCCTGTACATCTGGCAGCCTGCAAAATCTAACACCCGTCAGGGTCCAACACATTGTTCCAGCCCAAAGCAGAAATGCAATTTGTTGTGTTCAATCTGAAGTAATTCCTGCAGATCCTTGGCCTTCAAAGGCCAATGCTGCCACTCTGCAGCGAATCCTGTGACCCCGAGCATTTGATGGTGACCACACCAAAGCAAGAGGTGGCTCCTTCAGCAGGAGAATGGCAAAGGGGCAATTTTGGGTCTCTGTGTCCCCAGCCTTCCACCCATTGTTTTAGCAATGGCAGCTGCGCTCCAGCACACCCCAGCAGCTTCAGCAGAGGGTATTTGTGTTGGCTTAGTGCAGATCAGGACTCCCAGTCCACCACTCCCAGCACTTTGCAATGACAGCAGGACCTGGACACTGAGGTATTTTGCTGGAGGCAAGCCTGTCACAAACACACACCCTCTTCAAACTTCATGTGAAACAGAAAGGAAAAGAGCAGGAAAAGGCTACCTTTGGGCGAGTCTCACTCCTGTCTAGAAATGGGCCAATTCTGGGCAGAATACTCCCCCCAGTGCTGGCCTCCTTCTTCCTGCTGAGAAACTTCTCCCTCTGGAACTTAGAGGGAAGCAGCTGAAAGGCAAAAGTAAACCAGCTAGAGCCTCAGAGTTGTGCTTGTTCAGAAAGGCTTTTCTTGAACAAGTGGCACTGGTGAATAACTTGTGATCACAGCCACTAGGACATTCCTGGAAGCCCTGGGGGTTTCCTGCTGAAATACTTAGCATCAGTGAATTAATACAATTAATAATACAGAGTGAAACACACATACTCCAGCCATATGGCTCTGTCCCATTGCCTTCTCCATGATTGGATGGGACATGGTTGGGGATTTCTGCTCTTTGGGCATTTGTTTCCTCTTACGTTTCATTGGACTGAGGCAGTGACCTTTCCAGAGAATGGGGAGAGAGCTCTCAGAACTGCCTGAACTCCATCCCTGCACAACGCTCAGAACTCACAGCAAGGAGATATTGCTGCTGGATGAGTCCAAGAGATGCAAGAAGGGAACACTGTACCAAGAGTGAGGTGCACAGGAATGTGTCCAGGTTTTAGTTCTCCCTGTTAATTGTTTTCTCTGTCTGGGCTGACAGAGCCCTCCACAGAAGAAAACAGAGGCATCTCCTTGACAGAGCCTCAGCAGTGGGGCATCTTCAGCCAAGTGAGCTTTGTGGCCCTGGCTCCAGCGCTGCCTGCAGGGCTGCATCTGTGCCCACACAGGAGCTGGGAGAGAACAGCTGCTTTGGAAGCTCTTCCAGCTGGGACCAGCCGTGGCTCTCAAGGCTTTGGGCAGAGTTTGAGCTTCCCCCCACCACATGCCCAGGTGCCCAAGGGCAGGATGGTCAGAGCAGCACAGGTGAGTGCCCAGCCTGACAGAAGGAATTCCTGTGGCAACGGGAAAGGGACAGAACACATGCTCAGGCCTTCAGCTGTGCATTGGTTTCACTTGGCTCTGCTGGCACAGCCAGGCAAGACACAGCTGAAGCATCCCACAGTGTTCCCTATTGCACCAGGACAGCCCCAGCAACAGCAGCACAGCACAAAGGGCTGGGCAGGGGCTCTGCAGCTTCACAGCACTGCTGGACAACAGGGGCAGGGAGAGCAGGGACACCAGGGCACTGCCAGCCTTAACACAGCCCCAGTGGGTACTCACAGTATGACGCTTCAGCCCTTCCCTGGACAAAAGACGAGGTGTTGGTATCTTCTTTGGCAATCCAGACGCCATTTCCAAGGGACGATGTCGCAGGTGAGCGACAATGCCTCAACAAAACTGGAAGGAGCAACAATGGAACTCTGAAAATCCACAACCCAATTCATGGCAGCTTCAAGGCATATTCTGGTGCTAAAAATGGTACATTACTTGTTTGGTTTAAGTAGCTAGTATAGTTAGGCCACTAGTTGGACTTTATTTGAACTATATGGCTACCTTGTGCAATTCAAAGTTAGATCATACTGAAACCTGGAGCTAAAAATCTGAACATTAATAACAGTTCGAAGAGACAAAACTGTAGCCTAAATATTACTCAAAAATAGCTAGAGTGGGCCTCCTCTTCTTTAGGCTAAAGCACCCTTGCTCTATCAGCTGCTCCTCACAGCTGAGAGACTAATGAGAGACTGGAATGTTATGGCTAATGGCTTAAATATCATTATAAAGGACTTTCTGTCCATTGTGACAAAACTGTATAAAGAAGCTGTGACCACCCAAGCCCACCCCTCCTGACTGGAACTTGGCACTGTGAGTTAAGCTGCCTAAGGGAACTTGAGACAAGATCAAGGTGACACTATTGTCCCATTAGCTCAGGTCTGGGGAGAAGTAAACAAGGCTGAGGAGAAAAACCTATCCACAACAAAGCCAAACCCAGCAGCTGTCCTGAAAATCAGCTCTGTCTGGGTTCAGGCTGGGGAAGTCATAGCCACAGACTCTTCTGCTGAGGCCAGGTTTGCACACAAACCTCCCAGCTAAGACCTCCACAGTGCCTCCAGACCCATTCCTGAGGCCTTGCACCAGACGACTGCAGGGCATGCAAAGCAACACAACAAATCTGAAAATCCAGAACCCAACTCATGCCAGACTCAAAGGATATATGGGTGCTAAAGATTTTATATTATTTGAAAGTAGCAAGAGACAGATTCCAACTTGCCCCACCCCTGGGAGGTACCTGGGCAAGGTATCACCTTGCCCAAATCTGCATTAACCCAGTGGAGTCTTACATTTTGCCAGACCTCACCACAGAGAAGACCACAAGAGGATTTAATGGTAGGCCAATGGGATCCATGGAATGGTGATATTTTCTACTAAATCTCTCTCTGTCACTCTCTTTCTCCTCCCCCCCTTCCCAACCTCCATTCCACTCCCACTTTTTCTTTTCTTTCTCTCTCTTTCTCCCTCACATTTACTGTTCCATAAAATCCAGACCATTGGCTTTGGCATATGGTCTCTTCTGCACCTCAATATAGAGGCATCTCCCTAAAAATTTTAAAACCCAGATGATAAAAACCCACTGAAACTTGAACAGAACTCATTCACCTTTAAGCAGTTTAAGCAGTTACTATAGGGAAAAAATGTATAGACTACTATCTTTAGAAAATGTTGCACTTCTTCAGTAAAAAAAGCACAATCAGTAATCCATTTATTGTTCATCCTCTCAGGTGTACATGTCACTGAACTACTGCGCCAGAAGACTGGCATGATCACATTCTCTGTATCCATTTGGCATTCTCTTTCAGAGCACAGATGAAACAAAACCAAAAAGTTCAACTTTAGTCGGTCTTTACCTTCAAATGAAATTCAGGACTCCCTAGCAGACACCAGTGTTCTGCACGCTGAGGAGCTTTTCGCAGAGGCCAATGCTCTGCACCTTTAGCAATTCTCTACGCCGACAGTTCCCCTGGCGAATGGCCCGCTGCAGCCGCCTGCAGGAGCCCAGGCTGCGCACACCCAGCCAGGGCCGCGCTCTCAGGCAACTGAGGCCGCGCCGCTGTCACAGACGCTGAGGGCCCGGGCGCGGTTACCGGGCAACCGCGGCACCGAGTGCGGGGCCGGGCGGGGCCGGGCCGGGCCGCAGGGATTTGCAAAGGAGATTGGCACTGCAGCGACGGACTGCAGTTTGGGGCTTCCCAAGAGTCTTTCTGTAACTAATGAAAGGTTAAAATGTGGTGACGAAGGCACCTATGCCAGGTCTGTACATTGCTCTTTGCAGCACTAGTATCCGACTCTGGCTGGAACAGCAGGAGGGGCTGAGGCAGCAGGGAAGGGGGCTCAGCCTGGAGGAAAGGAGGCTCAGGGGGGACCTTCTGGCTCTGCGCAACTCCCTGACAGGAGGGGACAAGAGGCTGCTGCAAGTTCAGGCAGCGCCGGAGCCGCCTGGCTCCCCCTCTCCTCCCCCGCTCCGCCTCTTCCTCCCTCCCTCCTCCTCCTCCTCCTCTCCCGCAGCCCTCGCAGCCCCCGGGAGGGGCGGGGATGGAGCCGGGACAGGTCGGAACGCAGAGAGGCCTGGGGAGATGCCAGGACTGGGAGTGACTGGGCTGTACTGGGATCATCCTGGGAGCAGCTCCTGGGTGACTGAGTTCTACTGGGATCATCCTGGGATCACACTGGCAGTGAGGAGGAGCAGCGCGATGGCTCCAGCACTGGGGCTGAGGGCGCTCCTGGGGGGCCAGGGGCGAGTGGGACCCCCGGCACCGGGACCCTGAACCGCCACTGCCAGCACCGGGACCCCCCTGCTCCCCTTAGCCTGCACAGGGACCCCCTGAATCCCCCTGTTGTGGACATCAGGACCCTCTGCTCCCCTTTTCCCGGGCATCCCATGGCTCCCAGGCTCCAGACTTGGCGTAGGCTTGACTCTGGGACAACCTGGAGCGCCTTGGTCTCCCATTCCTGCCTTTCCCAGGCACACCTTTCTGCAAAAACAGAGACCCCCTGAACTCCCCCTTTCCGAACATCCCGGGTGTCCTCACTCTGGTCCCCACTTTTAGGGAAACCCTGGACTCCCCTTTCCTGGGCTCAAGGACCCCCTGGTACTCCCTTCTACCTCTCCACGTTCCTGCCCACCCCACCCATGACCCTGAGACCCCCTGGCACCCCCATTCCTGAGAACCCAGACCCCCCTGCATCTCTTCATCGAGCACCAACGCAACCTTTTCCTCACCCCCCACCTCTCCCAGCCCCCAGCCCCACCCTTCTCTCTTCCCACAAGTGCAATTGACTGAAAACAAATGTGACAGAAAGGAATAATTTTGCACCTTTTATTTACTATTGAAATACAATTTCCTCCCTTTCTCACAAATCTCCTCTCTGTGTCATTCAGCAGGGCTGTCAGAAAGTCCTTAATTCTGAGTGGGTCTTCCAAGCTGCAGCCACAAGGAAACAGAGAATGGGGATTTTCCTGCTCCTGGGAAGTTTGACATCCTCAGCTGAGGAGAGGAGTCGTCACCGGAAGGAAAGGGCAGCTGGGCTTCCTCTTTCCACAGGGAAGAGGGGGGGAAAATCTCTCATCCTGTCTGCTGCATCTTCTCCCACAGGGATATGAGGGCTGATCCCAGAGCCCTAAGGGTCACAGTCAGGGCTGCCCTCAGGGAATGCTTGCCTGGTATGGAGGGGCAGTGTGTGAGCACCTGGATCTTGGGGCACCCAGCTGCCCCTCATGTTTGGAGGTGCCTGAGGAGGGCTAGGATGATGCCAGGGACATCCTGCAGTGACATCCCCTCTGTCCCGCTCTGGATGAGCTCAGTCCCAAACCTGACCCTGATCCTGGTCTCAATCTCGCTCCACGTTTACACACACACACAGTTCTGTATTTAATCACATCCCAATTCCAAACTTGTCTAGCCCCAGACCACAACCCAACCCCAGCCCAAAGCCAATCCCATGTCTAGCCTTAACCCCAATCCCAGCTCTAATCCAAATCTCAGCCCCAACTCCAACCCAGCCCCAATTCCAGCCCCTTCCTAAATCCTCAGCCCCAAACCAAATCCCAGGTTCTGCCTTTCTGGGGGTTTGCGGGTGTCTCTGTCCCTCTGACCCCGATGATGTTTGGGTGGGGTCACACCAGGGCTGAGAGGGACAGAGACTGCCCCGACCTCCACAGGTGTGAGAAGGTTGGAGAGCCCTCCCAGCCCCAAGCACCCTCATCTGTGAGCAGCACCCCTGCCGTGTCCTTTCTCCGGTGACAGCACAGACATTCCTCTGTGCCCGGGTCCCTGCCAGTCCCGCACACGGCGCTGCTCTGCGGCAATGGGGACACGGGAAATGGTGCCCGTCGTGTGTCCCCTTTGTGTTGCTTTGTGTCCCCCCATGTCCGGCTGTGTTCCCCCGGCCAGGTAGCTGCTCTGGCCCGGGATGGCCGGGCCCAGCCGCCGGGCCTCGCCGGCAGCGGGCAGGAGCCGGCCCGGGCTGCGGGACACGGCGGGGCTGCCCAGCTGGAAAGCAGCTCTGGCTCCTGCCAGGGAGCTGTGGGCAAGGGGCTGCCGGCTGTGCGGGAGGAAAGCCGCTGGGCCGGCCCCTAACGCTGCCCCGCAGAAAGGAAGGGGAGGAGGGAGCTGACAAATGAGCTCGGAATGTGGCAGTGCAGAGATGAAGGGACAAGTGCCCTTGGGGGCCGCGGGTCGGGGCCAGCCCTCGGGCACGGCTCTGAGCGTCTCCTGAGCCGGCATGAGGGCTGTCTGTAAGGATTGCAGGCGGCAGCCGAGAGCAGCAGCGCCGGCAGTGCCAGCCGGGCCCCATGGCCATCTGCCCGTGCCTTCGCAGCCCGTGAGGGCCGCGGGCTCTGCAGCGCGGCTCCTGCTCCCACAGCCGGCCTGGAGCCTCAGGGCTGCCCCGCAGGCTGCGCGGGAGCAGCAGCGGCCTCAGGGCCTGGCCCGGGGCTCGATCTGCTCAGCCCGGGGGCAGAGCCACAGCAGGAGGGAAGGAGCTGAAGGAGCACCAGGGAGCCCGGGGAGAGACAGGCTGTGAGACAAGGCTCTGCCCGTAATTTTAACAGTTTTTATTAACCTAATAACTATATACAACTAACTTAGCTATTATATACAAGTAAAAAGTCAAGTTCCTTATGACAGTTGTCACAGGTGTTTCTCGCTTCGGACAAGATGTCCCAGGCCGAGCATTGGGTGCTGAGTCCTTTCCAGCTGGCCGGGGCCTGTTGATGTCTGGCGGGGCTGGAGAGGCTGCTCGAGCCCTGGGGCCCATGAGACCTGTCAAGGAGCTGTGCCTGGCCGGTGCTCTCCTGAGGCGGCAGGGCCTGGGTGGTGAAGGACAAGGGTGAGCCGCCACAGGTGCTGGCCCCAGCGCACTAGGACGCAAGGTCTTGTCCCACACTGGGCATGGCCATTCTCTCACGTAACTCCAGCTCCAAGCTCAGTTGCCCCATGTGCCAGTCCTCCTGCTCCATTCTGCACCTTCCTTCTTACCCCAGACGCAAAATACCCATGCCACATTACCCAGCTCACTACACAGAGCCCCACTCATCCCCCAGCTAGCACCCTGCAGATAATCAGCCCCCTGTCGTCACTGACCCCCTCGCCCTGACAGGGCCATATCTGACGCATCCTGTGTCCTGATCACTGTGCGATGCTGGTCATTACGGCCCCTCGAGATGTGTCCATCACCGTGCAGCAGGGTCACACTAGGCTGAGGAGGAGAGGGCAGCTGGCTGCAATGCAGGGCCCAATCCAGCACCCCCCAATAATCCTCCCAACCCAGGTCTCCCTGGGGACTGAAGGCACAGATTCCTCCTGGATAGTCAGCAATGCCTAAAGCCTCAGTCACCATTCTGTGTCTCTACCTTCATCACACCTACCTTGTTGTGGTGTACCAGGAGACGCTGCAGCTGTGTACTTGTATGTGGGGAAGTCTTGATGTTCTGCATCGTGAAACTGCTGCTTTGATGGTCCCCAGAGATCTGAGGCATACGGGGGACACTGGCACAGACCAGCGGCCTCCTGTGGGATGGGACAGAGGAGGCTCAGTGCCCAGCCCTGTGGCATGCAGGGCATCACCCTGCTGTGCCAGGGAGGGCACTAGCAGTGCTGCTTGCAGGGGCATGTCCCTGCCAGCTCCTGTCCACCTGCTGCAGGAGCCCCAAGCCCATCCCACCAGGCTTGATCTGCTGGCTCTGTCCCCACAACAAGGTGTGCTGGCCATGGCCATGGCAGGTCCCTGTGCACAGGACACCAGCTGGCAGGAGCTGCGCTGTCCCAGCTGCAGGGATTGGTTTTGGGAACTCCTTTCACAGGAGGCACACAACTCCCCACCAAGCCTGAGCTCAGACTGAAAACAGACACAGCTCATCAGATGTGCTTTCAGCAACCTTGGGACAGAGAGGTGGGCCGGACAGGGCAGTGCAAGGCAAGGAATGCAAAAGCCCCCAGCCCTGGGGCAAGCACTGGCCCTCCACAGCTGCCTTCTGCTCCCCTACCCTGCCCCGTCCCCCCAGGCTCCTCTGCCCCAGCCCAGGTGCAGAGCCCTCCTTGCTGTGTCAGGGCTACCCTGCACCCCAGGCACGGGGAATGTGTCCTCAGAGCCCTTACCTTTGGCTGGGCGGTGGCTCCTTGCTAGGGGGCATCGGCTGCAAATACAGGAGTTTTTCGGGGTACCTGGGGAGGGCAGGGGTCACAGGTGTGTGGCAGGGGACAACGAACCTGTTCCTGTTGGAGGCAGCACCCCCGAAGCCATGGGATTGTAGCCCATGGCATCTCGCTGCCTGTAGCCCTTGGGATGAGCCCCCACAGGCCCTGCTGATGGGCAGGGCTGCAGAGGGGGCTCCCCACATCAGCCCCTCCCAAGCAGACACTGTCACCCCTGTGCCCAGCACAGTGGGTCACTGCTGGCACCCATCTCCCCCCATGCCAGCCCTGCTGCCCTCGATGCACTGGTGCTACTCACTGGCCAGGAACCTGCACGCTGAGCATGCGGTCACACGACAGACACATGAAAGGGACTGGCAGCTGCCTATGGAGGGTGAGGGAAGAGGGCCGGCTGAGCTCCTGAGGCCACAGGCCTGCAGCACACAGGCAGCAGCTCCCTGCAGCAGCCAGCTGCAGGGCAGGTCACTGCACAGGGTCACAGCCATTGCAGGGTGAACCGTGGGCTGTTGAGCCTGTTTCTCCCCATCCCCAAGGTGCTGGCTGATGCCAGGTGAAGGGCACAGGCACCCATGCCACCATCTCAAGCAGCCCCTGCAGCGCTTTCAGCCCCTCTCTGGCACCAAAGTCCCCCCGTGTGCACGGCCAGGAGGGCAGGGCATGGCCCAGCTCAGGGGCATAGTGTGTGACAGCCCTGCCTGGAAGGAGCAGTTCCCATCTCCATTCCCAAAGCCCTCAGAATCTCCATTGCACTCACTTCTTAATCCCAGCGGCGTTTTCACGCAACAGCCTATCCTCGAGTTCCTCCATGCTCCTGTTCCAGGAGTCTTCCAGGTGTTTACGGAAAGTCTTCAGGTCCAGGCGATCCAGCTGTGAACAGGTGCACAGCCTCAGCCAGCTGCTCCAGGATGTGACATGGAGCTCTCCAGGGAAAAGCCTGGAGGGGGATCCTCAGAGGGATGCTGCTGCAGGCTGTCAAGTCCCAAAGGTGCCAGTTCCTCACGGTGGGGACGAAATACCCCTCACCTTGTCTTCAATTGCATTGCTGAACTGCTGCTGCATATTGTTCCAGTGCTGCTCCTGGCCTGAAATCTGGCTCTGCAACTCCTGCATTCTCCCATCCAGCTCCTCTATGTTCTCTTCAAACTGGCTGCAATCGACTTTGCTGTCCAAGGCAGCTTTGTCCGCCTTCTAGCAGAGGGGAACGGCAGGAGAGCGGCGGGGAAAGGGATGAGGAATGCCAGGCAGGGCCAGCATGTGAGGGGCAGAGGGAGGAGTGCTTCCTCCAGGCCATCACGCCCCTTTCAGGCTGCTGTGGCCCCATTTGTCCCATCACCCTGGTGAGCTTGGTCCCACCATGTGAAGGGTGAGAGACCCCATGAGCTCAGGAAATTCCCCCTCTCAAGAGGACAATTTCTGCCACCCAGCCCCCAAGGGACAAGGGGCATTTGTCACCCTGCCTGGGAAGCCCTGGGCTGGCACAGAGGCCCCTTAGACTGTACCATGTCCATGGCAGCCATCATGTCCTGCTGATCTGCTTTCTCCTTCTGCAGCTTCTCCAGAGGCTGGGACAGCATCTTTCAGCACAGAAAGGAACCCATGACACCACAGCAAGGTTGGGGCACACCCCAGGATGTAGGAGCACACTCCTCTCCCCCTGTCTGCACACACTCTGTCCCTGATTTGTCACAAGCCTTCTGCCCAGTTGGGTCTGTCAGAGACGAGCAAAATGGACGACAAACAGGGTGAACAAAAGGGTTGATAGAAGCAATAAGCAAAGCAATGATAAAAAGGACAAGCAGCCAGCAGGCTCCTTCTCCTTCCAAATCCCTTGCAGGACTGAGGCCCTCCTCAACACAACTCCTGTTGCCAGGCAACGCACCCCACTCCACTCCTGGGAGCCAGTGGGTCCCATGAAGTCATAGATTAATGGAGTCTTGGAATGGCATGGGCTGGAAGGGACCTAAAAAATCATCTCATTTCACCCCCTGTCAGGGACAGGTAAAGGAACATTTTCCACTAGACCTGGTTGCGACAAGATCCCATCTAAGCTGCTCTTGGACACTTCCAGGAATGGGGCAGGCTCTGTTAAGGCATCACCATGCTCACAGGGAAGAATTTCTTCCCAATATCCCACCTATCTCTCCCCTCTGTCATTGTGACGCCATTTCCATGCCAAGCCCTTGTACAAAGTCCACCTCCAGCCCTTTTATAGTCCTTTTAATTCCCATAAAGTGCTCAAAGTTCTCCCAGGAGAGTACAGCCGCATTGTTTTTCTTTTGATCAGTTTAAGATGTGCGTCACATCTGAGCCAGTTCCCCCACTGCTGCAAACCCTCAGCCTGGTTTGGAGCATCCATTGGGATCAGCCTTTGCCAGGGGGGCTGTGCATGAGCCCCTGGCTGAGCTATGGGGTTGTTGGGGCACAGAATCCTTTCTTCTCAGGAGTTCAGGGCAAAAAGTCTCTGTGGGTGAAGCCTTTGGACATTTTCCTCCAAGTCAGGTTTTATGTCAGCTTGACAGTCCATAAAGAAGACAATGACATAATTGCTCCTGCCAATGTCCCCAAGACTGTTGGGGAAGACAGATCAAGTTCTTCCCTTCAATACCTGCCATTTACTATATGTTTTACTTTAGGTGTCCACAGAGCCCCATAATTACCTTGGGCTGCCTTGATTTGTTACCGAGCTCTCAAGGTAGCACTGACTGTTCCATTAACTGCCACTTTTGCAAAATTTGCTACAGTTTCAGTGAGGTTTCATTGTCCCCTGGGGAATGGCCTGGGGTGACAGGGACAGGGACAACCCTCCCAAGCCCCTCCCAAGCATCTCCCAGGGCGAGAGGCACAGAGACCCCTTGAGCATCTCCTGGGAACTGGACAAAATAAACTTGGCAGGAATCAAACTTAACTCTGCATAAATCACTTTGAAGAATATTTGCTCTTCCCACAAGTAACTTGTGATGGAAATGCAAACAAATCCCAAATATGAATAAACCGACAATCCAAGCATTGATGTGGCAATTCCAAGTTTCATTGGTTCCTGCACAGCTCCAGCTCAGCTGCTGGCAGCTTCTGATAGAAGAAAAGAGAAAATTTGGCCCAATACAGATTATTAAAAGGAAGGGGAAGTTCTGTGTAGCTGCCACAAAGGTAACAGGGATCAAGAGAAAAATGATTCATTCTCACATTTGGCAAAGAACCCAAGCCTGGGAATTCAGGAGATATTCGGGAATTTAGGTACTTGAGCTGGGCTTCTTGTAGGACTTTCAGCAGCCTTGTGTTCCTCACCGTGGGGTGAATGAACCTTGTCAGTCTCGCTGGTAACATTTGCTCCCTTTCCTCCAATGATTTTAACACACTTTTCAAGGAAGGACAACAAAATATTTTCTTTTCACTGGCCACCCACAACAGTCATTTTCCTCATCAGTTCTCCCGTAAGTTGCTCAGAGGAAGCTGCATCCAAGTTTCCAAGAGTTCCTCCAGAGAGAACCACAACCTCCTCAGAGGACGGGAACCATGCTGTTGTCAAAGGCACTTGGGGACAGACAACAGTGCCCTGAACTCACTGTGCCAAAATCATGTCGCAATCTGGTTAAGAAAATTGTTAGAGAGATGCCTCAGCCCCAATTAAGGCGCTAACGAGACCAATTCCAAAGTGGATTTCATTGAACAGTAAATGTGAGGTAGAGAGAGAGATGGAAAGAAAGAGAAAAGGGGAGGAGAGCAAGGGAGTGACAGGGACAGAGACCTCCCCTTGAGCAGGTGTAAGAGTCTGTCCAAATTTTCCCTCATCTGCCTCACGATCATCATTTGAGGACCACTGAAGAGAAGATCCCCCCGTCTCCTCTGTAGGAGAAAGTCATATGCCACAAGGCCCTGAGACCTGAGAGCATTGCTAAGCTACTGTTTCCACAGGTGTTGTTTGCTGTATGCTACACTGAGCCCAATGACAAGAAGGGGGCACCGTGCTCTTTTTGCATCAACAGCCTTGGAAGCTGCCCCACCTCTCGGTCTGGCTGGACTTCTCCTGAGTGGTGGAACCCTGCCGAAGACCCCTCTCACTCGTTTGCAACCACCGTGACACACAGACTGAGATGTAAGAAGCCTCTTCATCAAGAGACCAAGACATCAAACCCCCATGTGAGAAAGCCCCCTCTTATACTTTCCAAGGACTGGGACTGAGACCCCCAACCCGGGGGAGGTGTGTGGGGAGAGGCAAGCTGACCAAAGCAAGATGGATGTTGCAGGTGTGAGCATTGGACCACAAAAACAATGGCTCACGCCCACTGCCGAACATGGACTGTGTGTACCCTTTCAAAACACCATTCTTTCCCCAAAACTACCTTTGATTCAGTTGCAAAATTCATTCTCCCTTCCCCCATTGAAAAAGAGTATAATTGGGGTCCAGATGAACTGTGCCTCTGAGATCTCCCTGACGTAACAGGCGGATCCTCAACTGGACTGGACCAAAGGACTTCATCTTTACGTTTGGTAGCTATACCCCCCTCTCTCTCTCTCTTTTCTCTCTCTTTCTCTGTATTTTTCTCTCCCTTAATCCCTCTATCGCATTTTGCTGTGGTCATTCAATAAAGGTGCATTTGTTTTGATTATTACTGCAAATCCCCCTGTACTGTGTCGGCTTTTTGCACCCTGAGATCAATCCATGAACAATCACGAAACCCGTTCATAAGGATGGATTGTGACACTGGGGTTACTGGGAGCTACCAGGCCCATGCTGGGAGCTCTCTGTGCACACAGTGGGAGGAACTGGGAGCAACTGGGAATGACAGGATGCATGCTAGTGACAACTGGAATGTCCTGGCAGTGACTGGGATAAAACTGGGGGCAGCTGAACCATGCTGAGGTAACTGGGAGTGCCTGGCAATGACTACGAGAATGTTCAGGGCAGCTGGGATATACTGGGAGTGCCTGAGACCATGCAGGCAATGACTGGGACTGGACTAGGAGCGACTGGGAGCCACTGGGAGCGTGCTGCGGGGAACTGGGACCATGCTGGGGGCAACTGGGGGCAAGTGTGAATGACTGCGGCCCTGCTGGGAGAGACTGGCATCATACTGGGAGTTACTTGGGGCTACACTAGGGGCAACTGGGAGAACTGGGAACACACTGGATCAAAGAGGGAGCAACTGAGACCAACTGGAACTGTGCCAGGGGCAAATTGCATCATAATAAAGAATGACTGGGAGCAACTGGGATCATACTAGGAGCAGCTCCTGGGTGACTGAGTTCTACTGGGATCATCCTGGGAGTGAGGAGGAGCAGCGCGATGGCTCCAGCGCTGGGGCTGGGGGCGCTCCTTGGGCCCCAGGGGGGAGTGGGACCCCCGGCACCGGGACCCCCCTGCTCCTCTTATCCTGCACAGGGACCCCCTGAATCCCCCATTCTGGACATCAGGACCCCCTGCTCCCCTTTTCCTGGCCATCCCATGGCTCCCAACCTCCAGACTTGCCATGGGCGTCACCCTAGGATGCCCTGGAGCACCTTGGATCCCCATTCCTGCCTTTCCCAGCCCCCAGCCCCACCTTTCTGCAAAAACAGAGACCCTCTAAACTCCCCCTTCCCGAACATCCCATCCCGAGTGTTCCCACCCTGGTCCCCCCTTTTTGGGAAACCCTGGACTCCCATTTCCTGGGCTCAAGGACCCCCTGGAATTCCCTTCTACCTCTCCACGTCCCTGCCCCTGTCTCCTGTCCCTCAGCTGTCCCCTGTCCCTCGGCTCTGTGAGGCCAGGGACAGCAGCAGGACGCAGGGCAGCCCAGGGGGAGAACAACCCTCAGCCCCAGCTGGGCCAGTTACCCCAGTTCCCCCCAGGTCACTCCCAGCATGGGCCCTGTGGCTCCCAGTCACTTCCAGTTACTCTCAGTGTGATCCCAGTATCATCCCAGTCACTCCCAGTATGATCCCAGTATGATCCCAGCATGGTCCCAGCACAGTCCCAGCTGTTCCCATTCACCCCTACCATAGTTCCAGGCACTCCCAGTATGGTTCCAGTCCTTCCCAGTATGATTCCAATACGAACCCAGTCACTCTCAGTACAGTGCCATTTGCCCCCAGTATGATTCCAGTCACTCCCAGATACTCCCAGTATTATTCCAGTTACTTTAAGCTTCCTCTGTGATCCCAGTCACTCCTGGTCTCCCCCAGTATATCCCAGTTGTCCTTAATGTGTTTCCACTCACTCCCAGTTGCTCCCAGTAGTTTCTAGCATTATTCCAATTGCTCATAACCACTCCCAGTAACCTCCAACATGATTCCTGTCACTTCCTGTATATCCCAGTTGCCCCAGCATGGTCCCAGTTGCCCTCAGCCTGTTCCCAATCACTTCCAGTATGATTCCAGAAGGATCCCAGTCACCCTCAGTGTGGTGCCAGTTGCTCCCAGTATGATCCCTTTGGTCCCCAGCATGTCCCCATTTCCTCCCAGTGTGATCCCAGTTGCCTCTAGCACAGACCCAGTCCCTCTCAATATGATCCTTCTCTGATGCCATGATGATCCCAGTTGCTCCTAGTATGGTCCTGGTTGCTCCCAGTTGCTCCCAGTCCGATCCCAGTTGCTCCCAGCGGCCCTGTGTTATGCTTTGGAGTGGGAGGAAATTTAGGGAAGTGATGCAAAGTTTTTTGTGTATCTGACAGTCTGTTGAGCTACTGAAAGCTAGACACGCTTTTGTGAAACACACATGGTAAAGATGAAAAAATTCAGAAACTTTTTTTCTTTGTTGGTCAGCAGGGAGCTGCTGGGTTTTGGCTTCTGCTCTGTGTCTGGGCTGGGCTGGGCAGTCTTGCTGCAGGCTGGGCTTCTTTTCTATTTTCTGGGCTGCTTGCTAGCTTCTCTCTCCATGGGCTCTGGTTTGGCCGCGCTGGGCCTCAGCAGCTGCTGGGCAAGGAGACAGGGGAGGCTGCGGAGCTTTAGCCAGAGCAGGGCTGGCTGTGGCTGTGAAGATCTCGCTGTCAGGCTGCTTCTTCTTCTTCTTAGCGTGGCTGAGACCAGAGACTTCTGTGGCTGGTGTAGAAAACTAAACACTAACTATAAAGCTGATCTGAACACAACTGAGCCACAGCTTTCTGTTAGTAGTAATTGGTGGGTTAGGTAGGCCTCATGCGTGATGTTAAGTTTTTCAGTACTTCAGTCTTCTTCTGAGTGAGAGAAAAGAACAAAATGCAAGTATATAAAAAACAACATGAAGACACTAAAGTCAATAAAGAAGAAGTTAAGTCTTAGATGAGAGGGCTGAGAAGATGCTTTGTGAAATAAACAGGGCCAGGAGACTTCTTCTCCTTTTTCAATGCCTTTATTAAAAGTGATCAGCTCAGGATTGGGTGGCTCGACGGGTCTGCAGTCTCCGTCGTCTCTCCCAAAGCGACTCAGAGCAGGAGGATATGCGCAGCTCTGTCCGCAAGGGACACAGCTGGGGATCACGTCCTCGTGGGAGCCTTTAGGGCCTGCTGATCCCGTCAGATGGTACCTTTGCCGGCTCAGTCAGCCTCGTCTCACCGCCGGGGTCGTCTCTCTTGGTCAGGGCGAGAGGCTCTGAAGGTGTTTTGCATCTCTGCAGGTTCAGCATTCGGCTCTTCACGTCTAGACATCACTCCAGTCTCTCAACTCTTAGGTGGCTCGTTGTTTTGGGGTTTTCTCCGTACACCGGGGGACCCATGCTGCATTGTGGTCTTGGAGTCACTTTGCATAGCCCCCCCCACCTTCTACTGTTCGGGAAGGTTCCCACCCTTCTGGGAAAGGTACAACTTAGCCTCGGGCGAGGCTCTGCTGATACAAAAGGAGCGATTAGCCACAACGACTCGTGATTACAATAACAAAACACGAAGAACTTCAGCAGCTACCCGTGGTCTGGCTGCCTTTTTGTAACTTTTTCTCACAAAAAAAAAATATTACCCGAATTTTGTTCATAACAGTTCCCCCTCTTTTTCTTTGATCGAGCTTAAATTCCAAGCTCGCATCAACTCACAATTTTTTTTGTTTTGAATCTACTATAAATCTCTTGTGCACTTTGGTAATCATGGTTACTAAACCTTGTTACTTTCCTTGGTTTCTTCAGGTTGGTCTGCACGGCAAGTACTATTCTACTAAAACAGATAAATAAGCATAGTAAAAAAAGCAATCCTCCAAGTACACACACAGTGAGAAAAACTACCTTTTCCCATACATCCTTTTTGAAAATCTCCAGGTTCTCCCACCCACTGGGATCAAGTGTAGGAGTTTGATCTTGATTATTTACACATGCTAATCTTTTTATTTCATTTGAAATGTTCCTAATAATTGAATTCTTTATTTTTAATACTGCTTGGAGCTGGATTAATTTGTTTAACATAGATATTGGGATCCCAATTTGGCTTTTACAATTTTGGATTTTCTCAATTTCTATTTCACTTTCGCGGTTCTGTTTATTTTCTCCCAAATCATTATATATAGTAACTCCCAAACTTGATCCAGTTTCTTTGGGTAATAAGAGAATTGGTTTTATCGCTCTAGCAATGCATTGCCAGATGAGATCAAACTTAGGGATTTTGGGCTCCCCTGAAATGTGTTCCAAAAGGGGTTGATCTCCTTTCCAGTACACTTATATAAATACTTGTAACAAACAATTTTTCTTACCATTTTCACCATTTCTTTACCTTTTTACTAGATCTGCTGAGCTTGTTTCAGCAGCATCACATTCAAAGCACAACCAGGCTTCCCCTACAGTACACTCTCCTAGGAGTGGCTGCCCAAAAGTGGCAGTATTGTATGCTATCCAATACATTCTCTTATTTTTCTGATAAAGGACCAATTGGGAGGGGTTAACACGATCAGGGTCAGAACTGATGTGGACTCTCGACAAGGAGCTCACTTCCTCCGCACAGAGAAGTTGGTAGCATTCACTGCACCGCTCAGCTGGGCTTCCCAGAGCACCACCAGCAATCAGAGCCATCAGTACTACCCTTCCCAAGAGTCCGGTATGGGTCATCTTGCAGAGCCTGCCCACCCGGCCTTGCCTCTTGGGGAATTTTACTGAGGAAAAGCTTCCAAGCTCTTTAGAGTCCCTTCTACTCGCTTCTCTGGTTAAACCCCTCTTGGTCTGTTCCCTACCAATTTTGGTTTCCCCTCCCAGGGGAGTGCTCTGTAGAGGATTAACCTGGAGTCTTTTTTGAGATAAATTGGGGAACTTAACTAGAATTACTTATTTACAGTCTTAAACTTTTTACCCACATAGTTTACACAAAACAGTTTTGAAACATTTTAAGCAATATTAGAACTCTGATACCAATTTTTCCCACACAGTTCAGTCTTTTTGACTCTTCCTTCTGAGAGTCAACTTTAAATCCTTTGGTCCTTTTACCACAGTATACTCAGGTGATTTAACTTGTGAAGCAGATGAATCCTTATCCAGTGCCCGGGGGTGAGTGGTGTGGACTCTGGCCCAATGCCAGAGGAAAAAAAACCCCTGATGTTGAATCCTGGTCCAATGCCAGGAGGAGAATGGGGTGCAGTCCAGTCCAATGCCAGAATGCCAGAGGGAGAAAAAACCTTATGTTGAATCCTGGTCCAATGCCAGGGGGTGAGAGTGATGTGAGTCCAACCTTTTTCCTTTTGGTCTGCACAGTCGAATTAGTAATGAAGAGTACCTGAAACGGGCTTTCAAACACAGGCATTAATGGTCTGCTATTTAATGATTTTATCAAAACTCAGTTTCTCTGTCTAATGTTATTGGTTAATTTCTTTTTCCATAGCTTGCATGTTTCTCTCATCAACTTCTGCATACTCTGTATTTTGCAAGGAGTTGTATTTCTCAGCTAACTTTACTCCCAAAGTATTTTTATTCTCTTATATCTCTGTGTATTTAATTCACTGGTTTTCTGTTCCATTTTCAAGATCTTATTTATCTCTTGCTTCTGTTTCTTACTTTCACTTAGAGCCTAAATATTTCTTTCAACCCCTTACACTTAAATTTTTGGGGTTTTTTTCTTACACTATTCTTCTACACAATACACTTCTCTTTAAGGAAATGTGGTAAAACTTATAATGCACAATCTACATTACCTCTATTCTAATTTGTCTATATTCACTCCCACACATTCCTTCACACCCTCAAGACACAAACTGGATCATTATTGCTAGAAAATCACGGGTCCCTGTAGCCCCCCCTCACCCTGGGGTTGGCCCACAGGTCTCAGTATCCCTGGGCCTCTTGGAAGGGCCCTGACTCTGGTTGCCTCTGGTGCACATTCACCTGTGAGGCTGTCTGTGTGTCACTCACGCTCTTACAGCTATGGCTCCCTCACATACCTGGGGAGCACTAGTCTGGTTTGCAGGTCACACACACTCTTTGGCCACAGCCCCCACCCACCCGGGGGACACAAGCCTGATTTGCAGGTCACACATACACCCACTTGCACTGCCCCCTTCCCACCTGCCCGGGAAGTTGAGGCTGACTTCGTGACTCACTCTCACACACACAAGACAACAATAAGGTACCTTTTACTTTCACATAATTTATTACACGTTAAGTATTACTGGCCAGTTTTGTCTAACTTCAGATGTTTTTCACTATTCTATACTATACTTCTTAGTACTTTGTTGAGACAGGACTTATCTGCTCCTGTATCTACTCAAAAATTCTAATTCTTCATTTAGGGGGCCCACCTCAAAGTTTACCAAGGGCTCTTCTAGATGTTGCATTGGGTCCCCTAAAGTGTAAAGCCCCTGACCCTCTAATCATCACCTCTAAGGATCTTCCCTAAATTATCTTGTTCCCTGGCTATTGCCGCATCGAGACTAAGCTTTCTACAAAACCTCCTGACGTGTCCTGGCTCTCCACAGTAATAGCAATGTCGCTCTCTCAAAGGGCCTTGAGGTGTCTCCATCCCTCTTGCACCTGACAGTACTGACCTATCCTTGCCTCCTCCTGGTGGTGGACCCGCCCACCCTGCACTTTCTCTAGCTACAGCAACCATGACCTTAGCCTTGGCCTTTGCTTTTTCTTCCTCCCTCCTTAAATACACCTTCAATGCCTCTTTTAACAATTCATTTATGTCCTTCTCTTGCCAATCTTCCATCTTTTCCAGTTTTCTCCTTATATCAGGCCAAGATTTGGTAACAAATTGGACTTTTAACAGCATTAGACCTTCTGGGGTGTCTGGGTCTATTCTAGAGTACAACTGGAAGTTCCGCCTTAGGCGATTAAGCCAGGCAGCAGGAGCTTCATCCTTCTCCTGTGTACCCTCAAACGCCAATTGGGTGTTAGTTCCTTTGGGAACTGACTCTTTGATCCCCCGTATCATCAAAGACCTATATTCCCTCATGGCCTTCCTCCCCTCCTCCTGGTTAGGGTTCCAGCTGGGCTCCGTTAGTGGCAATTTCTGTTCACCTGTTGGCACCTGGGGTCCTGGACTGTTATCTTTCTCCCATATTCTTATGCCAGCCGCCCTTATCATCCGGACCTCTTCTGGGGAAAATAATATACTCAGGATGGAATTCATCTCCCCCCAAGTGTAGATATTTGGACCTAGAAATTGATCCACTTGGTTGGCTATGCCCACTGGGTCCTCCACTAAATGCCCCAACTCTTTCTTGAATCCTCTCACCTCAGAAGCAGTTAGGGGAGCATTCACAAAGCCAACACCTCCCACTACTCCTCCCATAGGAACCTCTCTGAGGGGAAAGAGTCTCTCTGCCTTGGAGGTCTTGGATCTGGTGCTACAGTACGGCCCATCTTCAAATGCCAAACTACTTTGAGGAATATCTGGGTTACCCTGAACTTTCTGCCCATCAGCAAGTGTATTTGCTGATAGCTGTTCATCGGGCAAGGAGGCATGTGTGCCCCAACTAGGAGGAGGAAAAGGGGCAGCAATAGGAGGGGGAGAAGAGCCCGAGTGTGTATTAAGCGGAGCTGGAGAAGGGGTAGAGAATACAGCAGGTGGAGTAGGCGCTTGTGGTGATGCAGAAGGATCTGGAGGAGCTGAAGGGGGCGGTGAGGGAGTGGTTGGAGGAGATACTGGGTTTACCATAGCGGAAGCTGAAGAGGTAGAAGGAGGAATTTGAGCAGGTGGTAGTGAGATGGCAGCCGGGGGAGGAACCGGACCTGCCATTTGAGGTGCTTGTAGAAGAGGATTATAAGGTGGAGGGGCAGAAGGAGGCAAATAATCCAGGGGGTCCCATCTTTTACTAGTTCTATCATCCCCTCCTTCGTTCCCCTCTTTCTTCCTCTGTACCTTACAAATTCGCACCCCTTCATCCTCAACAGCGCTCTTTACCCAGCAAGCCACATACAATAATTGCTCAGGATCAGTATCTCTTCGAGCTGTCAGATAATTATTTAATTGTTGGCACATCCACTTATCCTTTGTCCCACACCAAGGCCATCCCCCTTGCAGTTCTAATTCTGGCCAGACTTCCATACAATAATGGATCATTTTCACTTTATCTAATCCCTCCGTGGCCTCTATAGAATCCCATTTCACTAACAGTTCTCCTAAGGGACTACCGGGAGGTATGTCTCTCAGTCTCTTGCCGGTCTTTTTACTACTACAACATCCCATTTTTCAGGTCTCTATAACAAAGTCTCAAAGGTGCCTCAACTGACCGGTAATTTCAAAAAAACCTTGTTTGAGGAGCTTCAGCCTCCTCCACTGAACTTCAAATTTCTGCCTGATGCTCAGGACTTTATACTGAAACAACTGCCCAATCTCTTGATTGCCCAACTTTCGTCAGGTCTTATATCTATCGGGACTTGAACACACGATGTGTGCCTGACTCCCTCAGTCAGGAAAAACAACTGCCTGATTTTTAGTTTGCCTAACTCGCCAATTTTTAGGCTTCACCGTATCAGGACTTAAAAGCAAACCCCAGCCTCCTAAGCAAACCCCAGCCTCCTTCGCTGGGGTTTGTGCCTGACTCCCTTTGTCAGGGCTTACTTTGCCTGCAGGGCTTGCGAAAACACCCGAATCCTTCTCAGGACTGACAAATCTTACGCGAATCCTTCTCGAGACTTACAAAAGTGCCTGACCTCCCTTTGTCAGGACTTTGGGGTGCGTGCCACTCATACACAGTAATTCACTCCGCACGCCCGGAGTGGGGGGGCCCTTTATTCCCCCTTGGGAGACGGCTTCACTCACACTGAGTCCACTCGCTTCCCCCTGCTCCTGGCCGGTTTTCTCGCGAAAATCCGGAAAAGCAGTACTGAGGGGTCCCACTCGCTTCGAAGGTCCGGCTGCCGGCCCTCGTCTCACTCACACACTTGCGCACGTCTCCCACTCCCGCCACCGAGTTTCTCACCAGTCCGGTGCTCCGGTGCTCCTCTGCGTCGCTGTCCTGAGCCGATCTCTGGTCCTAGTAGCCAGCTGTCCTCTGAAGATCCAAGATGGCCAGTCCTGAGTCTTCTTGCGGCGTGGCTATTCCGGACGAGAGCCCCCAGCTGAAATAAACAAAAAGGGCCAGGAGACTTCTTCTCCTTTTTCAATGCCTTTATTAAAAGTGATCAGCTCAGGATTGGGTGGCTCGACGGGTCTGCAGTCTCCGTCGTCTCTCCCAAAGCGACTCAGAGCAGGAGGATATGCGCAGCTCTGTCCGCAAGGGACACAGCTGGGGATCACGTCCTCGTGGGAGCCTTTAGGGCCTGCTGATCCCGTCAGATGGTACCTTTGCCGGCTCAGTCAGCCTCGTCTCACCGCCGGGGTCGTCTCTCTTGGTCAGGGCGAGAGGCTCTGAAGGTGTTTTGCATCTCTGCAGGTTCAGCATTCGGCTCTTCACGTCTAGACATCACTCCAGTCTCTCAACTCTTAGGTGGCTCGTTGTTTTGGGGTTTTCTCCGTACACCGGGGGACCCATGCTGCATTGTGGTCTTGGAGTCACTTTGCATAGCCCCCCCCACCTTCTACTGTTCGGGAAGGTTCCCACCCTTCTGGGAAAGGTACAACTTAGCCTCGGGCGAGGCTCTGCTGATACAAAAGGAGCGATTAGCCACAACGACTCGTGATTACAATAACAAAACACGAAGAACTTCAGCAGCTACCCGTGGTCTGGCTGCCTTTTTGTAACTTTTTCTCACAAAAAAAAAATATTACCCGAATTTTGTTCATAACACTTTGTTTTTAGAGCTGAAATCTTCTTGTAAGCTGTAAAGGAGAGGAATAGTGGATTTGTTTTTACTAACAATCTGTGGGTCTGCTCGTAGCTAAAACCAGCTCTGGAAGATAAAAGAAACAATGGGAAGGATTCCACTGATTGATGATTGGAAAAAGATATTTGCTTTTACAAATACACTTTAGGTTTGCAGATAAACAAAATAAGCCATTGAGAAATGAAAGAAACAATGGGGAAGAAAAACCCCTAAACTCCGTAAGAATTAAAAACTAAAAGGGAGGGTTATACATTAGAGGGAAATCTTTGGGAAATCTTCGGTGTCAGGCGTATCAGGGCATCTGTACCTCTCAAGCACGTCAGCCAAGGGGAAAGAGAGAAGGGAAATGTGGCCAGGAAATTAGGATAAAAAGAAGGTTGCATCCTCCAAAATTTCAAGAGATCCCAGGGGAATGCCCCATGGCCTCTCCCTTTATTGGAATAAAGCCAGAAAGGACTCCTCTGTCTCCTTTGTGAACATAAACCTCTGGTGTTTCTGGATTAATTTTCCCAAAAAGAAAATACTCCCCCCAGAAGCGCCCTCAGCCCCAGGGCTGGAGCCATCGCGCTGCTCCTCCTCACTGCCAGTGTGATCCCAGGATGATCCCAGTAGAACTCAGTCACCCAGGAGCTGCTCCCAGGATGATCCCAGTACAGCCCAGTCACTCCCAGTCCTGGCATCTCCCCAGGCCTCTCTGCGTTCCGACCTGTCCCGGCTCCATCCCCGCCCCTCCCGGGGGCTGCGAGGGCTGCGGGAGAGGAGGAGGAGGAGGAGGGAGGGAGGAAGAGGCGGAGCGGGGGAGGAGAGGGGGAGCCAGGCGGCTCCGGCGCTGCCTGAACTTGCAGCAGCCTCTTGTCCCCTCCTGTCAGGGAGTTGCGCAGAGCCAGAAGGTCCCCCCTGAGCCTCCTTTCCTCCAGGCTGAGCCCCCTTCCCTGCTGCCTCAGCCCCTCCTGCTGTTCCAGCCAGAGTCGGATACTAGTGCTGCAAAGAGCAATGTACAGACCTGGCATAGGTGCCTTCGTCACCACATTTTAACCTTTCATTAGTTACAGAAAGACTCTTGGGAAGCCCCAAACTGCAGTCCGTCGCTGCAGTGCCAATCTCCTTTGCAAATCCCTGCGGCCCCGGCCCGGCCCCGCCCGGCCCCGCACTCGGTGCCGCGGTTGCCCGGTAACCGCGCCCGGGCCCTCAGCGTCTGTGACAGCGGCGCGGCCTCAGTTGCCTGAGAGCGCGGCCCTGGCTGGGTGTGCGCAGCCTGGGCTCCTGCAGGCGGCTGCAGCGGGCCATTCGCCAGGGGAACTGTCGGCGTAGAGAATTGCTAAAGGTGCAGAGCATTGGCCTCTGCGAAAAGCTCCTCAGCGTGCAGAACACTGGTGTCTGCTAGGGAGTCCTGAATTTCATTTGAAGGTAAAGACCGACTAAAGTTGAACTTTTTGGTTTTGTTTCATCTGTGCTCTGAAAGAGAATGCCAAAGGGATACAGAGAATGTGATCATGCCAGTCTTCTGGCGCAGTAGTTCAGTGACATGTACACCTGAGAGGATGAACAATAAATGGATTACTGATTGTGCTTTTTTTACTGAAGAAGTGCAACATTTTCTAAAGATAGTAGTCTATACATTTTTTCCCTATAGTAACTGCTTAAACTGCTTAAAGGTGAATGAGTTCTGTTCAAGTTTCAGTGGGTTTTTATCATCTGGGTTTTAAAATTTTTAGGGAGATGCCTCTGTATTGAGGTGCAGACGAGACCATATGCCAAAGCCAATGGTCTGGATTTTATGGAACAGTAAATGTGAGGGAGAAAGAGAGAGAAAGAAAAGAAAAAGTGGGAGTGGAATGGAGGTTGGGAAGGGGGGGAGGAGAAAGAGAGTGACAGAGAGAGATTTAGTAGAAAATATCACCATTCCATGGATCCCATTGGCCTACCATTAAATCCTCTTGTGGTCTTCTCTGTGGTGAGGTCTGGCAAAATGTAAGACTCCATTGGGTTAATGCAGATTTGGGCAAGGTGATACCTTGCCCAGGTACCTCCCAGGGGTGGGGCAAGTTGGAATCTGTCTCTTGCTACTTTCAAATAATATAAAATCTTTAGCACCCATATATCCTTTGAGTCTGGCATGAGTTGGGTTCTGGATTTTCAGATTTGTTGTGTTGCTTTGCATGCCCTGCAGTCGTCTGGTGCAAGGCCTCAGGAATGGGTCTGGAGGCACTGTGGAGGTCTTAGCTGGGAGGTTTGTGTGCAAACCTGGCCTCAGCAGAAGAGTCTGTGGCTATGACTTCCCCAGCCTGAACCCAGACAGAGCTGATTTTCAGGACAGCTGCTGGGTTTGGCTTTGTTGTGGATAGGTTTTTCTCCTCAGCCTTGTTTACTTCTCCCCAGACCTGAGCTAATGGGACAATAGTGTCACCTTGATCTTGTCTCAAGTTCCCTTAGGCAGCTTAACTCACAGTGCCAAGTTCCAGTCAGGAGGGGTGGGCTTGGGTGGTCACAGCTTCTTTATACAGTTTTGTCACAATGGACAGAAAGTCCTTTATAATGATATTTAAGCCATTAGCCATAACATTCCAGTCTCTCATTAGTCTCTCAGCTGTGAGGAGCAGCTGATAGAGCAAGGGTGCTTTAGCCTAAAGAAGAGGAGGCCCACTCTAGCTATTTTTGAGTAATATTTAGGCTACAGTTTTGTCTCTTCGAACTGTTATTAATGTTCAGATTTTTAGCTCCAGGTTTCAGTATGATCTAACTTTGAATTGCACAAGGTAGCCATATAGTTCAAATAAAGTCCAACTAGTGGCCTAACTATACTAGCTACTTACACCAAACAAGCACTTAGCTACTTTCAAGTAATGTACCATTTTTAGCACCAGAATATGCCTTGAAGCTGCCATGAATTGGGTTGTGGATTTTCAGAGTTCCATTGTTGCTCCTTCCAGTTTTGTTGAGGCATTGTCGCTCACCTGCGACATCGTCCCTTGGAAATGGCGTCTGGATTGCCAAAGAAGATACCAACACCTCGTCTTTTGTCCAGGGAAGGGCTGAAGCGTCATACTGTGAGTACCCACTGGGGCTGTGTTAAGGCTGGCAGTGCCCTGGTGTCCCTGCTCTCCCTGCCCCTGTTGTCCAGCAGTGCTGTGAAGCTGCAGAGCCCCTGCCCAGCCCTTTGTGCTGTGCTGCTGTTGCTGGGGCTGTCCTGGTGCAATAGGGAACACTGTGGGATGCTTCAGCTGTGTCTTGCCTGGCTGTGCCAGCAGAGCCAAGTGAAACCAATGCACAGCTGAAGGCCTGAGCATGTGTTCTGTCCCTTTCCCTTTGCCACAGGAATTCCTTCTGTCAGGCTGGGCACTCACCTGTGCTGCTCTGACCATCCTGCCCTTGGGCACCTGGGCATGTGGTGGGGGGAAGCTCAAACTCTGCCCAAAGCCTTGAGAGCCACGGCTGGTCCCAGCTGGAAGAGCTTCCAAAGCAGCTGTTCTCTCCCAGCTCCTGTGTGGGCACAGATGCAGCCCTGCAGGCAGCGCTGGAGCCAGGGCCACAGAGCTCACTTGGCTGAAGATGCCCCACTGCTGAGGCTCTGTCAAGGAGATGCCTCTGTTTTCTTCTGTGGAGGGCTCTGTCAGCCCAGACAGAGAAAACAATTAACAGGGAGAACTAAAACCTGGACACATTCCTGTGCACCTCACTCTTGGTACAGTGTTCCCTTCTTGCATCTCTTGGACTCATCCAGCAGCGATATCTCCTTGCTGTGAGTTCTGAGCGTTGTGCAGGGATGGAGTTCAGGCAGTTCTGAGAGCTCTCTCCCCATTCTCTGGAAAGGTCACTGCCTCAGTCCAATGAAACGTAAGAGGAAACAAATGCCCAAAGAGCAGAAATCCCCAACCATGTCCCATCCAATCATGGAGAAGGCAATGGGACAGAGCCATATGGCTGGAGTATGTGTGTTCCACTCTGTATTATTAATTGTATTAATTCACTGATGCTAAGTATTTCAGCAGGAAACCCCCAGGGCTTCCAGGAATGTCCTAGTGGCTGTGATCACAAGTTATTCAGCAGTGCCACTTGTTCAAGAAAAGCCTTTCTGAACAAGCACAACTCTGAGGCTCTAGCTGGTTTACTTTTGCCTTTCAGCTGCTTCCCTCTAAGTTCCAGAGGGAGAAGTTTCTCAGCAGGAAGAAGGAGGCCAGCACTGGGGCGAGTATTCTGCCCAGAATTGGCCCATTTCTAGACAGGAGTGAGACTCGCCCAAAGGTAGCCTTTTCCTGCTCTTTTCCTTTCTGTTTCACATGAAGTTTGAAGAGGGTGTGTGTTTGTGACAGGCTTGCCTCCAGCAAAATACCTCAGTGTCCAGGTCCTGCTGTCATTGCAAAGTGCTGGGAGTGGTGGACTGGGAGTCCTGATCTGCACTAAGCCAACACAAATACCCTCTGCTGAAGCTTCTGGGGTGTGCTGGAGCGCAGCTGCCATTGCTAAAACAATGGGAGGAAGGCTGGGGACACAGAGACCCAAAATTGCCCCTTTGCCATTCTCCTGCTGAAGGAGCCACCTCTTGCTTTGGTGTGGTCACCATCAAATGCTCGGGGTCACAGGATTCGCTGCAGAGTGGCAGCGTTGGCCTTTGAAGGCCAAGGATCTGCAGGAATTACTTCAGATTGAACACAACAAATTGCATTTCTGCTTTGGGCTGGAACAATGTGTTGGACCCTGACGGGTGTTAGATTTTGCAGGCTGCCAGATGTACAGGGGACTGGCTCTGGGCAGAGGGGAATGGATGTGCTTTGTCTGGATCAGTGCCTTCTCAGAGGTGTGTTTAAAGCTGCTTTTCTGGCAGGACTAGTTTGGTATAAAGCACAGTCCAAACGGGTAGGTGACTGAGGTGGGCTGTTGAGTAGGAAATTGGAAGCAAGAGACATGGAACACAATCCAGGTAAAGGATTGTCCTGGAGAGGAGCCTTGGGAACACCTCAGGGAAGGGCACAGCTAAGGGACAGTGTGCTGCAGCCACTCCCTTCAGCAGAATGTGTCTGCTGTGAAGTCACAGAGGAGACCTGCTTGTGTCTCTGCAGTGACAGCAGTGTGGCTGGAGAAGGCAGACAAAGCAGGGCAGAGTTTTCTCCAAGCAATGTCTCTGCTCCAGAAGCATTTGCTGTTGTTGTGTCATTCCAGACGTGCCTCTGCAATGGCATGAAATAAGATTGCAGTAATGACAAGAAAGCACCCATTTAAAGGCCACTGAAAAAGGAGATACCAACTCTACTTTTACCCAAGTTGCTGAGAAAATAACTGAAACTTATCCTCATTCAGCATTCACCTCACTTGTCTTTTTATTTTCAGCTCATTTGTCTTTTTATTTTTGCCTTTTCCTCTCTTTGGAACACACTAACTTTTAAATACAATGAAAAGGAACAAAATCATCAAAGCAAAGGAAAAGTGTTTCTTAGTAAGGATTCAGCTGAGCTGGGGCTGTCTCCCTCCCTGAGAGCCAAGCGCACACACACACCCTCTGAGAAAATGGCAATCTTTGTATCCCCATTGTACCCGGCTGGGGCGGTCCCTGTGCCCTTTGCCATTGGATGGGTACTCAGGAGCTTCCATTCTCTACTGAGCACCAACTTTTCTGTGCCCTCCCTTCTCGTCCTCCTTCCTTTTGGTCAGGTCTTCAACCCTGTCCCTCTCACTGTGACACTCAACAAACCAACCTGAACAAATGCAAACCACAAATAACACACAGAACCAACAAATTCCATTCTTTTGCTTAATAACCTTTTGGCTTCAGCCAAGTGTCACCTCATCTCTCAAACCTTCTCTGGTCCTGTGCTCTTCTTACTGATGTCTAAGTTGTAGAGCAGAAAAGATATTTGCAGTTGTGTGGGCCTCGGTTTCCCTGTCTCAGAGTAAAAGACATCCCAAATCCTTTCCCATGGAGTCTCCTGTAAATTCATGGGTTTTACTTACTCCATGAGTGCTCAGTCAGTGCCCCAGAGCTCTGTGACGACGTGGGCACAGGGCTGTGTTTTAGGAAAGTGCTGCCTGGCATTCTGGAGAAAGAAACCTGGAGAAATCCATGCCAGAAGAGCAGCTTGGCTTGAGCCTGCTCTGTGTGGCCCAGCAGCTGTGGATCAGCTCAGAGCAGAGGTGGGTGAGCCACTGTTTGCCCAGTGTGGGCTGGGCAGACGTGCTCCTCCAGAGTCTGTACTTCACTGGGGATCAGTGGAAGATTCTCCTGCATGAACCTTCCTCCCAGCAGCTGAAGCTCTCCCTGCTCTCTCTCCTCTCCAGCTGCCGTCAGCTGCTCCGAAACAGAGCTGGTTTGGGGTTTCCCCACCAGAGCTGGTATTTCAGAACTTCGTCGCTCGGGAGGTCTCTGAAATGGTGCTGTCTCTCATGAATAAGGACAAGGTAAGGGCTGGCACGTGAAGCTTTAACACTGTGCTGGAAGAGGAGAGTGCTGTCATTCCCTCAGTGGACAGCAAAGCAAGTTATCTGCTGCAGCACATGCAGAAGAAAATGTCTCAGCACCTTGTTCTGCAAGATGGTGGAAATCTTCCTGTGCTGGGAATTGTGCCCAGATTTTGGCCAGGCGTTGATGGTGTCTATCCCAAAGGAGTTTCCTTCTCTCGAAAGCTCTGGATTGACAGGAATGTTGAGTGCTGTACAGTTCTTACCTGCTCTCATGCTTTGCCTTGGGTCTATAGCACACCCTGTGTGTCCTTGGTTAATCTTGGCTCCTGGTAGGAATCTCTGCCTCTCTCAACCAGTTTGGCTCCCTTTATGCAGTTCACAGGCAAAGCTCAGGGCCTGAGCCTCCTGCACTTTATGCTGGAATCACTTCTCATTAATGGCATTGGCCCTGCAGGAACCGTGTTCTGCAAGAGCCCTGCAATCAGAGTGATGGAGCAGAAGCAGTGAGAGGCCTTTAGGTGCCACTTGAGGCTCCTGCTCAGCTTCATCCAGCTCTGCTCAGCTTTTCCAAAAGCAACACGGTGCTCTGCTTTCCCTTTGCAGAAGCACAGCACATCCAAAGCCATGTGCTCCTGGAGGTTTCCACCTTCAGCTGAAGAAATTGGGATTGTTTTGCAGTTTCCCAAGAGAGCTGAGAGGGGAAAAGTTGAAAAATGTCAGTTGTGTTCCACTGTAAAGAGGAAAACTTGAGACCATTTGAATTTCAGTCAGGGAAACATTTTCTCAAGTGAGGCTTGTGCCAAGAGTGGGCTGGTGGGAGGAGACAGGAGGGAGTCCAAATCATCTGGTTTAGACTTTTGGAGAGCATTTTGGTGCTCAGGGGTTATGATATCAGTGTGTTAGAAAATGCATGTGTGCTGTGCATGGGTACCCCAGAGGGCAGAACCTGGCCTCCTGGCTGCAGGCAGGAATGCCCAGCAGCCCAGCTTGCCTTCACAGGCAGCAGGAAGCCCTGGAGAGCCAAGATTGGCTTTGCATACTGGAACCACACTGTCAGTCAGTGCTGGTCCTGTTTCTCCAGGCAGAAAATGCCTCTGAAGCCCCATGGTCAATAGACACCGCCTGTCTGTGTTTCTGTTACTTTTGGCAAGCTGGTTGCTCTCATGGTTTTATGATTCTTCCTTGCTGCTTTACTGCCCATTTAAGTTCTCTTTGCCATCTCCTTGTTTTAGGGATTGTCTTGCTGTGTTCATTCTTTCTTTTGCTTTTCAGGTTTGCTTTTATTCCCAGTAAGACCCCAGTGTTTGGTCTCCTGTCTTGCTGCTCTGCCTGCCTGACTGTATCCCCAGAAGGTCCCTACCCAAACCTGATCTGCTGGAAGGGAATTTCTTCCTTGCCCCACAGTAATGTGCTGGTTTGCTTTTAGGTAGCACATTCCCCCTCTGGAACATGACAACTTCATGGCTGTGTGCAGGCAGAAGCCAGCAGGTTTTTTGGCCTTGTTGAATACGCAGGTGACTTGGTTCAGATGCTGTGTCTCCATCCTGCTGGTGCTGACCTGCTCGGCCCTTCCTTCCCAGCAGGCACTGCCCTACTGCCCCTGGCCAAAACGCTGGAGCCAGAGAGAAGAGATTCAAGTTCAGCCTTGTGAATGATGTGCCTGTGCCTGCTCAGCTGAAAGTGCTTTGGAAAAGGGGCAAGGGAGGGATGGTAGCAGGGCATGGACAGGTCTCCTCTCGTCCTGTTTCCACAAGTGGCAAAATCAAATTTCATGTCTTTGCTGCAGTTTCTTCACGTGGTGAAGGTCTCCATGGAGAGCTCACCTTACTTCCAGCTGGTGAGCTCCAGCGATGCGTACTGTGCCGTGCCGCCGGGCGCCTCTGCCCCTGTGCGCATCCGCTTCACCCCCAGCAAGAACAAGGTGAGGCTGGAGGAGCCACAGTACACAATGATCTCCACAGCCATTGTTTTCCCTGCACTCTGGCTCCAGCCCATTGCATGCTGTGAGCTGGGCTCCAGGCGTGGGCAGGCAGCCTGCAGCCAGTCACACCTTGGCACTGCTGGCAGGCACTGCAGCCAGGCCTGAGAGGCTCTGCTTCCCCTCCGTGCACATTGCTGAGCATTGCCAAGGGAAGATGCACAGGAAACAGGATGAAAATGACAGAGGGCTGCTGATAGATGTTGGGCCATCTCTAGGTGCAGTGGAAGGGGTTTCATTCTGATGGAAAACACCAGAGGAACAAAGAGGTCAGAGAGCTTTCCTCCTTCCTGGACTGCCAACAGCTTCCCTGCCTGCCCCTGGGCTGGAGCAAAGCCGGTGCTTTTTCACTCCCTCTGTTGTGCAGCCTTGCAGCTGTGCTGTCCCAGAGCACAAGTGAGCATGGCACAGCTGCAGGGCCAGGGCAGAGGATGTGCTGTGCCTGTGAGCCCGGCCTGGCACAGGCACACTGGGCTCTGGGTGCCCTTGGTCAGCAGGAGATTGCTGAGCTGCAGGGGACTTGAACACCTGCCTGAAGGAGCTGGTGTAGGGCAGGTACAAGCTGCAGGCAGAGCTGTGGGCCCAGAGCCCGTGGCAGTGACACTGCTGGGGCTCTGTCTTCATGCCTGTCGCTGTGCTTGCTCTGTCAGCTGGCACCCATTCCGTGCCAAAGGTGCTTTTGTGGGGAGGTTTGAACAGCAGTGCTGAGGCCCTGGCAAGTCTGATCTCAGTGCTGGGATCTGGAGGGTTCATGTTCTGATCTGGAGGCTTGTTCATACAGAAGGGTTGAGGGCATGGCATGGAAGGGAGGAAGCCTGGCAGGGAAACAAAGAGAGGCCCTTTCCAACAGCATCCTGCTACCTCTTAGCACTGTTCTTCTCCTGACTTGGTTGGACAGGCAAAGTTAGAGGGGAGTTGTGAGCCAACTGATGTTTCTGCACCAGGCCAGAGGTGCAGGATGTCTTTGGGTGCAGCTGTTTTCTCCTCTTCCTTTTGCTGCTTAGAGTCAGTTGAACACTTTGTCCTATTCTCAGACAGTAGGAATATAGAAGCCTAAAGAGCAATGTCCTGTGTTCCCCAGCTCCATGTTGCTTAGAAGGGGCTTAGGAATTCTTTAGCATCATTAAAGTTTAGAGTAGGAATGATGGTGGCCTAGGGCTGTTATCTCTATGAGCCAAGTGACACAAGAGCTGAATGCCACTGAGACAGATTTTGCAAAGTGCACTGGTGCCTTTAAAATGTGACATAGTAGTAGAACTTAGTGTTCATTTGAGGGTGCAATAGGTAAATTGATGGCCTTGAAGGGGTATAGGAAATGGTTTTTCTTCTGCCATGGGGATGGCACTAAATGTCCTGTGCTGAGCCAGTTTCTTTTCCTGCAGGATTATTGCCACGAGCTGGTGTGCCTCACTGCAAGGGAAAGGATCGTTGTGCCAATTCGGGCCATTGGTGCCCGAGCTGTGCTGGACTTCCCTGCCCAGCTGGACTTCTCCAAGTGTCCAGTCAAGGTCAGCGCCCAGCAGACTCGGCTGGTGCGCAATGTCGGTGCCCGGGCAGCTCGGTACCAGCTGAGCACCCAGAGGTGAGGCAGCTCATCTGTCCCTGTGCAAACACCTTTGGGTGAGAGCGGAGTTGGGAAAGAGCTACAGAAGGAACCAAGCATCGGATCTGCTGCCCTGCAGCCTTGCTGGAAGTGAGCAGGATGGAAGGCATCTGCTCTTGCTTTCAGTGGCCTTGGAGCTTTCTGTGTCCCAGATTCCCTGGAGGCTGCTGGAACATGTTGGGAGCTGGCTTGCACCCTGCTGAGCACAAGCAGCTTCTGAAATGCTTCCTCAGCACTGTCAGCCAAACAGAGCCATTCTCTGGGAGGCCACAGGCACGTGGCTTTGCATGGTCCTGGAGGGGGCCTCTGGAAATCATCTGAGCAAACACACTGCTCAAAGCAAGAGCAGTGTCTGGGGGTTGCAAGGTGCCATTGGGAGACATGGACCTGTCTTTAGATGCCATACAAGAAAACAAACATGTCAATGGACCTAGTTATAAAAGCAGAAGAAAACAACCTTTTAAAACCCCTCCATACCTTATCTTTTCTGCCTGTCAGGTGCAGTAGTGATTCATTGAGAGGATGGATCTAACAGGATGAGAAGTGTCTTAAGGAGCAGCTCACAATTAACAGAGAAAAGCCCAAAATTTAGCTTTCCAGGCCTATCTCTTGGCAGTGATTTTCCTTTGCTTCTTACAGTGTCAGGGATGTCTCCTTCACAGCTCTTCTAGCTGTGGGCTCAGGGAACAATTTAGTGGTGTTGGCTGAAATTCAGAGGAGTTACGTTTAGCTGTAGACTTGTAGAGCTTGTGTCTTTGGGTCTTGGGGAGCCAGGTGTGTGTGAGAGATGACTGCTACAGCAGGAACAGAGGAGTCTGGTGGGTACCGCCCAGGGATTGAAGAGATGCGGGGGCTGATTTGCACTCAGTTTTTCAGTGCTGACGGCTGAGTCCTGAACTTGGCTGGATCCTCTTCTCCTGATAATTTGAAAAGAAGAAGACACCTTCTTTCTCAGGCAAGCCCTGAAGTCGTTATTGGAAATGTTATTCCCATCCTGCCACCTGAAGGCAGGAGCATGTAACACGGGGCAGGAGTGGGAAGGGAATGGAATGGAAGGTAGTGCTGAAGCTTGGCCAGGGATTCCCCTAACTGGCAGCTTCTCTATTGTGGTGAAATTTCTGGCCAAAGACTAAGAACAGAATGCTGTGCCTTGCCCCCAGCAGGCCCTGATCCCCCCAGCCCCAGCAGAGCTGCAGCAGTGCTGGCATCAGCCCCGGGGCAGATGCAGGAGCACGAGCACTGATCTGGCTCTGGGGCTGCTGGGGCCTTGTCTTTCCTCCCCTCCCTCCAAAGTCTCACGTCCAGCACATGAACATTGCTGGCCCAAGGCTTCTCCATCAGCCAGCAGTGATGTTCTCACCAGTGGCAATGGGAACAGGTCAGCCCATAATTACAGCAAGAGGTCCTTAATGAGCAGAACCTGAAGTGAGTTCATCAGCTGTTACTACTGACATGAACAAAGTTCAGCTTGGCAGATGTTCTCTTTGTTTTTGTGTGTGATGCATTCATCAGCAAAGTCCCCAGAACACATTGGAAGTGACAGATTGACCAGCAAGAAAGCACCAGGGCCAGGAACTTTTGTTTTCTCACTGGGGCTGTAGAAGGGCACAAAGCCCAGCAGCTGCTGGGCAGAAGCACATTTCCCATGAGCTGTCCCTGAGCATCAAAGCACAGAGTCTTGTGCCTTTAACCGAGCCATTGCCTGCTCTGTCCTCGGCCTCCAGGGGCAGCGTCACTGCACCGAGTTTACACTTCGACCTGGCTGAGCTCGACTTCGGGGACATCTCCTTTGGTGAGTGTTCCCTGGGCTGGGACACAGCCTCAGGGATGTGTGCCTTCCAACAGAAAAGCATCCCTCACTCCTGCTCTGCCCCAGCAGCCTCTTCAGGCTGTGAACTGCAGGGCTGCTGCTGCTGCTGCTGCCTCAGGGGGCATTTTGCCATTGTGAGATCCAATGGAAGCAAGGAATAGAAAGGCAGTATTTTCTGGTGTCTCTGTGCTGCTTTAAAAGACAGATGTCTGCCAAGGAAGGTGGGAATCTTGCTGCAATGGAAAGATGAGCCCCTCCCTCCAAATGATTATCCCTTTGAAATGACAGGGCTCCCAGGCAAAACTGTGGGAAAAGGAATAACAGTTCTTTGCTAGACTATCTCAGGAGAGCACAGACAAGACAAGAACAGACATTTCCCAGATGCCAAGTCCTGTTTTTCCCCTTTGGTGGAGTTGTGGTCACAGCAGGAGGAGCTGTGGGCTCTGGCAGGGCAGGGATCCCCCCCCAGCCGGTGCGGGAAGGGAAGGGAAGGAGGAAATGCTCCTTTTGCACAGCCCCAGAGGGCAGGGGGATGTGGGCAGTGCCCAGCAGCAGCAGCAGCAGCGGGGCAGGCAGGCAGGGTCGGTGCCAGCGCTGAGCTGCAGCCACGGCAGCCCCGGGCCAAGCACAAACCTCCCGCAGCAGCAGCGGCCGAGCTGTGATCCCCGAGCGGGAGGAAGGGAAGCTCCGCTCCCTGCCCAGCCTCAGCTCCCACTGCACAGCCGCCCACGGCATCACGCCACAACTCCCAAAAAACCCCAAGGGAAAAGCCCAGCCCAGGGCCAAACCCCCCCAGAACCCCCCAGAACCCCTATCCCCCTTCCCAGACCAAGGGCAACATTCACTGCCAAGCCTAAACCCAGAACAATGAAGTTCATGAACTTCTGAAGGAAACTCATTGTCTTTTTTGAGCTGCTTCTTCCCCAGCCTGCATCACCATGGAGGTGCTTGTCAAGTTGCCTTTGGAAGGAATGAAACACGAAAGGCAAGAGATGGAAATATGGGTCTGAAGCAGGAGATTCAGATCCTGCTGAATCCAATTTCATTCCTAAGGGCTCTTTGGCTGAAGGCAGCTGTTGTATCTTTGCTTCTTTGTAACTGTTGACTGTTGTCTGCATGTGCTGGCCTCAGTCTCATTGGAGGTTTTGACATCTGGGTTTGTCCTTTTTGTGCCTGTCTTGCCTCCCTGCTGGAGTCCCTGCTGGAGCTGGCAGTGGTCACTTGGATGGGCACAGAGAAGCTCTGGGCTGCAGCTGCAGTTGTTTTTTCTCCCCATCTGTGTCCCAGTGACTCTTGGTGAGCAGGCCTGGGGAGAAGTATCCCCCCCACAGAGCTGGCCAGCCCAGCCAGATGTGCAGTGCAGAGCAGGCTGTGGCTGCTCTGCGCGCTCTGCAGGACATCCCCACCATGAGTGGCTGTATCTCTGGCTTTGCAGGATGGAAAGCAAATCTCAGAGCCAAGGTGGGGTAAACCCTTGCAGGCAGCACTCTCAGTGAGCAGCATGGCTGTGATGTCCCTGTTTGTGGGCTGAGGTGGGACCTGGTTCCTAATTGCTAATCTCAAAGCAAGGCTTGTCTGTGTCCCCAGTTGAGTGGGCTCTGAGCTGTCACGTGCTCAGTCTGTTTGGCCCAAAGCAAGAGATGCCTTAAGGGTCCTGCAGAGAGAAGCTGCATTAGGGTGCTTTGCATCATGTTCTAGTTCCTGATTCCATCCTCATTTTCTTTCGCTGTAGCTTCTTCTCACTGACAACTCACTGTTTATATGTCTTGAAAAAGGTGGGAGTGTTGGCAGGCTGAGCAGGGAATTGGACAGCTTGAATTCTCAGAGTAAATGCTGGGTCTGGGTGCACACTCATCACTGAGAGAGAACTGGTGCTGGTTTGGGGCAGGTGAGGGAGCTGGTTCCCATCCCAAAGAGAGAAGCTTGCAGTGTTCAGCAGGGCTAGGAGTGGGCATTTTCAAGGCTGCAGTCTGGAATCTGTGTCAAAGGGAACTAAGTGACGATTAATTCCTCATGCAGCTTCTAGGTGAGCTGTAGTTCAGATAATAAAGAGCTCAGCTCCAATCCCACTTTGATCCTGCCAGGATCTTGCCCCCAGGATCATGCCCTGCTGGGTGCCTGAATGGATATTTGTGTCCTTGCCAAGGCTTTCCCTACACGCAGCGCTGCCGCCTCACCAACAGCTCCGCGGTGCCCCTGACGTTCCAGCTCCGCATGTCGGACGATGGCACACAGCCAGCTGTGGACAGCGTGGATCAGATCCGCAGGGACACCGACCCGGCCTGGAGCAAGGGAATCCATTTCCATGTGGAGCCCAAGGAGTTCACCCTGAATCCCAGCCAAGGCACCATCCTCCCCCAGGGACACCAGGACATCGAGGTACGGCAAGAGCCCAGCCACAGCCGCTGCAGCACCAGGGCTGGAGCTGCACTGCAGGGTGGGAGGGCTTTAGCTCTGGTGCCAGCTTGGAGCATCCTGGCACTGAGAGATCTGCACTGCTGGGGGCCTCTGCTAGCTGGCTTACTCGGGATGTTCCTCAGGGAGCACTGTTTGCTTTCCAAAATCATATGCCTGAGTTCACAGACCTTATGGTCAAGGCCTGAAGCCATTCTTGTGTTTTTGAGAGCGATTGATTTGATTGCAACGGGGCAGATCAAGGATGAGGGCAGAAAGTGGCTGTTAGAGAGATGTCATTGTATCAAGCAGTGAGCTTTTCTTCGTTGTGTCATTTCCCCCCTCCTGGGGAGCAGAAAGATTTGTGTTCACTGCAGGAAACTCCAGTGGAGACAAAAAAATCTGCAGCCATGTGTAGCGGTTCAAATTTATTGTATTGATTCCTTGTTAAGTGGTTTGTTCTGTTGTACCCCGTGTTCTCCCCGAGTGGGTTTACCCCTGGGTTTTACCCTCCCTCAAAGCTGTCCCTCATGCCATTCCCTGCCCCTTGTTCCAGCTCTTTCCCTGCCTGTCAAACCCAGCCCCTTTTGTTCCCCAACCTTTTTTGCCAATTTAACCTGGAGCCAATCCCTGTCTGCAATGCCCCTTTGGAATTCCCCTATTCCTGGAGGCCCCATTGGCCCATGTGAGCCATCCTCCCCACCCTCCTACCCAAAGTGGCCCCAGACACTTGATGTAATCCCCTCAGTGCTCCCCTGAGGATTCTCTTTTGGCTTGCTGTTTGTATTCACCCCCTGATTTGTATCTGTACAAAAATCCTTGTGCAGGAGTGTACAGGGCTCTTTTGGCTTTGATCCTTTTGCTTGGAATAAACCCTTTCTTGTGGAACTTCAAGACAGAGATCCTCCTCCTTTCTCCTCTGCCTGGTCCCGTTGGTGGCTTGTCTCTTGCGGTGTTGAGCAAGAGGCTCTGAGGGTTCTGCCTGTGGTCAATGCCCACCCTGGGGCAGTTCTGAGGATTCTGCCTGTGGTCAATGCTCACCCTGGGGAAGTTCTGGCTCTGAGGGTTCTGCCTCTGGTCAATGCCCACCCTGACGCAGTTCCCCACTCCTGGCTTGGGGCTGGAGTTCTCAGAGCCAGCCCGGGCTCGGGGTCCCAGGGCAGCCATGAACTGCCCAGCACCTGCTGGGCCACACTTTGCCCTCAGCCTCCTGCTGCAAAGCTGAACTCATTGTGGTCAAGTCAGATTTCCTCTACATGGATGTCTTTGTAGTCAGATGAGCAATTGGCCCCTTAATTTGAATGCAGTGGTGCATGGAGCTGTAGTCTAATGTTTTAATGTAGCTGACCTGCTCCCTGATAGCACGGTGTGTTTAACAAATCTGGTATTGCCAGAAGGCTTTTGTTACTCTGAGACTGTGCTCTACACATGGAGCAGCAGAAGAATGAAGGCCAAATCCTCCCTCAGGAACTGGAGGATATCACCCGTGGGTAATGAGCTTTTGGAAGGAAGCATTGACTGTTCTTCTCTTCCACCAGGTGACCCTGTGCTCCAACACGGTGATGGAGTTCTACCGGAGGTTGCTGGTGGACCTGGAGGGTATTGGCAAGGGAGTGGCAGCCCTGATCATCACAGCCAGGTACCAGCCCTTGCCTGGCCTCCCGCAGGCACTGCCTTGCCCAGGCTGTGCTGGCTGCAGCTGCCAAGGAGAAGTGCTGCTGAATGCCCTCATGTTGTGCCAGCTGGACACGAGAACAGCAGTGCTTGGGCCGCAGCCCATGGTGAAAAGCACGTTTGCTCACAGCTCAGCATGGTCCTGGGCCCTCTTCTAAAGGCACCAGGAATGATATCATTGATTGGCCTTGTTTTTGGTGCTTGAGGTGAAACAAATTTCCCAAGGGCCTCCTCTCCTTCAGGCTGCAAGAGGTGGAGTTGTGGTGGTTGTGAGCACCGTGCACTGGTTTGGGCCACACCAAGCAGCTGCTGAGAGTCAGGCTCTGGCTCTGTCTGTGGGGGCACATGGCAGGGGGGAAGTGGCTCCCAGCAAGAGTGGGGAGGGCAAGGTCTGACAAGGGGAAAGCAGCCCTTGATGTGGCAGGTCAGCTCCAGTTTTTGTCCTTCCCTCTGCTTCCCATTTTGACCTTTAATGTTGTCAGAGTTGAGAGCAAAAGTCGTTGTTGCTGCAGCAGAATTCCATGCTGCTGTGCTGCTGTGGGTGTCAGTGTGATGCCCAGAGGGATGCAGCTCCCTGGTGCTGTTCCCTGTGCCAGGCAGAGCCATCCAGGCAGTGCCTGGGCTGCCATTGTGTACAGCAGGTGGAGCTGGGGCCAGGCAGTGCCTGGAGCTGTGCAGTGAAGGAGCCAGGGAGCTGCAGGGCCTGGCAGGGGCTGATCAGCCCCTCTGTGGGGCAGCTGCTGTCTCGTACCCTCCAGGGCTGGGGCAAAGAGCTGAGTTCTCAGGCAGGGCAACAGCACCATGGCAGAGAAGGGAGTCATTTTTACTGAGACCCTGGAGCTGTGTGTTCCTTGAGCCTTAGGGAGCACTGATCCTTGTTGGCAAGGCTCCCCCAGAGCTCGTGGGTCACTGGGACTCTTCCAGGAGTCCTTGCAAGCCTTCTTGGGTAAAGGAGGGGCTGAGGCAGCTGTGGGGCAAAGTGCTCTGCCTGGGGCACTTGGCAGCCTCTGGGTGCTGCCTCGCAGGGTTTGCCCCTCCTTGGCAAGACATGTTGGAGTGGGAAGAGGTAGAAGGCAATTTATCCCTGTAGGGCTCTTCAATGTGCATTTGACAGTGACCAATGTGTTCTGCTCCATTTCACAATCTTTGGGGGTAGGCATTCTCCATTCTCTCAGTATCTCTGATTGTCCTGGGGTCATCTCTTTGCCCAGATGTCTCGTTCCTGAGCTCCAAGTGTCCCCCCAAGTGCTGCTGTGTGATGAGTGCCACCTGAAGGTGCCCTATGAGAGGAAGATCCTCATTAGGAATCCCAGCCACCTTCCTGGCTGCTACGGGCTTATTCCCCAGGTTTGGCATCACATCCACCTCCTCCTGTCAAATATTCCTGAGGAGATTATTGGGGGAAAAAAGGGTTTGGATAAGACCTTGCTGGTTTCTAATCAGTCCTAAAGATCTGCTGAGAACAGGATCCTACCCAGCTGTAAACTTTAGGAGGCAGTTTAAGCTCCTGAGGAAACAGTTGATGTTCCAGTCCTCAGGGCGTTTTCCTGTGGGAGATCTTAGAGGGTTGTGAAAAGCTGCTGCACCCACAGACACCAGTGCCTGTCCTGGCAGCCTCCTTGCAGGATGCCCTGGGAGCGGTAAACCTACAATTCTTGCATCTTGTTTGTGCCTTTGACCTTTGTCCTGGGGAGTTTTAAAGGTGTGTGTAAGTGTCTGTTGTGGTGGATGTTAAGGAGCCTAAAGTTTCTTGAGAGTTCCCTCTGAATCTGCGTTTCATTGTGTCCCTTCCAGAAACGCAAGGAGGACTCTGCTGTGCTCTACTCCAGCCCCAAGCCCTGTGGGATTGTGCAGCCCCAGAGCACAGCAGAGATCCCAGTTGTGGTGGCAGTGCAGGCCCTGGGCACTCATCGCACCAACGTTCTCATCGGCGTGTTCGGGGATGAGAGAAACCCCCTGGTGAGGGCAAGGGGAGATGTGAGCCTGTGTGCAGCTGCTCCTGGCAGGGTGCACAGGGACAGGGATTCTGCCGGGGAAAACAGGCACAGGCTGCTGGGGAGAAGGACAGGAGGGATGGGGGCACAAACAGCTCCTGCCTTAGAGGTGGGAATCCCAGTGTCTGACACAGAATGGAGTTGGGCTAAGCTGGAATCCAGGGGCATTTGAGTTCATTATTCTTTCAAATGCTGTTAACTTTGGAAGCATCTGTTTGAAAATGTCATCTCTCTGAGCTCAAAAGAGGATGTCAGAAGACTTGTGGGAACCTTGAGCTTTCTGTAAAAGAAAGGAAAGCTGGCATTTGAAGAGTGTTTGCAAGGACTGAAACTTCGATTAAAACATATGGAAATGGCAATGCCAAATTCCCTGGATGGCACCAAACATCTGAACCTGGGCCATCGTGGCACTGCCTGTAAATCAGTGAACAGGAAGGAAAGGCAAGGCAGGCTGTGCCAGGGAGCCTGAAGTTTGACCAAACAGTTGCTTTCAACTATCAGGCTGCTTTCCTTAAAGAGGAGGGTTTCTCCCCACCAGAAGAACCAGTTGTTTAACTGTCAGGCGGGTCTTACCTAGAGATTTCTTGCAAAAATAAAAGCTTTGGGCCAATAATTTTTAGTTTGAAAGGTTCTCTTACCTTAATCCTTTTTGATTTGGAGGTGAACATGTAATTTTCTTTTTCCCCAAAAGCCCAGCATTTCAGCTGGAGAGTGGTAGCTGTCCCTAAAGAAAAAACTTGAGCAGGGTTGAGCTGTTGAAGGCTTTTTAGGTTTGTCTGTTGTGGTTTGTTTTGGGTTTTTTAAAATCTTTCTTGCTTGCTTCCTGGAACAGAGAGCACAATTACGGAGCTCAGGACGGCTGGCAGAAATCTCCCCAAGCCCAAGGCTGGCAGAGCTTGGCAGGATCCCAGCACCACAGCCTGTGTATGTATGTATGGATGGAAGGATGGATGGATGGATGGATGGATGGATGGATGGATGGATGGATGGATGGATGGGGAATGCGACCTGAGTCACCTGGGAGTGTTGGAAAATGTCAACCAACCCCCCAGCGCTGTCAGGGGAACGTTCCTGATAAACGTCCCGGTGGAGCTGCCGAGTTTCTGGCCTTGGGCACTGGGGGGGCTGTGCTGGCTGGGCACTGGCTGAGTCTGCCCCTCGGTGTCTCAAATCTCACCTTTTTGCTGCCTTCTCTGTCTTTTCCTCTCCCACTGTGCTTTTTGCATCCCCACCAGGTGTAAATGCCTGTCCTCTGTAGTTGCTCAATGCAAGCAGTTGCAGCTGCTGCAGCACCTCAGTGTCATCCCTGGGCTGCCTTTAGAACAGACCTGCCCCAGCCTGGATTGGGAAGGGCTGGATCAAACCATTTCTCAGTTCGACGTGCGAGCACTCAGCCAGGGGCTGCATCCTGGCCAGGAGCTGCTCGTGCAGGTGTCCCTCCCTCCCTCCCACTGCAGGTCCCTGTTCATAGTTATTTATTTTCCAGAGATGAGCTCCACCCACCTAAATTCAAACCCCAGCCACCGAAGGAGAGGAGAACCAGTCTGGATTGTGCAGCAACTCGATGGAGGCACTTCAGGACTGGAAAGGAGGAGGCAGCCAGAGCCCTGAAAGAAGTGCAAGATTTTACGCACTCTTCAGGAGCAGAGGTAGATTTTCTTGTGCACCTACTGCTTGCTTTGCCTCCCCAGCCTGCCAGCACCAAGTCCTGCTCATGCTGAGCTCCCTTTTTGCTGCCCTGCTGTGCTGTGCCCTGACAGTGGGCTGGGAAGCAGGGCCAGTGGCTGGACATGGGCTGAGGGGGAGGGAGAAATAGGAGAGTTTTCTTTGGAGAAGCTGACTCAGATCCTACAGGCCTGTGCTGAGTGTGGGATTTTTTGCCTTGTTTCCTTCCCAATGTAAGATGAGGCTTTTCTCTGCATCATCATGGTAACACCTCCAGCTTCCCTCCCAGAGCAAGCTGGGGTGATCCTGATCTCCATGGAGCCTCTTCCCAAGGCAGCCAGACTCCCTGTTTGCAGGGCTCTGCTTTCACCCAGAGCTGCTATTGCACTGCTGGCCCTGGAGCTGTCTGACAAAGGGAGACTTTGCAGAGGGGCTGTCTCTTCCTCCCAGCATAGAAAGTGGCTTGTTTTTTGGGTGCCAGCACCAACTGCTGAGCACCCTCACCTGCCTCGAGGCTTGGAGGGATTCAGGTGCTCCCTGGACGTGGCACACACTGCCCTGGGAGCGGAGAAGGCAAGAGGGAATCTGTCTCCCGTGCCCATTGTCAGTGTGGCAAGCAGGGCTGGAGCTGCCAGTGCCACTGGGGGCCCTCAGCATTGGCCACAGAGGGGCCTCCCATCCCTGCAGGCCCATCACAAAGTGCTGCTGGAGCAGCTGCTTGTTGGAGAGGCCGTGCAGGACACGTTGCAGGGCTGTCCAAGGACGCTGTGCGGCACCTGTGGAGGGCACTGCTCCCCCTGGAACTCCTCAGGTGCTCCATAGGAAATTTTTGCAGGAGCTTTTGCTGTAGCACCTTGCGAAAGAAGCATTTAAATCAGAGAGAGGGGGGAAGAGCCTCAGGAGTCAGATGAGCTGGGCTGGACTCCTTCCCTCAGCTCCAAGAGCTCTCACTCTGAGTCTCCTCCTTTTCTAAAAGCAGGTAGTTTTAAAACTTTTTAAAAGCTAGTTGTGCATCAGAGAGAATTTCTACTGCCAGGAGCCATCCTAGTTCACTTTCATGTCATGTACTAATTAATGCATTGACCCATGAGTATGGGAGAAGATTTTCCCCATGGTCCCTGCACTGGTCAATGGCATGGATGCAGGATGAGGTGAGGGTGATTCTGGCAGTGTTTGGGGAATAGGCCCCTCTGGCTACAGCTGCACTTTGCTCCAAGATGCTCCATTGGATCCATTTCCATGCTCAACACCTCAATCTCTCCTGTCTTCCATCCAGGCTTTCAATATCCTGCCACTGCCAGGTGTGCTGCAGCCAGGAGAGAGTCAGCAGGTCTCCTCCACCTTCTCTGGCAACCTCAACACCACCTGCAATGTCCCGGAGCTGTGCCACATGGAGGGAGGCTCCACCTCCGAGGTGCTGGTGCCCAGGGAGGCCTCACGTGTCAGCTCCTCCCTGAGCCCCCAGGAGATCAACTGTGGCTCACAGGCCCCTCTCAGGGACAGGTGAGTCAGCCTTCCGTGGGTTCCTGCTCTGCCAGGGGTTATTGTCCCTGCAGGGCTTCCCTGCTCCAAGGCCTCTGAGCTCAGAGGAGCTGCAGAGCAAAGGCCAGCAGCAACACAGGGATGGCCACTCTGAGCTCCCTGGCTGCCAAGAGAGGAAGGACCTTCTTCTGTTGAGACAGAACATCTTCTTCTCTATTTGAGTTCTGAGCCCTGCTGGCTTAGCTGCTGTCTGCAGAGAGCTGGGCTCTGGGCTTGCCTTGGCACCACCTCTAGAGGTGTCTTGAAGTCCATGGTGTTGAGTGGCATCTTCTTCATCATCTGCCTTCTTCACCAGAACAGTGGGATTGTGGTATGGGCAGGCGTGGGGCACAGAGCAAACCTTGCTTTAGGTCCTGCTCCTGCCACAGATGAAGTCCTTGCACTGCTGATTTGCCAGGGATCTCCTTATGGTGGCAGAGCAGCCAGAAAAGCTCCTGTCCTTTAGGCTCCCCTGCAGCTGCAGCCGTAGGCAAGCACAGGAGAAGCTCAGCTCCAGCAAGGCAGCCCAGCTCAGGACACACAGGCACAAGTGTGGAGCTGGGAGTGGAGGTGCTTAAAGCAAGCCTGTGCATCAGGACTTCTTCAGGCCAGAGTGAAGTTGGTTTCATGGGGAGGAGACGGATGAGGCTGCTTCCAATGGTTTCCATGGCAGCCAGCACTGGTTTGCTTGGTGCTTGGTCCCAGCTGGGTTCCAGCAGGAAATCTGCCTGACACGAGCCTGTCTTGCAGGAGAGGAGTTCCTGCAGCCTTTGCTTTCTGACTGATAGGATTGTGCTCATGAAGGAGCAGGCTAGGAGTCGTTAAAACCGAAGATCACGGACAGAGACTCTCTAACTAATTAAAGTTAGACAGTGGGATGTTTATTAACACCGGGAGGCGGCACCAGAGCCGTCCCTAAAAGGCGTGCCCGCGTTGTCCAAGGTTCTTTGCCCTCTCTTTATTTCCCAAGATCTTACATAAAATACATCTGCACAACCCCAGCACCTCCCATCCCTGCTCTGTATTCAAATGAGGTCATTGGTCCTTCACTCCTGTGCAATTCTTCCCTTGAATTGGGTTGGTGGTCTCGAATTGGGTCAGTGGTCTTAAGGGATGAAGTCAGGAATGTCTTCATCAGGTCTCTGTGACCCTCTGGCACCATCCAAGGTCCCCTGCTTAGTGATTGATTAACATCAAGCCCAGGTGCTAACCATTGTTCTACTGGTTTCAAGATGTTCTTATAACAGTTCACTTCCTCCACTTCCCTCTAGAAAGAAGCTCCTAATGGTAAACAATAGAACAATCAGCTCCAGCTTAAGCATCTCATAATCATTAACCTATGGTCTGCCTATCTAACCTACATCCTGATCAATGGGAATTGCTTCTAACCCTCAGCTGAAATCTGAACTCTTTAAAATCATGCTTCAGCTATGCCCAGGGAGAAGGGAGCTGAATGAGCTGAGTAAGAACTGTAGGAGAGCTAAGCAGATGTCAGCAATCTGTGCTCTGCTTTAAACTGGGAAGCCAAGAGACAAAGGGCGTTTCCAGGCACCAGCGCAGAGAGCTGCTGGATCAGCCTTTGGCAGGGGCTGGAGGGGTCTGGCTGTGCCTTCAGAGGGAGCTTGCACAGCCAACACCTTATGATGGCAAATCTCAGGTTTGGCTGGTCCTGGAGGTCCCCTTCCACCCATGCCCTCACTTGGGATGTTCCCAACCTCTGTGGGTTGAGGAGAATTCACGGAAATGGCCTCAGGGTCAAGGAATGAAGTGCAGGGCCAGTCAGGACTAGGGAGCCTAAGGTTCTGGTGGGACTCTCAGCCACGTTTTCTGTTTTGTCTGCAGAAGGGAGCTGAAGCAGCCAGCTCAAAAGCTTGAGCAGGGGGAGGCAAAAGCCTTAGAGAAGGAAGAGAGGAGGAAGGAGGAAGAGAGGCAGAAGAAGGGAAAGAAGAGTGTCTCTGTTGGCAAGCAACCTCCAATACCAGCAAAGGGGAAAACCAAGACCCGAGAGAATAAGGAAACCAAAATCCCAAAAAAGGAAACCAAAATCCCAGAGAGGAAGGAAATCAAAATCCCAGAGAAGAAGGAAAGCAAAGCATCAGAAGGGAAGAAAATCAAAGCATCAGAGAAGAAGGACACCAAAGCATCAGAGAGGAAGGAAACCAAAATCTCAGAGAAGAAGGAAGACAAAGACCCAAAGAAGGCGGAACCCAAAGCTCCAAAGAAGGGAGAACCCAAAGCCGTCAAGAAGGGGGGAACTGAAATCCCAAAGGACTAAGCTAAGATGGAGAAGAACTCTTTATTCTTTATTCATACAACTCATTTTACAAAGTTTAACTGACCTTGTGTGCACCTTTAGTTCGTTCAAAGATTTCTTATCAGTTAGTTGATTATTGGTTAATAAAATAGATTTTACTTGTGCATCAAATCTCTCTATTGTATTGTTTACCTCTTCACTGATTCTCATGGGACAAATTACTTGTTATTGCAGGTGCATTTGTTTTTCACCCTCAGAATAGAATGGTCACAAAGTCTCATTCTCAAAATAGCTTCACATGAGAACTTGTAACTGCTTAGTTGCACACAGAAGAGATGATAGGCCAGCTATTGATATGGCTGAACAAGGCTGCATTTCAAAAGGCTTTTCTTTTATCATTATTCTACCTGTCTATGACATCTCCCGTGGTGTCCTTGGACCCACATTGTCAGAACTGACCCATGGTTCCATGAGGTTCCCCTGTGTCACCATGGTCACTGTCAGAGGCTGGATGAGATCAATGTCCTGAGACACCCTGGGATGAGCTGTCAATCAGTCACACAGTGGGTACAGTGCTAACCCAGCCCTGATTGCCTGTGTGATCAGAAATCCCACCTGGGGGAGGCTCACAAGGGCCCGGGGGCTTAAAAACATAGAGCACAAGGTGAGCCCCTGGTATGGACTCTGCCTTCTCCTGGGGTTTGTGTCTCACCCACACTGGAACCCTAGGAGCTGTTAGTCATATGTGTGTCTTTCTATAGATCTTCTGTCTTTCTGTCTCTCTCTCTTTCTTCTCCTTCTAATGCTCTTTATATGGAACATTTTTGGATACCCTAACAGCTTGCGTGTTTTAATGTTTCCAGGATAAATGGGCTAAGTTAATGAAGTTACTGCTATGATAAGTGTTTTATGTGTAATTTGATGTTGCGTTAAATCCTCTTCCAAAGTTCTTGATTTTTTGCACTTTGCCAGTAGAATTTTGTGTCATTTTGACCTCTTACGAATATCTGCTTGGTGTTTTTCCTGTGCACCAAACTCGAGTAAAGATGGCAGATGAATTGGTGAATTGGCACGCAAATCCCGAACGGAGCTCCGGATGCGTGGAGGATCAGGGCAGTGTGAGTTGCACACAATCCCTGGAGTGCGGGGACACGGGTCCCTAGCGGGGTTTAGGGTGCCCCGAGTACAGCAGCAGCACTGAGTAGAGCCAAGAGGGCCCCAGTGCCCAGAGTGGAACGGCGGTGCTGGGGGTTCAGTGTGCCGCGGTTCAGGTAGAAACCATAAACCCACTGGAGGCCCCTTGGGGTCACAGGGCAGGGAAGGGCTGTGCTTACAGGGCAGGGTAAGGCTGGACCTGCCCCTTCCTCCCCCCCCCCACACAAAATGTTTAGAGCAGACGATCTCCTCCAGTCTGTCACAAGAGGCAGTGTTGGAGGTGAAATCCCAATTGTGGCCATGGGCACCTGGCTGAGAAGGACAGTTCTTTTCCATGGGAAGGAAAGCACAGAGCCTCAAGGTTTGGAAGGCAAGTGAGAGCCTCAGCAGGCCAAGGCCAGCTAGACTTGTCAGTAATTGCAGAGTTTGGATTTAGGGAATTTTGGAGGTGGAAACCCAATCTCAGCCATGGGCACCTGGAGAAGCAGGACAGTTCTTTCCTTAGGAAGGAGAGCATGGAGCCTTTCCCAATGTTTTGGGGACGGATGAGAGGTGACCCTTGTGAAACCACTGCCTGCCAGACTTGTCCTGGCAATATTCCTATTGGAAGAATCCCTGGATATAAGGACCTTTGGAGGTGAAATCCCAATTCTGGCCATGGGCGCCTGGAGCAGAAGGACAGTTCTTTTCCATTGGGAAGGAAAACACAGAGCCTCAGTGTTTCAGCAGCAGATGAGAAGTGACACTCAACATGCAAAGGTCAGTTGGACCAGTCAGGCAGTCTATGGGAGGCCAAAGCAGCCAGACCTGTTCTGTTTTCCCTTGGTTTTATGGGGCTCCATATTGTCACAATGGTTCCTTGGATCCATGGGGCCCCGCAGTGTCATAATGGTGACTTGATTCCATGGGTTCCAGCAGTGTCACAATGTCTCCTTGATTACAAGAAGACTTGCAGTGTCACACTGGCCCCTAGGTTCCATTGGGTCCCACAATGTCACAGTGGCCCCCAGGTGTCATAAGGCCCTGCAGTGTCACAATGGTCCCAAGGATTCCATGAGCCCTTGCAGTGTCACAATGGTCTCTGTGGCTCCCCAGGCCCCACAATGTCATGTGACTCCTCTGTTCCATGAGGTCTGGAATGTCACAATGGACCTTTGGACCCTGGGGTTTTGCTGTGTCACAATGGTCTCCTTTGGCTCCACAGTGTCACTATGGACCACTGATGACAGGAGGCCACTCTGTGTCACCCTGGAGCTTTGGTTCCATGCAGCCCTGCAGTGTCACAATGGTCTCCTTTGGTTGCCCAGTGTCACAATGGACCACTGATGGCAGGAGGCCCTGCAGTGTCACAATGGACCTTTGGTTCCATGCAGCCCTGCAGTGTCACAAAGGCCTCTTGGTTTCATGAGGCTCCACAATATCACAATGGTCCTCCCAGGGTCACAATGGTCTCACTGATTCCATGAGGCCTCACAGCGTCACAATGGTCTCCATATTTCCATGAGTCCCCTGAGTGTCACAATGGTCTCTGTGTTTCCATGGTGCCCCTCAGTGTCACCATGGCCCCTTGGTTCCATAACACCCCAAAGTGTCCAAATGGTCTCCATGGTTCCATGCAGCCCCACGCTGTCACAATGGCCCCTTGTTTTGATGAGGCCTCTCAGTGTCACAATGATCCCTACATTCCATGGAGCCACACAGCATCAGTACAGTCCCCTTGGATCCATGAGGCCCAGCAATGTCACAGTGCTCTCCATGATTCCATGAGGCCCCACAGTGTCACAATGGTCCCTTGGTGTCACAGGGCCCCACAGTGTCACAATGGTCCCTTGGTCTCACAGGGCCCCAGTGTGACAATGCTCCCTTGATTCCATGGCCCTGTGCTGCTGCATTCCCCCCTCCCCTTCTCAGGCTGCCCTGCCAGCTGAGAAATGCTCCTTGGGCCTCGGCCTTGGCCAACAGCCCCTGGGCTCAGCTCCTCTGCAGCTCATCACAAACATGATCTGCTCCAGGCACTGCTGCTGCCCAACCAGCTCCTGGTTCCTTTAGCAGCAGCCCTGGGAACTGTTTTTGTTCCCTCAGTGGCAAAACATCCCTGTTCTCATACTGCCAAAGAAAGCTGTTGATGCCAAGTGCGGCCAGGATGAACCATTGCTGGGACTGAAGCCCCTCTCTTGGGGCCCTGCACACAGCGCTCCAAAAGGAGCCCTTGGAGCTCTCCTGGGCCATGACTCCCTCTGGGTGGGGCCTTTCCCAGCCGGGAACTCTCCCGTTTGCTGCACTCGGGGATCCTGAACAATGACAGAGCCTGGGCCGATCCCCCCACTCCTCCAGGCTCAACCCTTTGCCCACTGGGGAGATGCCAAAGGATCCACAGTGAGCATTTCCTGCCCTCAGGGGAATTTCTCCCAGGTGCCTTGCACTGACTCTTTGTGTCAGTGTGCACACAGGAGTGCCTGTGCTGGGGAAATGTGGCAGAAATGCTGCTCTCTGAGGAGTTTGAGCGCCTTGGATAGCTGAGTCAGTCAGGCCTGTAGGGAAGGTTAAATCACAAGGCCTAAGTGAAGTTAATTGCTGCTAAGAGTTTTTCTTTTGCTAAGTTGCTACCTTTAGTGTAAGTTATAAACTAAGCAAAATATTGTAAAGTTTTATTCCTTTGTAAAATTGCAAAGTCAAAAGGTTTTATTTAGGTTGAATGCTGTTACGCTCTGCTCTTTTGCTAAATTGTGAAGTTGAAAGTATCAGTTAAGGTTAAGATATAAGTTAAGTCCTGTTAAGTTTGAGCTCTGTTAAGCTTTTAGGCCATATTCCTTTGATCCTTGCCCTCACTGTCCTTGTGTCACACACACACACAGAGGGACAGTTCTGGGTTAATTTCTGGTTTGATTGCCTGGATTCTGTTTGGTTTTGTTGTTGCTTTGTTTCCCTGGTGTGCCTGAAGAGTCCAGTCAGGAGCAGAGCGACTCTTGCCAAGGAACTTTGTGCTGCTGTTGGTTAATATTAAATCTGGTTTTTGCTGCTCCCTTGCTGGGGATTTTTTTAGCGCTCTCAAGCCCTCATTCATAACAGGGTGAAGGAGCCCTGGTCCAGGCTCTGGCCCTGGACGACACAGGGACACTGCCGGGGGGTCCCTTTCCCCCTGTGCCACCCCCAGGGCCCCGGCCCCCCGACCCCGTGTCAGGCTCGGGGGTCGATCTCGTGGAACATCCTCTGGGGGAGGCTGCGGGGCCGGGGGCAGGGGGACCCGGGGGGACAGGGGACCCCGCTGTGCACGAGCAGGGTTGGACTGCTCTGGGGAGAACTGTGAGGGGAGCCGGGGCAGAGTGACCTTCCCAGTGACCTCACACAGCCCCTGTGATGTCACACAGCCCCTGTGATGTCACACTGACCCTGTGATGTCACACAGCCATCTGTGATGTCACACAGCCCTTGTGATGTCACACTGACCCTGTGATGTCACACTGACCCTGTGATGTCACAGAACCAACTCTATGTCCCCTTGTGATGTCATACAGCAGTGCTGTGATGCCACAGAAGTCTGATGTCACAAAGTCACCCTGTGATGTCACAATCTGTTCTGTGATGTCACAGCCTTCTCTGTGATGTTACACAGCTACCTGGTGATGTCACAACCCACTCCCTGATGCCACAGAGCCACCCTCTCTCATGGCAGACTCTGCTCTATGGCTTCACATCCTACTCTGGGATGTCACAGCCAGCTCTGGGATGTTACAGCCAGCTCTGTGATGTCACCATCCCCTCAGTGATGTCACAGAACCCTCAAGAACTCAGTTCTGTTGAAACCCTGAAGTTTCTTGTACTTTGAAGAGATCCCTGTCAGGGACACAACTGAGAAAGTGTCCCCAGGTTCCAGCTAGAACAGAACCCTGCAGGCAGTGATGCCAGGTGGGGACAAGCAAGGGAACGCTGTCTCTGGTGTTCCCCACAAGCCCCACATTGGCTGGAGATTGTGCCTGTGAGACTGAGAGTGAGTGACTGAGTGGCAGTGAGCTCCCAGGGGTTTGGGCGTCTGATTTTCTGTTCCTGTGGGTGTGCATTCCCTCTTCCATTGGGGGCAGCTACGGGAAATACTCATTCCCAAGCTGAAAAGGATGTTTTTGTTAAGTTTTGGAGAGTTTTAAATTTAGAGGGGAGTTATATTTCTGAAGGGAGTTTAAAAGGGATTGTTCATGGTTATTTGAGGAGCTTCCTGATATCTCTGTTGATTCTGTCTATCAGTTATCATTTTGGGATGCTGTCGGGGAAAAGTTTTATATTTTACAAACACAAGGGGTTTTAAAAGTTGGGAAATTTTATCTGTTGTTTCATTCAATTTATAGGATCATTTAAAGAGTTCATGGTTCCAACCCTTTTCCCTGGTTTATTCAACCCGCCCTTCACGTTCCTGAACCCAGGTTCCCTGAGAACAGGATGGGAGATGGCGCCCGCCCTTTGGCACAGACAAGCCATCTGCTGTCTGCCATCTCCCCTCCTTTTCTGTCCTCTCCTCAGGGTGGTAGTGGCCATACTGCCTTGACATATTCCCTCACCCACATTCCTTCATTCCCTAGTTCTAATCCTCCTTCCTATAAATCACAAGACGGCAATACTCCTGTTAGAGCGACCGCCATTTTAGATTCCCTCCCACCTTCATCCCCATTTCCCACCTTTGCTTCAGGTGCCTCCTCTGTGACGGGTCTCACCTTAATGTTGAATTCCACCGCTGCATTGGGTCCCTCCCCGGCGCAGGCTCCACCTCTCCACTTCCAGACCCCTTCTCCAGTCCAGCTTCTTCCAGTTCCCACATCACTGGAACCGGACATGGGGCCAACTGGAAGGAAGCCATTTTGGCTACCAAAGGCCTTCAACGCCAGGCATTGCCGGTCAGCAGAAAGGCCTGCGCCTCTGCCAGCAGACCTGCCTCCTCTACAGAGGAAAAGAGTGATAGCTTATCTGAGAGTGAGGATGAGCCCAAGGATTCTTGGCAGAGGATGCGGAGAAAAGCTGCAAAGGAGGGGGACTGGGAGGTGATATCCAAGATTCAGGTGGTGTGCAGTATAAGCAGGGGCCAAAACCTAAATGGGAATCCATAGGGAATAGATTCCCATTTAGGCTTTGGCCCCTGGGAATCCATAGGGAATAGATTCCCATTTAGGTTTTGGCCCCTGCTTATACTGCACAGGTGCCACCTGAATCTTGGATTCCCTACCTCCATAGGGAAATGAATGACTTAGTAAAGGCTGCCAAGGATTATGGGAGGGGTTCTCCCTATTTTAACAATTTGCTGGACGTGCCATTTACTGCCCACACAATGGTATCACAAAATTTAAAATGGTGTATGAAAATTATATTGTCACCCGATGAATTTATTTTCTGGAAAGGAGTTTGGATAAAAAAAGTTCATGAGTTACCAAAAGGTTATGTTGAGGAAGAAGGGCGACAACACCTCACAATGGACCGCATTACCAGGGAAGGAGACTATACTAGACTGCAGTATCAGGCTGAAGTCTTCCCCCAGTCAATACTGGAAGATCTCAAAGGCGCTGCATGGTCCACCCTCCTCCAAACACCTGATAATTCTACACCCCACACTGACTTCACTGACATTCACCAGGGCCCGGATGAGAACTATATCAAGTTCATAAAGCACCTTATGAAAGCCCTGGAAAAACAGGTAGATGATCAAAAGGTCCAGGATGATCTTATTAGCAAATTAGCTTTCTATAATGCCAGTATTGACTGCAGAAAGGTTCTTCACAGCCTCCCCCTTGACCCTGAGCCTACCATTGCTCAGATGGTTGATGCTTGCATATTCCAAGCGGTCTCAGACCGTGACTCCAGCCTAGCCAAGGCCGCCAGCCAGGGTGCAATTGAAATGCTGGTTGCAGCAAATGTGCTTCCCCACAATACAGAATGTAATAAAGGCAGTGGAAACTGTTATAACTGCAGGAAAACTGGACATGTAACAAAAGACTATAAATACAAGAATACTGTTCTGGTTTTTTACCCAACCCTCAGTGCTACAGCCATTACCCAAACTGTTCCTGAAGCCAACAGCACTACCAGCCCTCGGGAAACTCCCAGCAGAGCACAAAATGACACCAAATATGAAGTTATTCGGTCCCACCCTTCCATTGGTGAGAGATGACCTAGGTTACAATATAAAGATGTACTCTATTCCCATCCTCAAGAGCTGTTGAAACAGGAGGGGTATTGTTTTATTCCTTATCTCCTGTTAATAGGCCTATCAATGCCTTTCTGCATGACTCAGAGATAATGCCCTCCAGGAGCCATTTCTGTTTAATGGACCCACCTCATGACTCATAGAATGATATCAGCCCATTGTGAGATGCTCCACCCAGGGAGGAAGAGCTAAGCATGCCCCCCTGGATATTATCTGGGCTTTGGGACAAAACAAGCTGCCTCTCCACTGGATTCCTCAGAGTAACAGCTGCCATTTCCACTGGAACTTCAGAGGTAGGCTACACCCTGCTACAGGATCACTGCTCCAACATAACCACATCTGCCACTCCAGGAGGACTGCAGCCACCATTCCAACTGGACTGCTATCAGCACCCTGACCAAGAGAGTGACAGGTTATATTCTGACTTTATCAGTGTTTTTTCTTATGTATTATTGCATGATTTTTGATTTTTTTTTCCTAATAAATTGTATTTCTGACATCGAGTCTCTCTCTGGTTTTGCTTTCAAACCAGAACAAATGGAAAACCCTGAGTGGGTTTCCTGAAAAACAAACCCACCTCAGAAACAACCTGCTCAGTCCAGACTGCCTGGAATGATGTCACCTTTCTACAAGGGACAGTGTGAGCAGAAATGATCTCTGGGAGCAGAATTGTCTGAGTCTTGCACCTGAATTCTCTGTCCCTGTTGTTTCCCTGGATCTCTGTTGCAGATGAAGCTGCTCCTGCCATCCTCACCTTTTACCTCTCTCTTGAATGCAAACAGATGTTCCCAGGTGTATTGATTTTTCAAAGTTTCTACAAAACTTTTTTGTTCCTCATGGAACCAAGGGGCCATTTTGGCACTGAGGAGGTGACGTGGAAGCAAGGAGTCAATTATGACCCTGGGGTCCCATGGAATCAAGGGGCCATGGTGACACAGCAGGGCCACGTGGATCCAGTGGTCCATGGTGACACTGTGGATCCCAGGAGACAATGGAGACACCCCCAGAACCTCGTGGAACCAAGGAGTCCATGGTGACCCAGCGGGCCTGCATGGAGCCAATGGCCCATGGTAACACTGCCCATCCAAGGAAGACATTGTAACACTGTGGAAGCTCATGGAGTGAGGGAGGCCATTGTGACACTGAAGAACTTCATGGCACCAAATATCCATGGTGACACAGCAGGGCATCATGGGAACCAAGGAACCGCTGTTGGCAGTAAGGACATTCATAGACCCAGGGGCCCTTGTGGCACTGCAGAACCAACAGAGCTGCTGGACCTTGTCCACTGGCCCTGCAGAGCTCCTTGGGAGGCACGGCAGGAGCAGCACCCTGGGAGCCTTGGGAATGCCCCTCTGGGATCCATGGCACACACTGCCAGGGGCTGGAATTCCCATTCCCAGGCAGGAAAAGATGCTCCAAGTGGAGCACGATCTTACAGTGACATTTCACTACCAGCCTTCATAGCTTCACCTGTGGTTGTTGTAGCTCCGGGAGTGGGAAATAAATCAGGGCAGGGTCTTTGGTGGGAGCTGCCCTGGGTCAAGAGAGACACTGAGAGAGAAACAGAGCAGGCAAAGAAAGGCAGGAGAGAAAGAAGGGCACAAACACAAACAGCTGCGAAGGTGGCACTCTGAAAAACAAACTGGAACCGACAAAAAATGAATGGGACAGAAATCAGTCATTCTGGAAGTTTTATTTACTATCAAAATACAGGCCACACACCCAGCCCCACACAATTCCAATCCCACACCCTCAAATTTGGATGCCACTTCTCCCAATCTCCTTCCAACCCCCTCTCACCCTGGACACTGTGGAATCAAGTAGATTTGTCATGGGACTGAATTTTTCCTAGGTGGGAATAAGGCATTTTGACATGGATTGGTCAATTTTGGGGTAAAATTGAGGTGTTTTCAATGGGATTGAATCATTTTGAGGTGACAGACCAATCTATCTGGAATTCTGGAGTGCAAAGATATGGAGAACACTTGCTGAAATCCCCCAAGAACCCACAAATCCTACAGAACAAATGTTCACAAACCATAAATTCCACCTCAAATACCTGTTAAATGGTGGGACTTCAGACATCCTTGATCAATTACTTTCATTTTAGTCCTGTTTCAGGTGTTTTTAAGTGATAAAGACAAATCAGAAGAAAATTAGGGCCAAAAGGATAACCAGCCAGGTCTCCTCCCAACATGGATCACTGGGAATGTGGGTCACCAGTGTTCTGACCAATGTGGGTCCTCCCATGGGGGATGAAGCTGCACCAGTGCACAAAGCTCCTCCTGTAGTTGGAGCACACGCAGGGCTTCCCTTACCGGTGCCTCTGTTGGTGTCGGGACAAGGTAGAGCTGTTTGAGAAGCTCTTCCCACGCTGGGGACATTGGTAGGGCCTCTCCCCGGTGTGGGTGCGCTGGTGGATGCTGAGGTGGGAGTTGTGTTGGAATCCCTCCCCGCACTCAGGGCAGTGGAAGGGCCTCTCCTCAGTGTGAATCCGCTCATGCAGGAGGAGATGGGAGCTGATCCGAAACCTCTTCCCACAATGGGAACACTCGTAGGGCCTCTCCCCAGTGTGGATGCGTTGGTTCCTGATGAGTTCTGAGCTGCAGCTGAAGCCCTTCTTACATTCCTCACACTTGTAGGGCCATTGCCCGGTGTGGATCACCTGATGGCGGATCAGGGTGCTGCTCTGCCTGAAGCTCTTCCCACACTCCAAGCACTTGTAGGGATTCTCCCCATTGTGAAGCTGCTCATGCACCACCAGCTCCGAGCTCTGGCTGAAGTTCCGTCCACCTTCCTGGCCCAGGGTGGGTCTTTCCTCCTCAGAGCACACTGGGCTGGGTTTGCAGCCCCTCTTCCTGTGGGATCTCCAGGGCTTTTCCTCTCCATTGGATTCTTGTGCCATGGAGCTGCGCAAAACAGCCTCTTCCACGAGGTTCTGCTGTGGGGATTTGTCCGCCCTGGTTTCCATCCTCAGCTCCTTGTCTGGGGCAGGAAGGACAAAGAGAGGATGAGATTTGCCTCTGTGACAAAAGGAAGGGGAAGGAGATCTCCCCAGTGCTTCCCCGGCAAGACGGCATTGGCAGTGAGGTTGTCCTGCAGCTGGGGGCTGTGCTGGGCTGGGAGATGGAGCAGGAGAAAGGGGGAAAGGGGCACTGACTTCCTCCTCACCCGCCTGGGTGTCCTGGGGCATTGTCTCGGTTTGAATAGACAGGTGTCTGCTAAGGAAGGCAAGAGCCTCCCTTGAAATGGAAAATGTAAACAACCTCCTTCCGAACAGTTATAATTTTGAAATTATGGGGCTCTAAGGAAACAGATATAGGAATAGGAATAACAGCTATTTAGCAGGAAAATTAAAATATAAACACAATAGTACAAAGAAAAAACACTGACAGATTCAGAATACGACCTGACACCCTGTGGGTCACAGTGGCAGTGGCAGGGATCCTGCAGAACAGTGGGGTTTTCCTCTGAAGATCCAGTGGTGGTGGTGTTGGGCCTGGTCTTCCTCTGGCAATCCAGTGGAAAAGACTGACTCTGGTCTTCCAGCCCTCTGATTATATCCAGGTAGGAATGCTTGGCTCCTCCCTCTGGGGGGAGCTTCTCACAATGGGATGATGGAATTTTATCAGTCATGCAGTGGCACTCAATGGCCCATTAACAAAAGATATCTCCTGGCAGGGAGGTTGGGTTGTGAAAGAGATAAAGAAAACTGCCCAATTAACATAAGATAACTGCCCCATCAGATAGGAATAGAATACAGCCCCACTGTCCAACTTAAGATAGCTGGGAAATGCTTTGCAGTATTCTTTGTCTGTGTGTCTGTGTTCATGTGTATTTTACACTCAAAGTCCCCCAAATTTCCAAGAGGTTTTCTTTGGGGTGTTGTCTTGCCCCTGTGTCCATCTGCACCTCCCGTCACTCTGTCACTGTCACCTCCAGCCATCTCTGAGCCCACTGGCGCCTCCCAGGTTTGCACTGAATCCCTCCCTCCTGGCTTCCAGCACCAGCAATGACCATGGCAGGGAGCTCAGAGCAGGAGCAGCCAGGCCAGGGCTAACGCCAGGACCAGGAGCACCTGGCAGAGGCAGGAGGAATCCCCCATTCCAGGGGCTGCAAGGGCTGCAAGGGGGGCACCCATGTCCCCTCACAGCCCCAGGGCTACAGACTAGGGAGGAGATGCCTCAACTGCCTCAGCTGAATTGCTTCCCTCAGCCCTTGGCCCAGGAAGTCTCCGGCTGGAGCACAACCTCTTAAGGAGAGTTTCCACAAGGAAGAGAAAAGAAAGGAACTGTTTCTTCCCTTTCTCTCATCCGTGCCCTGTGTGCTCATTTTCTTGTCATCTCTTAGCAAAACCAACAAAAAAGCATCTGCACTGAGGTGTTTCCCAGGGTCGGTTCCTAAATAAGGCCAAAGGAAGGTTTTCTGCCACGGAAAAAGTGACAAATGTGGGATTTGTTCAGACAGTTGAAAACATGACAATTTCTAAGCACTGGAAATCCAAAGACTATAAAAACCGGAGTTTGCAGTTGTAATGGTCCATTGTCCTCCCTCTTCCCACTGCTGATTTGTCACATCCCAACTCCGGAGGAGCAGATTATGGAAAGAAGACCTGCAGGGAGTGTTGGAGGCCTAATCCCAGAGACTGGAAGAAAGAGTGAAATCAAGAAAAGATTTCCAGTTGTTTTCTTATCATATTGACCACAAATAGCTCTATAGTCCATATGCAATATCCAGATGAAGAAGCACGTTCCTGGTTTTATTTCCAAATTGCAGTACTTTGGAACATCTTTCTGGATGAGAACAAACCACAGGCCAATAATTGACCCACTTTGGTTCCCAAATCAGAAATCATTCAACTTCTACCAAGATGTCTTCCTCTGCAGGTGTCCCAGATTGCAAGGCAAAATGGATTTTATTTGCCATCTCTATGGCAGTTTTCCTTATCTCTTCCACAACCACTCCTCCCTCCAGGGGTGAAGGCATCTGCTGATAACAGCCTATTGAATGTCACTGCATGGCTGATAAGAATTACAGCATCCCATTGGGAGATTCTCTGCCCAGAGGGAAGAGCCAAGCATTCCTAACTGGATAGAATCTGGAGATTCTGGAATAGCAGCACAACTTCTCCACTGGATTTCCCAGTGGAATAGCAGCTGCCTGTTCCTCCACTGGATCCTCAGAGAAAGACTACGCCCTTTTCTACGGGAGCCCCTGCACCAACAGAACCACACCTGCCACTCCAGGAGGACTGCAGCCACATTTCCAATTGGATTGCTACCAACAGCCTGACCAACAGGGTGTCAGGTTGTGTTCTGACTCTGTCAGTGTTGTTTGACTGTACTGCATTGTTGATTTTATCCTTTTATTTTCTTCCCTATTAAATAACTGTTATTTCCGGCTCCTATACTTTTTATTTTTTGCCTGAGAGCCCCTTAATTTAAAATTATAGCAATTCAGAGGGGGAGGGTTCACATTCTCCATTTCATGGGAGGCTCCTGCCTTCCTTAGCAGGCACCTGTCTTTCAAACCAAGACAGCAGGACAGAAGGCACTTTGATTCCTTATGTCCCAAGTTTCTCCTGAGTTCATGACTCATGACTTCAGATGAACTGGAATGGTCCTGACTGCACAAAAGCAGCCACAATGAGCAGGATCAAATGCCCAGGTCACCATTAATTGCACTCGATCCACGCCTTGCACAGCCCAGCAGCAATTCCTACCTGTGCCCCCAGCTCTGGCTCAGCCAGAGGGGCATCGCTCTGGTGTGTACGGGACCGGCTCCTGCAGGACACAGCGCTGGGAGCCGCTCTGTGTCCCACAGCTTCAGCATCTCAGGCACCGCTCCACAGCTGTGGGGCTGTGCCACCACTTTTCCACGGCTGCAGTTCCTGTGCCACCACTGTTCCATGGCTGTAGTTCCTGTGTAACCACTGTTCCATGGCTGTAGTTCCTGTGCCACCACTGTTCCATGGCTGTAGCTCCTGTGCCACCACAATTTCATGGCTGTAGTTCCTGTGCCACCACTGTTCCTCCTTTTCCATGCTCACTCCACTGCTGTTCAAAAGCTGTGTGGTGCAGTTTCAGCACGGTTCCTCAGCTCCTCCACCACTGCTCCACTGCTGCTCCAACACTGCTCATTTACCACTGTTCCACTGCTCCTTCTCTGCTCCTCCCCTGCTCCCCTGTTCTTCCACGGCTGCTGCTTCTGTTTTAGTTCTGCTGCCACAGCTGCAGTGTCACAGAGAGGGGAACGTTCGGGCAGCAACCGCTTTGGTGTCGCAGAAACCGAGACAACGGGACTGCCACAGCTGTGGTGTCACAGAGAGGGGAACACTGGGGCTGCCACAGCTCAGGTGTCATGGAGAGGGGAATGTTGGGGTGGCTGCTGCTGTAGTGTCATAGAAGGGACAACTGGGGCTGCCACCACTGAGGCGTCACAGAGAGAGGAACGTTGTGGCTGCCCCCACAATGGTATCATACACATGAGAATGCTGGGGGCTGGGGGCTGCCTCTGCTGTGGAGTCATAGAGAGGAGAACATTGGGGCTGCCTCTGCTGTGGAGTCATAGAGAGGAGAATGTTGGGGCTGCCAAAGCTGTGGTGTCACAGACAGGGAACTCTGGGCCTTCTACTGCTCTGGTGTCACAGAGAGGGGGACTTGGGGCTGCCACAACTATGATGTCACAGAGAGGGAAATGTTGGGGCTGACACTGCTAGGGTTCCACAGACAGGGGAATTCTGGGGCTCCCACTGTTGTGGTATCATAGAGAGAGGAATGTTGGGGCTGCCATCCTTGTGGGCTCAAAGACAGGGTAATCTTGGGGCTGCTGCCCCTGTGATGTCCTGCAGAAGTCAATGCTGGAACTGCCAACTCAGTGGTATCACAGAGAGGGGAATGTTGGGGGAGTCACTGCTGTGGTGTCACAGGGGAGCATTTGGGGCTGCCACCCCTGCAGTGTCACTGAGAGGGCAATGTTGGGCTTGCCACTGTGGTGCTGTCATAAAGAGGAGAATGCTGCGGGTGCCACCTCTGTGGTGTCACAGAGAGGGGAACACTGGGCTTGCAATTGCTTTGGTGTCATAGACAGGGGCACATTGGTATTGCCACTGCTGTCATGTCATAGACAGGGGAACTTTGAGGTTGCCACCACTGGGGTGTCACTGACAGGGGAATGCTCGGTCTTGAACATCTGTGTTATCTTAGAGATGGGAACGTTGGTGTTGCCACCACTGTTGTGTCACAGACATGGAAGCACTGCCAAACCTCCCCTGGTGCTGTGCCCACTCCAGTGCTGCTCCTCTGTGACACTGCACTGCCTCCTGGGGACATTGTCACACTGCAGTGTCTCCTGGGGACATTGTCACACTGTGAAGACTCATAGGACTGTAGGGGCCCTGTGACACTCCAGGGTCTTGTAGAATCCATGGAAGCAAGAGGAGACTGTGAAACTCTGGGACTTCATGGAACCATCCATTGTGATACCTCAGGGCCTCATTCTTTCCAGGAATCCTTGTGACACTGCAGAACTAAATGGAACAAAGGCGACATTGTGACACTGTGGAGTTAATGGAACTGAGGGGATGCTCTGAGACACTGGTGCCTAAAGATGCTCAGGAACCATTGTGAAGCTGTCGCTTGTGGAACCAAAGGGACACTGTAGCACTGTGGAGTCTCAAGGAATCCTGAGGCCCTTGTGACTCAGTGAGGCCAGTTGGAACCAACAATCCATTGGGATCCCCCAGAACCTTGTTGTGTCCCTGGATTCTTGTGACATTGTGGGGCCTCATGGAACCAAAGGGACACTGGGACACTGTGTGATCGCAGGGAACCAAGGGGACTCAGAGACACTGTGGGGCCTCCTGGCTCTCAGTAACTTCAGACACTTGTGTCCATCTACAAGGGGGCAAAAGTCAGCAGCCTGAGCCTGTTGATCCAGAATATTCCTATCTCCATGGAGGGTGTTCCTGCCAGCTGTGGTGTTTGTGTTCTCTCTGCTCTCTGGGGGAATTGCATCCTACAAGAGACACTGACCACTCCAGTAGCTGACACCACAGGGCCTCCTGTGGGGTGGGGGCAGAGGCATCTTTCACTCCATTATGTTGCTCAGAGCCCATCCAAGCTGGAATATTTCCAAGGATGGGGCATTCACTGGCTCTCCACCAAGGCTAACGGAGAAAGCAGGGCACTGGGGGAGGCAGCAGGGAGAGCAGACGCTGTGCTGGATGAGCGAGGGAAGAGGATGAGTGCAGAAGGCACAGCCCACCAGGAGGCCACCAGGCAGAGCCGTGGAGCCTCCCCAGGTGAGACTGACCTGCCCAGGGAGTGCCCTGCTGCCCTCAGGACTGTGCTGTCACCCTTGGCAGAGGTGTTTTCCCAGCAGAATGTCCCCTGGTCACCCGGGGCCGTGCCGCTGCCCCTGGCGGGAGGGCGCCGTCAGCTGAGTGTGCCGTCCCTGGAGTCAGTGGTGGAGGTGCCCGGAGCAGCCTGGCTGTGTTAAATGAGCACCCTGCAGCCCCTCCGTGCCCTGCCGTGGCTGCCAAGACTCCTGAAAGGACTGGCTGCTGTGCGGCTGTGCCCTCTGCTGCCCACTAAGAGATGTCTGAGTGCTCAGCCTCATTCCTGTGCCTGCAGGCAGATCAGTCGATAGAGCGACTGGGAGATGGGGGTTCACTATCCAATAGAGTGGCCATTAGCCACCCTGGGGGTGGGCGCCAGAAGCGAGAGCCCCCCTCAGGGTTTGCCCCCCCGCCTCACCGGGTAAGTGAAAAAACAATCAGAGTAGTGGTATTTCACCAACGGCTGGGACGCCAGCGGGCGGGTCACCCCGCACTGCCGAGCGCATGCCCGGCCTCCCACTTATTCTACACCTCTCATGTCTCTTCACAGTGCCAGACTAGAGTCAAGCTCAACAGGGTCTTCTTTCCCCGCTGATCCTGCCAAGCCCGTTCCCTTTGCTGTGGTTTCGCTGGATAGTAGGTAGGGACAGTGGGAATCCGTGCATCCATTCATGCACGTCACTAATTAGATGACGAGGCATTTGGCTATTTTTCAAACACATATAAATAATATATGTTCCTTTTCCGGGTTAAATAAAGGTGGCCCGTCCACCTTGGACAAATCCGGTAAATTGTTTCAAATACAGTAAATTGGTCTGAATCGGGTGGTAATTGATGCGTTATGAATTAAAGTCTTTGTCCCTACTCACTATGAGCTACCTAACTGGCTTGTGGCTTCCTTACGAACCTAGCTACTCTCTAGTTTATTAAAATGTAAAAGTGATACAAAAAAAAAAAAAATTGCATACAAAAATCAACATATTAAAACAGCAATAAAAATCTACAAAACATTACAAAGTACAAAAAATGCAAAAATTCACTACCCTGAATCCTGTAATCTTCTGGCCCTACTGGTGAACATATGTACAATCTCCACAGACGATAGGAGTGCTTCTGTGGATAAAGTCTTTGCAACCATCGTTTGCCTCGATTTGGAGAGGCCAAGTGTACACAAAAGATCAAAGTTCCCCTTGTACCATTTCCCCCACGCTCCAAGGGGAAAGCCCATAGAAACAACGTCCTTTGCGTTGGTGAGGCTTTGCACCTTGGTTTCCAAATGTTTGTACTTGTTAACTTTCTCTGCAGCCACTTCTTCCAGAGATGTTTTGGAGGCTTCGTATCATACTGTCACTTTCACGATGAATGCACGTCCGTCCTTAACAGATATCAGATCTGGTTTGTACAGCTTCTTGATGGTTTCCCTTATGGGTGGTTCTTTGAACACTACCCAGTCCCTCTTCTTTGCCTCCTCAATAAGCCTTTCACAGATATGATTGTGCCTCTTGATTCGAGCGTCCTGAATCACTGGGCAGTAGCCGAGGATGAGGGCGCAGGTTTCGTTGTCCGCATCACAGTGCCTACAGGCCTTGATGTAATTTTCCTCTCTACCCCAGGAGAGAAATTCTCTTGTGGGGTAGAAGTTGTCCCTAAGTTGTAGTGTAGTGAGAAGTTTCCTGTGAGGAATGCATCTATAGTATTGGAGCCAATCACTACTAATTTTATCACCTTCAAAGCTTTTAATTCCACGGCCTTGGGATACTAATTTGGTCCATTTCTTGAATTCTTTTCTCCGTCAATCACAAGGTTTAGGAAATTTAGTTTTAAGGGTCGGTGCTTCCCACTCCGAGGTTGTGTCTGCACTGTTGGATGGTTCATTCGCCAGTAGTGCTTCCCAAATTGAGGGTATCTTCTCGCTTTCCCCTCCAGCTTGAATCCACAATTTCTTATACAGTTGTTCCATTTGATCTTTCTCTAGGAACTCCTTCATTGTTTCATCCGAGGACTGTGCAATCCAGTGCAGTCTCCGGGCCTGTACACTGGGGATCAGTCCCGCCAACTTGGTGACGCCCAAACCGCCGTCCTTCGTGCTCTAGTACAAGATGGCACTGCAGGTGCACGGAGATAGTTGCAGTCAGTCCTTGACCGCTGTTCGGATCTTCTGGTCAAGGGCTTCAAGGGCCCCTGTTTCATTTGTGTATGGTCAGCCAGGTAGGTCAGTCGAGGGATGGTGTATGTTTTGAGGATATCAAGTATTTGCAGAGGTTTAAGTGGAGCTTGATCAATTCATTCAAGCCAGAATTCTAGTTTTGTGGGGAGGTTGGCTTTTGCTATCCCAGTCCAGGGGTCAAAGTGTAGGCCAAGGTATTTCTCATATTCCCTGGGGTTGATCATGTTCAGGGGTGCGCTGTTGATGGTCCATGCAGTGCAGTTATTGAAGGTGTAAGAGTCTTTTGTGGGCTTGATGTAGAAGCTGTGGCACTTTTCCCCTTGTGTTTTGAGACCGGTGAAATCGCAGAAGGTCTCTAATATCTTGATATTTGTTTTCATGTTTTCCCAGGAGTCGCTCAACAAGACCAGATCGTCAGCGAATGCCACTGCTGTTATACTACTCTGTCCTCGGTGGAATCCTTTACCACTCTCTTCCAGCTTGCACAACAGGGGGTCCATTGCCAGGTTAAATAAAAGGGGTGACAGCGGGTCACCCTGCTTTACTCCAACCCGGATCTGGATTTTGTCTGTGTGTGTGTTCATTTTTGTGGTGACATACATATTGATGTCTTTGTACATATTGTTCATCAGGCCAATGATGTGGGGATCCACTCCCCTCAGCTGCAAAGCATGTATGATGTGATGATGGCTTATGGTGTCAAAAGCCTTGGCGATATCCACAAATACAACACCCAGTGGTCTGTGTTCACTTTAGGCAGTCTGAAGTATAGTTTGCAGGAGTTTCAGGTTTTCAGAGCATCCTGCTGCTCTAATAAAGCCTCTTTGCCTTGGGTTGAGGGGGCACGCTTTGCTCAGCCTTGCTTTTACAATCCTGGAGAACAGTCTCAACAAGATGGAATTGATTGTGATAGGCCTCCAGTTATTAATGTCCTTTAAATGTTCCGGTTTTGTAGATTTGGGAATCAAAACAGTTCTGCACCCCCTCACCATGTCTGGGATCTCCCCAGATGTTAACCATAAGTTGAAGAGCTCAGCCGTCCAGGAATACCTGGGATCCATCTTTTTGATGTCCCCAAGAGTAACCCTATCTGGACCTGGAGCTGAGCCCTTGCTCATTTCCTGCACATATCTTTCAATTTCTTTGGCCGTGATTAAGTCTCTGAAGGCGCTGTTGTCTGCCTTCCCATTAATTTCAAAGTCCCTGATGCCAGCAAAAGTACCAGGTGTTTCCCATCTGGCTTTAAATACCGAGTAAATTTCACTGGATGATATATCCCAGGACAAACACTCTACGTCATCCAAAATAATTTTTGCTAGTTTCCCCCTGTCAAGATGGAATAAATGCTGAAAGCAAAGGTAATTACCTTTTTTGATCACTCTGTCCTTCATCCACCTCTGAAATGGCTTTCTTGGTTGCTTCTCCTGGGTCTCCTTCCCATTTTACCACGTGTAGCAGTTCTTATCTGGCTTATTGATTCTAGGCATCCAAAGCAGTCCTGCACTGCCTGATTAATCATTGTCAGCATCTCCTGCCCGTCCATCAATTGCTTGAAGGCTCTGGGGAAGTGGTTAATTGCTCCAGCTGATAAGCGTTCCTTGACTGTCTTTTGGTAATGAGCCTGCAGCTGCCCGGCCCTCTGCTGGTTTCTGGCGGCGGTTGTCCTTATCAGGGTGTCATCTTAATTTATCCATTGTTTTCTCTCTGGCAGCTGGCCTCCCTGGTGGATGGTTCTCCCCAGGTCCATTGTCCACGGTTCTTGCCTGGGATTGCTGACTCAACCCAGGTTCCATTCCCATGCCTTCAGCTGCTCTCCTGGTGTGATGACTCACCTCAGGTCCTCTGTCAGCTCCATCTGTTGGTTTCCTAGGCAGCAATCTTCTTTTGTAACTAATTTGCTTGGCTGTTTCTGTTGTTACGTGTTCGGCGATAGGTTTATTAATGTTTTTGTTTCCCTCGAACTGTGCCTCCAGTCTTATCAGCAGTTCTTCCTCCTCTTTTGTCCAGCATCTTTTGTGGGCTCCTGGATTTGATGTTTCTTTCAGTTGGGAAGTAATGATCCTTTCTTGGTTTCTTATCAATGGGTGTGCCAATCTTTTGTGTTGTCCCAGGCCAATTTTGGTTCTGAAGTCTCTGACGCATACTTCACAGATCCACTCTCCAGCTGGAACCCTTTCAGTTTCTGGACCTCTGCATTTTGCAAAATGACAAATAACACTATGATAGTTAATGTTTTCCTTTACACACTTGGCACACCGAAAGCAAACCCTCCTTTTCCAGTGCGACTCCTTTAGATGTTCAATCAGGCTTAACACAGAGTTTACCCGGGTACCACACAACAGGGACAAGGTGGATTTTTGTCAGCAACAGTCACCTTCACCATGTTATCCGGTGATTGCCCTCCATGTTCCCCAGGCACTGGAGGCAATGCCTCTGGTGTGCCTTCACTCACCTTTTTGCTGCTTCCCTCACCAAGCACAAACGGTTCAGTGTCTCGTGGGAGGCTAGGATCTAAGTCTGAGTGCCCACCGATACCCTGGGCAGGCGTACTGGCAGCCCCCAGACCACCCACCCCCGCCCCCCTAAGGACAAAATCCGGATTTTGAGCCATTGAATTGGGGCCACATTTACGGCGAGAACGGAGTGGGTGGTCACTCCACTCCGGAGCTCTTTGCCCCGTCTGCAACCGGGGAGCCAGGTTTCAAGCAATAAGCCAGGCGGCATTTACCAAGGAATTTGTTTCACCGAATTTGGTAGGAGTTCATTGGTGACTTGGTTTGGAAAGACAGGAGTGTGCTAAGGAAGGCAGGAGCCTCCCCTGAAATGGAGAATGTAAACCCTCCCCACCCCTCCGAATTGCTATCAATTTTAAATTAAGGGGCTCTCAGGCAAATATATGGGAGCAGGAAATAACAGTTCTTTAAGGGGGAAAAGAAAAAAATTAAAGGATGAAATAAAACAATGCAGTACACCAGAACAACACTGACAGAGTCAGAACCCAACCTGACGCCCTGTGGGTCACAGTGTTGGTGACAGTCCAATTGAAAATGTGACCGCAGACTTCCTGAAGTATCATTTGTGGTTCTGTTGGAGCAAGGGGGATCTGTAGAGAAGGATGTATTCTTCTTCTGAAGATCCAGTAGGAGAAGAGACAGCCGCTGTTCCTCTGGGGAATCCCATGGAGAAAGCCATGCCGGTGTCTCAAAAACCTCTGGATTATATCTGGGTAGCAATGCTTGGCTCCTCGCTCTGGGCAGAACATCTCACAATGGGATGTTATAGTTCTTATTAGTCATGCAGTGACATTCAATAGTCTGTTATCAGCAGATGTCCCCTCCCGAGGGAGGTGTGAATGTGGTCACTCAAAGAGAAAGATAAAGCAAACTGCCTACTTGACAAAGGTAATCTGCCATACAGATGTTAATGGAAAACATCTTGCATGCAATCTTCAACATTATCCACCCCTTTTTCTATTTCCATCTGCACCACAAAAACAAAAACAAAAGCAAAAACAAAAACAAAAACAAAAACAACAACAACAAAAAAATTTCACACAGTTCTCACTTAAGACTAGGTCTCCATGTTGTACACAATGGCTTTCTCCATCTTTCTGCATTACCCACCAAGTGTAAACAGGTCATTGAGCAAAAACAATTCCATGGATGGTTTTGTCTTTGCCTGAGATGGGATCAATCCAAACAGTCCTTCCTAAAATACCTTTCATGTGTACAACAGGGACTTTATTTCCATCCACTGTGTGCAGGGGTTCAGACTGGGCAGGACCAGCTTGATTTATGGAGCTTCTGGTGTTGACCGTCCAGCTGGCTTTTGCTGAGGTCATTTCCCAATTTCTAAAAGTCCCCTCCCGAGTGCCTTCAGGGTTGTTTGAAGTAGTCTGTTACACTGTTCAACTTTCCTGGCAGCTGGTGCATGATAAGGAATATGATATATTCAATACCATGTACCCTGGCCCAAGCATTGATAAGGCCATTCTTGAAATGGGTCTCATTTTCTGACTCAATTCACTCAGGGGTGACATGTCTCCACAGGATTTGCTTTTCCAGGCCCAGGATGGTGTTCCAGGCAGTGGCGTGAAGCACAGGGTAGGTTTCCAACCATCCAGTGGTGGCTTGCATCATGGTCAGCACGTAGCGCTTGCCCTGGCGTGTCTGGGGCAGTGTGATGGAGTCAATCTGCCAGGCCTCCCCATACTTGTACTTGGACCACCGCCCACCTTACCAGAGCAGCTTCACTCGCTTGGCCTGCTTGATGGCAGCACACGTCTCAGTCATGGATAACCTGAGAAATACTGTCCATGGTTAGATCCACCCCTTGGTCTTGTGCCCACATATAGGTGGCATCTCTACCCTGATGACCTGAGGCATCATGGGCCCATTGAGCTAAGAACAACTCCCCCTTATGTTGCCAATCTAAGTCTATCTTTGACACCTCTATCTTTGCTGCCTGATTTACCTGCTCGTTGTTTCGGTGTTCCTCATTAGCCCGACTCTTGGGAACATGAGCATCCACATGGTGGACTTTCACAGGTAGCTTCTCTAACCGAGCGGCAACGTCTCTCCACTCATCAGCAGCTCAGATGGGTTTTCCCCTAGGCTGCCAGTTGGCTTTTTTTCACCTTTCCAACCAGCCCCAAAGAGCATTGGCTACCATCCATGGATCAGTATAAAGGTAGAGCTTTGGCCATTTCTCTCTCTCAGCAATGTCCAGGGCCAGCTGAACAGCTTTGAGTTCTGCAAGTTGACTTGATCCACCCTCTCCTTTGGTAGCTTGTGCAACCTGTCGGGTGGGGCTCCATACGGCTGCTTTCCACTTCTGGTTCATGCCTGTGATGAGACAGGAACCATCAGTGAAAAGAGCGTAGCGTGTTTCCTCTTGTGGCAGTTGGTTTTAGGGAGGAGCTTCTTCAGCACGTGTCACTGGTCCTTGTTCCTCTTCATCAGTCAGACAAAAGTTCTCACCTTTGGGCTAGTTTGTAATTATTTCCAGAATCCCAGGGCGATTCAGGTTTCCAACACAGGAGCACTCTGTGATAACAGCAATTCATTTACTCCATGTCGTGTCAGTGGCGTGGTGGGTGGAAGGAACCTCGCCTTTGAACATCCACCCCAGCCCCGGTAGTCAGGGTGCCAGGAGGAGTTGTGCTTCTGTACCAGTCACCTCTGAGGCAGCCTGGACTCCTTCATAGGCAGCCAAGATTTCCTTCTCTGTGGGAGTGGAGTTGGCTTCAGACCCTCTGTATCTTTGACTCCAAAATCCCAGTGGTTGGCCTCAAGTCTCCCCAGGCACCTTCTGCCAAAGGCTCCAGGACAAGCCATGGTTCCCAGCTGCAGAGTAGAGCACGTTCTTCACCTCTGCTCCTGTCCTGACTGGGCCAAGGGCAATCACATGAGCGATCTCCTGCTTGATCTGGGCAAAGGCTTGTTGCTGTTCAGGACCCCAGTGGAACTCGTTCCTCTTGCAGGTAAAGAGGGCTCACAATCTGACTGTATTCAGGAATGTGCATTCTCCAAAACCTATGGCACCCAGGAAAGCTTGTGTTTCCATCTTGCTAGTTGGTGGAGACATCGCGGTGATTTTGTTGATGACCTCAGTGGGAATCTGATGCAGTCCGTCTTGGCACTTTACTCCCAGGAACTGGGTCTCTCAGGCCCGTCCCTTGACTTTGTCCTTCTTGATAGCAAAGCTGGCTTCTAGCAGAATCCTGATGATCCTCTCTCCTTTCTCAAATACTTCCATTGCCGTGTTCCCCCACACAATGATGTCATCAATGTACTGCAGGTGCTCTGGAGCCTCACCCTTTTCCAGTGCAGCCTGGATCAGTCCATGGCAGATGGTGGGGCTGTGCTTCCACCCCTGGGGCAGTCGGTTCCAGGTGTACTGCACTCCCCTCACGGTGAAAGCAAACTGAGGCCTGCATTCTGCTGCCAAAGGAATGGAGAAAAATGTGTTAGCAATGTCAATGGTGGCAAAGCACTTTGCTGCCTTGGACTCAAGCTCGTACTGGAGTTCCAGCATGTCCGGCACAGCAGCGCTCAGTGGTGGAGTCACTTCATTCAAGCCACGATAGTCCACTGTCAATCTCCATTCTTTGTCAGACTTGTGCACAGGCCAAGTGGGGCTGTTGAAGGGTGAGTGGGTCTTGCTGACCACCCCTTGGCTCTCCAGCTCACGGATCATTTTGTGGATGGGGATCATGGCATCTTGATTCATCTGATACTGCCGGCGATGCACTGTCTAGGTGGCAATTGGTGGTCTTTGCTCTTCCACCTTCAGGAGTCCTACTGCAGACGGGTTTTCTGAAAGTCTAGGCAAAGATTTCAACTGCTTGGTGTTTTCTGCCTCCACAGCAGCTATGCCAAAAGCCCATCTGAGTCCCTTTGGTCTTTGTAATAGCCGTTCAGGAGGAAACCTATGCCCAGAATACACGGGGCCTCTGGGCCAGTCACAATAGGATGTTTTATCCACTCTTTCCCAGTCAGGCTCACCTCAGCTTCTAACAGGGTCAATTGCTGTGATCCCCCCGTCACCCTGGCAATGGAAATAGGTTCTGCCCCCACATGTCCCAATGGTATTAGGGTACACTGTGCACCATTATCAACTAAAGCATTGTACTTTTGTGGTTCTGATGTGCCCGGCCTTCGGATCCACACCATCCAGAAAATCCAGTTTTCCCGTGCCTCTCACTGGCTGGAGGCAGGACCCCTCTAACCCTGGGTATTCATGGTAGAGGTACCTTCCAGGGGATCTGACAGATCATACTCAGCAGCTCGGTCATGGGAGGTTGAGGCTACCTTCGCTTTACTGGAGTTCCCTTGATTTGTTTTTCCCTCCTTGAGCTGACGCACCCGTGCTGCCAGGACAGAAGTGCGTTTTCCATCCCACCTTCCCATGTCTTCCCCATGGTCACACAGAAAAAACCACAGGTCAGCCCGTGGGGTGTACCCCCCCTCTCTCTAGCTGGGGAACGTTGGGCTCTGACTCTGGGGCCTGTGACTCACAGCGGTGCAATGTGGGAATTGCTCCTCCTCACCTCTTCCCTCACCACCTCCCTCATCTCCTCTTTGATATCCTTAATCACAGCAGAGATATGAGCCTGCATCAGTCCATTGATCATACTTTCATAATTCTTAAGCTTGTTAGCTACAGAACCCACTGTCTCTTGGTTGTTATCAGCATTAATTGTTGCAATAAAGGTGGTGTATTGGGATGGTCCCAGGTTTGCCAGTCTCCACAACATTTGCCCTGTGCACCTGACTTTGTCGGGGTCATTATCATGCTGTCCATCCCTTCCAAAGAGTCCCTCCAATACTGCCACTTCTCTCAGCTGTTGAATCCCTTCCTCAAGGGTCTTCCAGCACATTCTATGGTGCTGGTCCTGCATTCTCTCCCTGTGGACAAACCTCTCTCTGACACTCATTAAAAGTCGCTCCCAGAGGGAAACAGACCCTGGCTCCTTTACAACAATCTGATTGATACCTGAGTCGTGGGTCAAGGGTCCCAAATTCCTTGCCTCACCATCATCCAGCTGGACACTTGTACTCATAAGATCTCAGATGCGAAGTAGCCAGGTTGTATAAGCCTCACGTCCCTGTCATACAATGTCTTTGCGCAGATTACAGAGACTTTTGTACGTCAGGGACTCGGTGATGATCGCAACCTCTGGCTCCCCTGTGGGTTGTGAGGGCCTTCTTTTATCTGGGTGCTCTGCTTTTGTCTTAGATCTCTTTGTTTCTAGAAGGGCAACTGCTGCTGGCTGTGTCTGCCTTTGCAATTCAGCTGGAACCTGGACAGTTGTAACATCTGTGGGTTCTGCTGCCACACTATTAGACTTTCCCTCTTCAAGGCAGAGGGAGGGCTTCTCACCAGCTGGGGAAGTGTATTCCTTCAGCATCCGGCCCATCTCACGTATCTCCTTCACCAGACCCCCCAGCCAATCTGGGTAGTTCACATCTGGGGTGGGATGTGGGGCAGGGTCAGGCTCTGGGGCAGCAGCATCCCTAGACTCTGGTGGCGTATTAGATTCTGGGGTTGGTGTCAGGGTGGTTATCCAGGTTAGTCACCCCTTCTCTCTAAATGCTAAATAGAGCAGGCCTATCAGCAACACCAGCCACTGTATGATATCATTAATATTTAGAGTGGATCTGAACCCTTCAAAAACTGGTGGGGCGGACCCAAAGAGATGGCTAAAGGGTTGGGAGAAGATTTCACCTGGTGTCATTTCCTTATAGCAGGTGCCATTATTAAAGTAACCTCAAAAACATACTGTTAGTGTTTGATAGCTGTGAATCTGTGTGCCTGCTTTCCAGAGGAAGTTAAAAATCCATTAATTCCTCACCTTTTTCACCCATAAAACATACCGGATAACAGACACAGTAGCCTTGGTTATAGGACCAATGTTTAGATAAGGGCCTATAAATGGGAGAAATACAGCCATGATCACGTGCCACCCAAACCAGGGCCAGCTGGACCACATGGCGTCGCATAATGAGGTTTCTATAGCTACACACAAAAATTAGATTACTCAAGAACTGTTATTCCTTTTTGTTTCTGTGCCCTCCAGCCGCACGTTAGGCGCCAAAATCTGTCTTGGTTTGGAAAGACAGGAGCCTGCTAAGGAAGGCAAGAGCTTCCCCTGAAATGGAGAATGTAAACCCTCCCCACTACTCCGAATTGCTATCAATTTTAAATTAAGGGGCTCTCAGGCAAAAATATGGGAGCAGGAAATAACAGTTCTTTAATAGGAAAAAAAAATATATAAAATAAACAATGCAGTACACTAGAACAACACTGACAGAGTCAGAACCCAACCTGACGCCCTGTGGGTCAGGGTGTTGGTGGCAGTCCAATTGGATATGTGGCTGACGCCCTCCTGAAGCGTCAGATGTGCTTCTGCTGGAGCGGGGGGGATCTGTAGAGAAGGATGTGTTCTTCCTCTGAAAACCCAGTGGGAGAAGAGACAACTGCTGTTCCTCTGGGGAATCCCGTGGAGAAAGCCGTGCCGGTGTCTCAAAAACCTCTGGATTATATCTGGGTAGCAATGCTTGGCTCCTCCCTCTGGGCGGAACATCTCACAATGGGATGTTATAGTTCTTATCAGTCATGCAGTGACATTCAATAGTCTGTTATCAGCAGATGTCCCCTCTCGAGGGAGGTGTGAATGTGGTCACTCAAAGAGAGAGATAAAGCAAACTGCCTACTTGACAAAGGTAATCTGCCATACAGATGGTAATGGAAAACATCTTGCATTGCAATCTTCAACACCAGCGCACACCAGATCTTGGAAGGGAATGTGCTGACACTGAGAAATTGTCAAATGTTTCTGTGCCAGCAAACTGCTGGAATTATGCTGTGCAGGCATCTGAAAAAATCCAGATCTGGGCACTGGTGGTGTCAGCAAACACAAGATTTGGCTGGTGTAGGCACCAGGTATTTGCCTGGTTTGGCTTTCATTGCCAGCAAATTGCTGCACTTGGGCTGTGGTGGCACAGGGAAATGTCCAGATCTGGGCATGGGCGGTGCCATCAAATACAAGGTCTGGGTGGTGACAGACTTTGAAATTGCTGTGTTTTGTCTTCTTTTTCCAAAAAATTGCTGCTCCCCTATTGGTGCATCCTGTGGCACCCCACCTTATCTCCAGCTCTGGCTCCCTTCTCCATTGGATCATTTGTACCCTGACCCCTCCTGCCTTCCTCCAGTTATATACCCTGGCCCCAGTCCTGCTCCTGGCTCTTTGCCTCTGGTTCCCTTCAGCAGATGTTGTGTTCCTGCTTGCTCCTGTTTCCCTCTGCACCCTCACTTCCCCTGGACCCTTGGATTTTCCCTTAATAAACCCAGCTGGATCTGCTCTGCGAGGAGTCCTCTTGTCCCTCTGCTGAGGCTTTGATTGCACCATCCGGGCTCAGGGTCTGCTGGGCTGGGGGAGTTGTCAAGGCAGCCCCAAGTGGAGACGCTTTCGGTGCTGCAGGCACCTGACAGCATCTGCCTGGGGAAGCTGCTCTGGCCACCCGCAGCAACCAATTCCTTTTTCCAAGCAGCAGCTCCCAGTGTCCTCCTCCGAAGCCCAGAGAGAGAGGGAGCAGCTGCCCTCAGCCCTGTCCTTTACCGCATCCCAATTCTCATGGAATGTCCCCCCTCGGAGAGAAACTCCCAGACAAGAGAAGTGCGACCAGATCCCCTCCTCCCCTGAGCTTGATCACTTCTTTTGTTTCTTAAGGATCCAGTCCATCAGAGCGGTGGTATTGCACTGAGAGCTGGGACACCAGCAGGGGATCACCCCACACTGCCCAGTGTGCACCAGGCTCAACAGGGCTCCTCCTCACAGGGCACCTCTGTTACCCCAATTAGCTCCGAGTGGCTGCCTGGGGACAGGCGCCCACTTCCCCATGTGCCTGGGATGGGCACATCCTGCTCGGGGCCAGTGCTGGCCTGGGCCCAGAGCCAGGGCCATGACCCAGGTGCTCTGAAGGGCTCCGTGGCTGCGGGTGTGACAGGATGAGGGGCAGGGAAGGGCATATTCTCCTCTGGACAGTGCTCTGGGCATGGAGCTTGGTCGGGTTTGGCATCTGCGGGGAAAGGGGTGTCGGGTTGTGTGGATGTGGGAATTGTCACTGCTGAGGCATTCCCCAGCCCTCAGCCTTGTCTGCAGGTGATCAGCATTGCCCAGTGCTCCCCAGTGTCTGCAGTGCCTGAGATGCCAATCAGCCATCTGATCACATGTCCCTTGTTCCCCTTGTTCTCCCACGTGTTGGGTTTGCGGCCGGGCTCAGCTCTGGGGTGTCCCCCAGGGAAAGCTCTGGGAGGGGAGGGGCAGCAGGAGATGGGGGATCTGGCACTGGGGGCTGTTGGAGGATGGATTGTGTTGGACTGGGGGTTGTCCCCACAGGGTCCCCAGGTGCCTTTGGCTACCTGCCTGCCCCCCTTGGCCCCCCAGGTGCCTGGGCCCTTCCAGGGGCAGCTGCCCCGTGCAGGAAGCTGGAGGGATGCCGAGCAAGGGGGCTGGATCTGTGCGACAGGTGGGGTGGGATGGACTCTGTGCCAGGGCTGGGCTTGTGGGCAGGGCTGGGGGCTGTGCCAAGCTGGGCTTTGGCCTGGGGGCTGGCAGGGAGGGTGCGGGGAGGAGTCCCGGCAGGGATAAAGGTGCTCCTCACCTGCTGCAGCCTCAGGCAGCGCTGCCCAGAGCGAGAGGAAGATGAAGGTGGCTGTACTCAGCTTGGCCCTGCTCTTCTCCATCCTCCTCCATCCACAGGCCAAGGTAAGGCACCAGCCAAACGCTGTCCCCACATCCTGCCCTTTCTGGCCTCCCATCCCACCCTTTTGGTCCCTCCTCTGTGTCCCATTCAGGGTCCCCAGCTGCCCTCCCACTGACCATTCCTGAGGCCTTTCTTTTCATGTCCCCCCTCAATCCTTTGCCTTTCTTCCTGGCCACTGCAGAGGGGTCCCCTTGTACAATTCCCTGACTCACTCCCCAATCCCATACCATCTCCCAGTCCTGTTGGTTTTGTCCCCACCTGTCCTCATTCTCCTGTCCCCACCAAGCCCCTCCCTTGCACTCCCATGTCCCTACACCTCAATTCCTTTCTCCTCCCCTGTACCTCACACGCTGCTCCTTCCACACCCCCAGCCCTGTCTCTTGGACTCTCAATGTTTTTGGGTCTCCCCCCACCTCAAACAGATCTTTTTGGAGGCCCTGAATTCCCATCCCTCTGCCTGCACCCTGCTCCCTGCACCCGTGTGTCACCCCAGCCCCACAAGCTCCAGTCCGGACCCAGCCTTTGTTCTCCTTTCCAGGCACTCCTGGAAGGAACCCAAGATGATCTGCGGGAGGTGAGTGGGCTGCTGGCATTGGAGGACATCCCCTCAGGGAATTGGGGGGCAGTGCTGTCCCCCCATCCCTTGCTGGCACCGGGGACATCCCAGTGACCAGCGAGGTCTACTGGTCTCTCTGCAGTTGGATTTAGACAATGTTGCAGTCCTGGAGACACCTCTGGTGGGTACCACGAGTTCTGCCAGTGCCAGACCCTCCCATTGCATGGCCACCACAGCCCAGGCCATCCCAGTGTGTCCCAGCACAGCCCAGTGCACCCCTCCTGACAGCCCAGACAATGCCCTGCCCCAGGGCTCCTCCCCAGTGAAGCCTTTGCCCAGGGCCCTGCTGCATTCCACCCCTGTCACCCCAGGACCCCCTGGATGAGCCAGGACGCAGCCCCTGCCCCAGCTGTGGCTCTTGGCCAGGAGCCCAGTGCTTCTGGGCAGCAGCACAGCAGCTCCTGCACCCCATTGCTGCCACAGCCCCTTCCCCAAGGCCCCCCTGCTCTCCCCTGCCTCCCAGTGCAGCCCGCTGCCCCCATTGTGTCTCTAACGCTGCCTTTTCCCCAGCCCCCTGTGGCTGAAGAGCTGCGGGCTCTCCTGCGGCAGAAGCGCCTGGCTGCCTCTCTGGATGCCTAGGTGAGCCGTGCCTGCAGGGACAGGGCTGGAGACAAAGCCCATCCATGTCCCAGTGGGCTCCAGAGGTCACGTTCTGGGGTTTGTCTTTTAGGGTGTGAAGGACCAGTGTACTTTTTCCTCCAGTGGCATGAGGAGATGATCATCACTGGAGGAAACCCCTGAACTCTTTGAGCCCTGGGCCATTTCCCCTGAAGAATCAATCATCAAGAATCAATAAATCCTTTGAGCAAAGCTTTGCTCTGTGTCCATGTGTGTCCATGGAACTGGATTTCCTCCTTTCCAGTGGTCCAGGGAAGTCAGGCCAGGTCTGGGCTTTGCTGCCTTTACACAGTCTGTGCCTTCCCCCAGACAAATGGTGTGTTGGGAGTTGTGCAGAGTCCAGGGGGAGTGGGTTGACGGGGGGGTGGATGTCCAAGTGGTGAGAAAGGCAGTGGTTCACTGTCAGCATGGTAGGAATGACCTGGGTTTAAAAGAAAAAGAAGTAATTTCAAAGAAACTTTCTTTCACAACTTTTTCTCCCCGTGAGAAATCACCATTTACTTGTCAATATTTTGAAAGGTCTATTAAAAACTTAATAAAACTTACAACAAAAGGACTAAATAAGGAAAAAGTTACAGCGCTGGGAGCCTCCCCCACTTGGTGGCTGGTAACCACGTGGCTGGCTCATCCACACAATGGCTGCTCTCCCTTTTATATCCTTGCTGCTGCAACAGGCAGCCCTAGCTCCTTCCAAAGGCTGTCTGTTGACTCTTGGTCACTATCCATTGGTGTAGACTGCTTTCGTGGAACTGCATTGGAGGGCAGGTGTTGCTAGGCCGTGCCTCTTAGGAACAATCTGCCCCTCCCCAAATGCCCGGACTACCAATATCAGCCCGGGATAACAATGCTGGGTGGGGAGGACACATTGCAGTAACATAACTATACATCTGTACAACTTCTCTTAACATACTTATCATGTTCACCCTTTAACTGGGAGAGCCAACCATCTCATTACTCATCTCAAACATTGTGGCATTCACATTCTCTGAAAAAATCCCTTTGCCCAGGATTTTTCTCCTGGGAAGCTGAGAAGCCTCAGAGAAAAAGGAAAACAATTCTTATCTCATTTGCTTTTCCTGTGTTGTGCTCATGTGCAGAATGTGTTTGGAGATTGTTTACCCACAGGTGATTGTTTAACTGGATTCTGGTGTGAGTTATTTTGACTCATTGGCCAATTATGGCCAAGCTGTGTCGAGACTCTGGAAAGAGTCACGAGTTTTCATCATTATCTTTTGAACATTCACTAAGAATCCTTTCTCTGTTCTTCAGTATAGTATAGTATAGTATAGTATAGTATAGTATACTTTATTATAAGATAGTATTATAAAGTAATAAATTAGCCTTCTGAGAACATGGAGTTAAATGCATCATTCCTGCCTTTGTTGGGCAACCCTGCAAATAGAATATTACACCCCCAAAATTCTTGATTTACTCAAAAGAATTTAAATGCCAAAAAAAAATCTTTCTATGTCAAAAGTATGTTGAAATTATTTATTGGTCTTGAAATTTGGTTTCCTGGCGGGATGGGGCTGCTGGGTCTACCTGTCTACGGGGCACTGTGGGGCTCTGGGGTTTCCTGGGTGAGGGGCCCTACACGGTCACCTGTAATGCCTGGCCACGGTGGGGTAGAGCCACCGCAGTGTCCTGGAAAAGGGTGAGTGGTTCTACCTGGCTCTTGGGTCGTTCTTGGCCGCTGGGTCCATCGGCTCCAGCAGGACTTGGGTGAATTTTGGGGTGGGCCAGGTGGATCAGTTGTCCCCGGCCATCCTGAGAGCTCACCAGTCATGTTCGCTGACTCCAGTTCCAATACTGAAGGAACCACTGGTGCCAGCATTGCCCCAAGGAAGCCTCACAGCAGAACTGGCACAGGGCATTCCCCTGGCAGAGGGGCAGGGAAAATGTCTTGGCCATGAGCAGCAGAATGGCCAGAAAGCTGCTGGTGCAGGAGTTGCCCACCCCAGCAGATTGAAGGCAGGTTTGGGTTGCATTCCTGCTATCCTGGCAGTGAAATTCTGAGCAGAGGGCACAGAGGTGTCTTCTCCTCGGGGCTCACAGGTGACACCGAGATGCTGTGGGGGAGCTGAGCCCTGCCTGAGGGCAGACTCAGCCCAGCAGGAGCCCCGGACTGACACCGCGATAGACTACACAGCTGGCTCAGGGGTGCCGTGTGCCATGAGTGGGGAACAGCTTCCCCTGAAACAGGGAGAGCTGAACCTTGGAGCCACCTGCTCCACAGCTGGAATGGTGTCAGCGTCAGGGAGCAGACTAAAGAGGAGAGGGAGGCCTTTGGTGTGAGATTCTGAGGAAGCTTTACTCATCAGGGGGAACAGGCACCAAAGAGCTTCAAGCACCAGTGTGCTCAGGATTTTATAGAGCACTAGAACTGTGGGTGGGCATGATCGCTGAGCCAATAGGGAATCAGGGAGGGAGGAGCAAAAGGAGGGGAATACATCTCAGGGACCAATGGGATAAGGGGGTGGAGAGGGCAGGTCACATGGGCCAATGGGGCATCATCCATGAGGGGAATTCCCGAGGGGCGGAACCTGCAGGGGAGGGGTTTACAGGAGACTGACAGGGAAGGGTCCAGAACAGGGGCAGAGTTTACAGGGATGGATAGGGAAGGCACTGGAATACAAGGTGGGGATTATAATGATTGAAGGGTAAAAGGGGAGGGATATAACCTGGGAATATCCCAGCTTGGGGAAAGACAACACACAGGGGGTGAACTGGAACAGACCATCCAAAAAGCTATGAAATAAAAGGGCACTGCAACAGCGCCCGATATAGAGGGATGCAGGACATGTTTTATGGTGCAAAAAGAAAGGATCGATCCTGTGCTATTTTTATACGGTCTTTTTATAGGCCTTTTCGTAGGGTTTTAAGAACATCCCGTGTCTATCCCCAGTTGGTCAGCAACAAGTTGTTACCCAGTATTGATTGGTCACTCAAACCCCTGGTGTGTATGTGCAAGAAAAGTTGTTTGTGAGAGATAGTTTTCATTTTTCTGTCTAAGAGGGAAAATACAGTTTATACGGGTGGCTGGTGTTTATCACAGTCTTACAGCTCTTTTTCAGGGAAAATAGGTTGTTTTCTACAGTCCTAGAGCTCTTTCTCAGGAAAAACAAGTTGTTTTTCACTGCTCCACAACTCGGTTCTCACAAAGAGTTGTCAGCTTTCTCATGGCTTCTTCCTCTTGCTGGGATTTATTAAAAGGCCTTCAAAGGATTCACCTTGAGCAGGACAAGATCCCAGTTGAGGCTACACTCAAAATGGATGACTGGTCAGGAGTTTTCACACTTTTATAAGGTTTGGTCCATTTAAATATTGGAGTTAGTTGTCCAGTTACAGCCTCAGATTATGCAGTCCCATCCTCCCAGTTTGCTTTCCTCAATTCGCTGTTATTTGCACTTTTTGTGCCTGAAGCTGCAACAGTGTCCGGTTCTGGGGCTGGAAAAGGATTGTTTTGTCTGACTACACTGTGAAGAGAACTTGCTAACACTGTGTATGAAGTCCAGAGTTACAGACTAATGCAGTAGAGAATCTGGAAATATGACAGCTAAAACTGAAGGCATCAGCCTGTTCCATGTTCCCTTGGTTCCATGGGGATCCACAGCATCACAATGGCCACTTGTTCCCACGAGATTCCCTGATGTCACCATGGTGTCCTTGGACACACCTGGTCACAACTGACCCATGGTTCCATGAGGTTCCCCAGTGTCACAATAGTCACTATCAGAGGATGGATGAGATCAATGTCCTGAGACACCCTGGGATGAGCTGTCAATCAGTCACACAGTGGGTACAGTGCTAACCCAGCCCTGATTGCCTGTGTGATCAGAAATCCCACCTGGGGGGAGGCCCACAAAGGCCTGGAGGCTTAAAAACATGGAGTGCAAGGTCAGCCCCTGGCATGGACTCTGCCTTCTCCTGGGGTTTGTGTCTCACCCACACTGGAACCCTAGGAGCTGTTAGTCATATGTGTGTCTTTCTATAGAGCTTCTGTCTTTCTGTCTCTCTCTCTTTCTTCTCCTTCTAATGCTCTTTATATGGAACATTTTTGGATACCCTAACAGCTTGCGTGTTTTAATGTTTCCAGGATAAATGGGCTAAGTTAATGAAGTTACTGCTATGATAAGTGTTTTATGTGTAATTTGATGTTGCGTTAAATCCTCTTCCAAAGTTCTTGATTTTTTGCACTTTGTCAGTAGAATTTTGTGTCATTTTGACCTCTTACGAATATCTGCTTGGTGTTTTTCCTGTGCACCAAACTCGAGTAAAGGTGGCAGATGAATTGGTGAATTGGCACGCAAACCCCAAACGGAGCCTAGGGTGCGTGGAGGATCGGGGCAGTGTGAGTCGCACACAATCCCTGGAGTGCAGGGACACGGGTCCCTAGCGGGGTTTAGGGTGCCCTGAGTACAGCAGCAGCACTGAGTAGAGCCAAGAGGGCCCCAGTGCCCAGGGTGGAACGGCGGTGCTGGGGGTTCAGTGTGCCGCAGGTCAGGTAGAAACCATAAACCCACTGGAGGTCCCTGGGGGGATTGGGGTCGCAGGGCAGGGCAGGGCTGGGCTTACAGGGCAGGGCAAGGCTGGACCTGCCCCTCCCCCCCCCACACACAAAATGTTTAGAGCCAACAATCTCCTCCAGTCTATCACAACAGGCAATGCTGGAGGTGAAATCCCAATTGTGCCCACAAGCACCTGGCTGAGAAGGACAGTTCTTTCCATGGGAAGGAAAGCACAGAGCCCCAAGATTTGGAAGGCAGGTGAGAGCCGCAGTAGGCCAAGGCCAGCTAGACTTGTCAGTAATTGCAGAGTTTGGATTTAGGGAATTTGCAGGTGGAAACCCAATCTCGGCCATGGGCACCTGGAGAAGCAGGACAGTTCTTTCCTTAGGAAGGAGAGCATGGAGCCTTTCCCAATGTTTTGGGGACGGATGAGAGGTGACCCTTGTGAAACTACTGCCAGCCAGACTTATCCTGGCAATATGCCTATGGGAACAATCTCTGGATATAAGGAACTTTGGAGGTGAAATCCCAATTCTGGCCATGGGTGTCTGGAGCAGAAGGATAGTTCTTTTCCATTGGGAAGGAAAGCACAGAGCCCCAGTGTTTCAGCAGCAGATGAGAAGTGACACTCAACATGCAAAGGTCAGTTGGACCAGTCAGGCAGTCCATTGGAAGCCAAAGCAGCCAGACCTGTTCTGTTTTCCCTTGGTTTTATGGGGCTCCATATTGTCACAATGGTTCCTTGGATCCATGGGGCCCCGCAGTGTCATAATGGTGACTTGATTCCATGGGTTCCAGCAGTGTCACAATGGCCCCTTGATTGCAAGAAGACCTGCAGTGTCACTGGCCCCCAGGTGTCATAAGACCCCGCAGTGTCACAATGGTCCCAAGGATTCCATGAGCCCTTGCAATGTCACAATGGTCTCCGTGGTTCCCCAGGCCCCACAATGTCATGTGACTCCTCTGTTCCATGAAGTCTGCAATGTCTCAATGAACCTTTGGACCCTGGGGCTTTGCTGTGTCACAATGGTCTCCTCTGGCTCCACAGTGTCACAATGGACCATTGATGACAGGAGGCCACTCTGTGTCGCCCTGGAGCTTTGGTTCCATGCAGCCCTGCAGTGTCACAATGGTCTCCTTTGGTTGCCCAGTGTCACAAAGGACCACTGATGACATGAGACCATGCAGTGTCACAATGGACCTTTGGTTCCATGCAGCCCTGCAGTGTCACAAAGGCGTCTTGGTTTCACGTGGCCCCACAATATCACAATGCTCCTCCCAGGGTCACAATGGTCTCACTGGTTCCATGAGGCTTCACAGTCTCACAATGCTTTGCTTATTCCATGGGGCCTCATAGTGTCACAATGGTCTCCATGAGTCCCCTGAGTGTCACAATGGTCTCTGTGATTCCATGGGCCCCTCAGTGTCACAATAGCCCTTTGGTTCCATGAGGCTGTAAAGTGTCTTAATTGTCTTTTCATGGTTCCACGAGGCCTTGCAATGTCAAAGTGAACCTTTGGTTCCATGGAGTCCCACAGTGTCACAATGGCTGCCTGGTTCCATGACACCACAAAGTGTCATAATGGTCTCCATGGTTCCATGAGGCCCGGTGGTGTCACAACGAACCCTTGGTCCGATGGGGCCTCTCAATGTCACGATGATCCCTACATTCCATGGAGTCACACAGCGTCAGTACAGTCCCCTTGGTTCCATGAGGCCCAGCAATGTCAAAGTGGTCTCCTTGACACCATGAGGCCTCACATTGCCAAAATGGTCCCTTGGTCTCACAGGGCCCCACAGTGTCACAATGGTCCCTTGGTGTCACAGGGCCCCACAGTGTCACAATGGTCCCTTGGTCTCACAAGGCTCCACAGTGTCACAATGCTCCCTTGATTCCATGGCCCTGTGCTGCTGCATTCCCCCCTCCCCTTCTCAGGCCGCCCTGCCAGCTGAGAAATGCTACTTGGGCCTCGGCCTTGGCCAACAGCCCCTGGGCTCAGCTCCTCTGCAGCTCATCACAAACACTGCTCCAGCCACTGCTGCTGCCCAACCAGCTCCTGGTTCCTTTAGCAGCAGCCCTGGGAACTGTTTTTGTTCCCTCAGTGGCACAACATCCCTGTTCTCACACTGCCAAAGAAAGCTGTTGATGCCAAGTGCGGCCAGGATGAACCATTGCTGGGACTGAAGCCTCTCTCTTGGGGCCCTGCAAACAGCGCTCCAAAAGGAGCCCTTGGAGCTCTCCTGGGCCAGCGACTCCCTCTGAGTGGGGCCTCTCCCAGCCGGGAACTCTCCCGTTTGCTGCACTTGGGGATCCTGAACAACGACAGAGCCTGGGCCGATCCCCCAACTCCTCCAGGCTCAGCACTCTGCCCACTGGGAAGATGCCAAAGCATCCACAGTGAGCATTTCCTGCCCTCAGGGGAATTTCTCACAGGTGCCTTGCACTGACTCTTGCTGTCTGTGTGCACACAGGAGTGCCTGTGCTGGGGAAATGTGGCAGAAATGCTGCTGTCTGAGGGGTTGTTGTGCCTTGGATAGCTGAGTCAGTCAGGCCTGTAGGGAAGGTTAAATCACAAGGCCAAAGTTAAATTAAATGCTGCTGAGAGTTTTTCTTTTGCTAAGTGGTTACCTTTAATATAAGTTTTATGTTAAGTTCAATATTGTTAAATGTTATTCCTCTGTTAAATTGTGAAGTCATAGGTTTAAGTTAGGTTACATGCTGTTACGCTCTGCTCTTTTGCTAAATTGTGAGGTTGAAACTATCAGTTAAGGTTAATGTATAAGTAATGTCCGGTTAAGTTTGAGCTCTGTTAAGCTTTCAGGCTGTGTTCCTTTTATCCTTGCCCTTGCTGTCCTTGTGTCACACACACACACACACAGAGGGACAGTTCTGAGTTAATTTCTGGTTTGATTTCCTGGATTCTGTTTGGTTTTGTTGTTGCTTTGTTTCCCTGGTGTGCCTGAAGAGTCCAGTCAGGAGCAGAGCGACTCTTGCCAAGGAACTTTGTGCTGCTGTTGGTTAATATTAAATCTGATTTTTGCTGATCCCTTGCTGGGGATTTTTTTAGCGCTCTCAAGCCCTCGTTCGTAACAGGGTGAAGGAGCCCTGGCCCAGGCTCTGGCTCTGGGGGACACAGGGACCCTGCCGGGAGGTCCCTGTCCCCCTGTGCCACCCCCAGGGCCCCGGCCCCCATCCCCGTGTCAGGCTCTGGGGTCGATCTCGTGGAACATCCTCTGGGGGAGGCTGCGGGGCCAGGGGTGGGGGGACCCGGGAGGACAGGGGACCCAGCTGTGCACGAGCAGGGTTGGACTGCTCTGGGGGGAGCTGTGAGGGGGGCCAGGGCAGAGTGACCTTCCCAGTGACCTCACACAGCTCCCGTGATGTCACACAGCCCCCGTGATGTCACACTGCCCCTGTGATGTCACAGAGCCCCTGTTATGTCACACAGCCTTCTCTGTGATGTGACACTGCCCCTTTGATGTCACAGAGCCAACTCGATGTCACCTTGCGATGTCATACAGCAGTGCTGTGACATCACAAAAGACTGATGTCACAAAGTCACCCTCTGATGTCACAATCTGTTCTGTGATGTCACAGCCTGCTCTATGATGTTCCACAGCCACCAGGTGATGTCACAACCCACTCTCTGATGCCACAGAGCCACCCTCTATGATGGCAGACTGTGTTCTATGGCCTCAGACCCTACTCTGTGATGTCACAGCCAGCTCTGGGATGTCACAGAACCTTCAAGAACCCTCAAGAACTCAGTTCTATTGAAACACTGAAGTTTCTTGTACTTTGAAGAGATCCCTGTAAGGGACACGACAGGGAAAGTGTCCCCAGGCCCCAGGCAGAGCAGAGAACTGCAGGCACTGATGGCAGCTGCGGACAAAGAGAAGCCAAGTCTTGGTGCCCTGGGGCACAGCAGCAGGGTCTGTGTCACCAAGGGCTGGGAGGAGACACCTTGTCCTGAGGCACTGGGGCCTCCTGGCACAGCCCCAGGCAGGCTGGGCACTGTCACCCCCTTGTCCTGCCCTCAGCATCCCCCCCTAGCCCACATCCCAGGGGCCTCAAGGATCTGCTGGAAGGAGTCCCTGGGGAGCCTTGCTCAGCAATGGCCCTGGGGGCTCCTGAATGCTCCCTGCAGGGACTTCAGGCTTTTCAAAGGACTTGGAGTTTTGCTTTTGCTTTGGAGTCTCTGACAGCTTTGTGCAGTCATGGCCTCCAATTATGTGTTGTAGTTAGTTCTTAGAGAGGCTTTGTCAGTAACACCACTCAGTGGGGCTCATTAATGCTGCAAGGTACTTCAGTTCTTTTAAGGTACTTGGTGTTTCCCTTGGGATAGACTCTGGGAGATATTTGTCCAATCATGGCCCAATTATCTGCGTTAATTAGTCCCTGGAGAGCTTTGTACTGACACTCAGTGGGGCTCATTAATGCTTTGAGACACTCAAGGTGCTGAACGTGCTTTGGATTTTCCTTTCCACACTGAGTGTCTGAGAGGTTTTTGTGCCATCCTGGCCACCAATTCTCTCCTCCAAGGAGTCCATGAGGAGCCTGTGTTGGAGAGGGACCTCAGTGGGAGCCATGAATGCCTGGAGAAACTTGGGGTGTTTCCTCTGCCTTTGACTCCTGGCAAGGTTTGTGCAATCTCCTCCCAGGCCCTGATGTTCAAGGGCTCAGCTCCAAATGCACAGTGAGGCTCATGAGGATCAAGCAAGTCCTGACAAACCCTGGCTCTGCCTTGATTTCCCTCTGCTCCAGTGCAGTTCATTAGGGCGGTTTCCTTTGACAGTTATGGAGAAATAGTTCAAAGAGCTTCCAGGAAATATGTAGTCCTATTTTAAAGGGTGTCTTTTATTGCTGTTCCTATTACACAAGAGGTGATTGCAGCATTCAGTGACTGATATTGATCCAGGGACTCTCCTAAGGAGCCCTGGCCTGCTCAGAGAAGCTGTGCCTTGAGCTCTGAGCCAGTGTAGACAACCTTGCTCCACATTCCCCAAGCCCATTGTGTCTCTCCTCACTCACCTGAAACCTGCTTTGCTTGAAGAACTGGCTGCACACAGCCAAAGAGGGATTTTCCTTCTTTGATTTTTGAAGCAATCTAAAACTCCTGAGTTTCCCCATTGCAAACAGACATCCTCCTCAAGTGTGTGCCAAGCCCAAGCTGCCACCAGGAGCACTCCAGACCTGCCCTGGGCCAGCTGTGAGGGTGGATCATCATCCCAACATGCAGTGGTGCCATTGCAAGGGACTGTTGCCATGGACACTGCAATGACCCCCACTGCTGGGTTTGGGTGCCATGGCAACCCCCATCAGTTCAGGTTTCCTTGGAAACCAGCCCAAGGAGCCATTTCTGCAGCCAGGTTCCATGGCCACTTGCCTGCAGAGCTGTTGCTGTCCTCAGCGGCCATGGCAGCCCTGGGACAAAGCGGTGCCAGGGCTGTTCCAGGTACAATTGCAGTGACACTCGTTGGAGCCACCAGGTGCCATGGCAATGGCCACGGGGACCCGTTCCTTGGTTTGGTGCCATGGCAACTAATGCTGGAGCTGTTGTGATGGTTGGTGGCCATGGAAAGCTGCCCTGGGCCCTTGCTCAGGGCTGGTGTCAGTGCCCAGAGCCAGAGGGGATCCCTTGCTGGGGGCTGTGCCATGGCCACCTGCCCTGTGCCGCGCTGGCCACTCAGGCACCAGGAACCAGCAGCCAACGGCACTGCCAGGGCCAAAGGCCAGGTCAGCCAGACAGAAAGGGGCAGGGCTGGGCACTGTTTCCATGGCAACCGACACTGGGAGGACACCTGGGTCACCTGGCCTGGCAGTTGCCATGGAAACCCCTGGCAGGCACTGAGGGCACAGCCCCTGGCACTGAGACACTGCTGGGCCGGGTGCTGAGCACAGGGCTGAGCACACAGAGATGGTTTTGTTCTTGCTGAGCTGCAGCACAGCCAAGGCCTGTCCTGCCCCTCGTCCAGCCACGCTGGGGAGGGGCTGGGGCTGCGGGGGAGCTGGGCAGGGACACAGCCAGGACAGGGGACCCCAACTGACCCCGGGGTACCCCAGACCAGAGCACATCATGCTCAGGGTATGAAGGGGGGAACAGGGAGGAAGGGGGGAATTTTGGAGGGAGGGCTTTTGCCTTTCCAGGGAACACTTAGGCAAGAGGGGGCCCTGTTTCACCAGTGGGCAGGGTCACTACCAAAGACACAGACACCAACTGAAGGAATTGTGTCATTTATATCATGCACAGCTGCAAAGATTTACAAAAGGATAAGCTCAGCAAAGCACATCATCATTAGCAACGAATTACAAAAGAAGCTCAGCAATCCATCATAACCCATCATTATATTTTGATGACCAATCCCTTGGTGAAACACCAGAGGTGTTTGTGGCAGACAAAGATTCTGGCTGACTATCAAGGTACACCTTACAGACATCAGCAGTACTTTAGTGACACCGTTCTTCATTCTTTTTTCTCAATCTCATTCCAATTAGGAACAAGAATTCTGTTGTGCATGGAGCTGGCACCTTTTTAATTCCAGAATAATGCCCCCAGGCCCTTTGCTGTTCAGCTTTACCATGCTGTCTGTGGCTAACAAGGCTTGGGGGGGGCCCTTTCCCCTCTGGCTGGAAGGGGCTGGGTCCCAGTCCCTGAGGGGCACCCAGGCTCCTGGATGGAATTCCTGTGCAAGTCCCTCAGTGTCACAGCAGCCTTCACAGGGAGCCCCATGGATCAGAGCATTTCCCAAAGGGGCCCTTGGGGCAAACAGGGATATCTGGTCTGGCAGGATGTGTAAAACCATATCCTGTCAGATCTCCTTGTTCTCACACAGAATCCTTGGATGCAGGGACACATTCCCATTGTTCCGGCCCAGGTTTCAGGACTCAGAGTTGTCTTTCCCAGGAGCTGCTCCTTCAGCTGCCTTGGGAGGGCCACTTGGCCTCGGGACCTACACTCTGGCTCCATTATTAGGACTGCTGCACCCAAACCCTTTATTTGCACAAACAGTGGTGATTGGAGGTGGATCTCCTTTTTTCACAATCATTCCTAAAAATGCAGTATAAATAATTGTACTACCCTGTCACAGGGTTGACTAATCCAATCCTGGTCACTATTGTTTACAGAATTACTGTAATTTCTCCTTGATATTCTGCATCATTTCCTCCTGCCATGACAGGAACACTTTGCAAGGCCAAGCTCCAAGGCAGCAGTAACCAAAGCAAAGTGTCCTGGAGGAATCTGAATTCCTGTTTCAGAATTGATAGCTCTTATTTGCTTTGAATTTCTCCTAATTAATTCCAATGCATGAAGGCTCAGCCCTGCAGCCTCTGGGCTGGCCCTGCCAGGGGCCATCACAGCCAGAACGATTTCCCAGGCAGCCCAAGTCTCACTGCCCATGGTTGGATTTGCAAATTGGGGGCAGCCGTGCACAGCCAGGGGGTTCCATTTCCCCTGTGGGCCATTGGGAAGGGCATGGAGCACATCTGGGAGATGAGTTCTCCATGGACAAAGGTTCCCATCTCCTTATTTTTCCAACTGCTCTTTTAACAACCCCTTACCCGTGCAACCAATCCTGCAGCTTGCGCATAATCTGGTACATGAAAAACCCTGCAGGCAAAATCACTGTATTTTTCACAGGAACAGACAAAGCACCCTGCACCACAGTATCAGCAACCCCTGCAAAAATAGCCAATTTTCTCCCTTTCTCCCTTTTTCATTGTATACAATCTCAAAAAGTTGACCACTGACATGAGGGTCCTGGCCAGTCCTGTTCTGTAGGGTATTTAGTGTTACATCCCTGAGCAGCCAAAGCTACCAAATTAGTATTGTCAGCACTATTTCACGTTATTATATAATTTCATAGATAGATAGTGATATAGAAATATAGATAGATACAGACATAAATAAATTTATATAAATAGATATATTGAGGTCTTATTATACTATAAATACATATATAATTATTATGTATATAGACATTTCACTTGCACAAATGCATATCAGTTCAAGATTTGTCTGCCCAAACCCACAAGGTCTTTTCCTTTTCCATGTGCAATTTTTGGATGCATTTGAAGACATCCAGGGGTGCAGCTTCTTTTACCCGACTGCCCCACTGCACCCACGGGGCTCCGACCTCAGCCCACTCCAGAGCCAGGGAACTCCAGGGAAGGGCTTCCCAGCTGGGAATTTCTGATGGGACTGATTCCTCACATTTACCCTGAACAAGTGACATTTTGTTGGCATCTGGCCAGACTGTGCTAGTTTTGTTTTGCCAGTGGGCAGGGTCAGCACCAAAGCCACAGACTCCAGCTGAAGGAATCAGTGTCATTTCCTGCAGTTCAGAGCAGCAAAGAATCGCAACAGGAGCAGCTCAGCAATGCACCCAACCATCCCCACCAAAGATTGCAGCAGTGATTAGGAAAGATCCAGCAGCATTTACCCTCAGCCTTTACCATCTCCCAGACCCACACAGCAGCTGGGGAAGCTGTCACAGCCAAGGGCTGCAGAGCCACTCCTGGGCACTGGGAATTCCTGCAGGTGCCTCCAGCCCCAGGTGAGGCTCCAACCCCGCTGGGAGAGGGCCCAGCTCTGACAGTGCTGAATGAACAAACTGACAGCACTGCTAGTGTGGCAACATCTGCTTTCATCCTCCTCTTGGGTTCCTCCCAAAGCCTGGCCAGGGCTCAAGGAGGAACCAAGGGAGCTGACTTTGACCATACAGCCCCAAACAAGGCCAGATGTCAGATTTCATGGCCTTGTCTGGCTTCTAAATACACAAAGGTCAATCCGTGTTTCCCTAATGAGTGGCTACATCTATCTCAGTGCTAATGACCATGCATATTTCATCAGGGAGCAGATACAAAGATAACCTTTGCTTGGAAGGTTCATCCAGAGGCCATCTTTGGCTCAGGGCCTGCTGTTCAGGCCGCACTCAGGGCTGGTGTCCAGACCTTGGCACTTCAGGGACGTGGTTTAGTGCTGGGCTTGGCACTGCTGGGTGAGCGGCTGCACTGGGTGAGCTCAGAGGGCTTTTCCAACAAAAAGGATTCTGTGGCTCCATGCTAATATCCACTGCATTCAGCTGGGGCTATTTTAGCAGCATTACTTTGCTCAGAAAGTCTCCTCTTGCCCAGCTCCTGTGGCCTGAGGCTTCAGCTCCTTCAGCTCCTGGTGCTGATCTGCTCATGCTGAACGAGACCAATCAGAGAGAAGAGCACAGTCCATGCAATTCCTTCTGGGACATGGAGAGGGGAGGCTGTGCAAACAGGAGCATTGTTTGCTGTGGCCTCCTCTCTGCCCTTCACGTCTTTCAGCGCTTTCAACCAGCCAAGAGCTTTCTCCAAGAGTGCAATGGAGCAGCTGTTCCTGCTCCCAGGCCTGGCCCTCTCCAGTCTCTGCCCTTGCCTGGTTCTGTCCCTCTTGCTGTGCCCTCTGTTTCCCCAGGGCTCGCTGGCTGCTGCCCAGGACTGTGGCACTGGCACAGATCCAGTGCTCCAGAGCCTCCTTTCTGTGCCCTTGGAGCTTCCTGGGCACAGCCGCCTTTTCCATCTGGAAGCTCCCCATGGACAGGCAGTGCCCAGCTCCGTTCCCTGCACAGCCTCCAGGAGCCCAGGGCTGCCATCTCCAGTCCCTGCTGGCACTGGGGGCTCCCAGGTGCCTCAGGCTGCTGTGATACCGCTGCACACGGGAGGGAAGAGGGGCAGGGGCTGTGCTCAAAGTCAGCTCCATGTGCTGCTGCTGCTGCTGCTGCTGCTGCTGCTGCTGCTGCTGTGGGGTCATTTGTGCAGCCCTGGCCCAGAGTCAGGGATCAGATCCTGCCAGTCTCTTTCAGCCCTGGCTGCTCAGAGTTTGGGCCTTGGAGCCTCAGGTGGCCAAAGGCAGCTGCTGCTGGTCCCTCTGTGTGCCCGTGTTCAGCAGTGCTGCTCCATCAGTCTGTGCCCAGAAACGGGGAAAAGCCTCAGCCCTGCAGGGCCAGGAGCTGCCGGGCTCTGCCTAAGCAGCTCAGCCAGCAGGAAGGGAGCTGCTCCACACGGGAACCAGGAGCAAAGGACATTTCTTCTGTAGGACATCTTTTCTATTTAGAAGGAAAAAAAGGAAAAAGGAAAAAACTAGGTAAATTGTAAAAGATAAGAATAAAATCCAAGTGTTAGTGAAAAAACATAACACAATGTTAGTGAAAAAAAACAAAACATAAATGCAAAGACACCTTCTTTGCATTAAGAGGTAAATGATCTTTTTCAAAAGAGAACTCAGTTCTTTACATTGTAAATGTGCTGATGGCATGGATCCATCTTACTGACCTCAGCAGCCTCTTAAAAGATTTTGGGCTTTGTTACCAACACTGGTATTTGAAATTGTGGTTGAAGCAAGAGGAAATTGCTTTGTGCCCTTCCAGCTCCAAGCAGGACTGGGAATGGAAACTCTGTCAAACCCCAAATCCTTTAGAAGATCACCTTCCTTCTCACCCTGCAAATGAGCTGCACATTCCTGTTGTAACTGCCAGGCGTTTCTTAGAGACACGAAGTCCCACTGACAGCTTTTTGCTCTGGTTTGGCAGTGCAGAAGGGCAATTCTCCATCCACCAGCTCCAGACTGCAGTACCTCAGGAACACGGCCCACTCGCCAGCTTTGGCCCACTTGTGGCACTTCTAGAGGAGGAAGAAAGTGCAATTGCACAATTCCAGCCAATCAAGAAGGAAGAATGGGACAGACAAAACACTCTGTACAGATGCAGGCGTTCAGCTGGGACTGTGGAGAGTTTGGGTCCTTGCCAGTTGGATGTGTGTCCCCAGCTGCAATCTCTGGGCCTGCAGCAGAGTCTCACTCACCTGCCAAAGCAGAAAGCTCAGGCACTGTGCTCGCAATGGGCTCGTCTGATGCAGAGCTGTCAGAGCAATGTGAGGGCAGAGCCAGCCCAGCTGGGCCCAGGGCTGAGCCCAGCAGAGCCCTGGCAGAGCCCAGAGCAGCCTCAGCACCCGCAGAGCCCGGCTGCAAGGAGAGAAAGCAGAAACCGCCTGTCAGCTGAGGGCTCCTGTGCCCTTGTGCCAAGGCCTGCGATGACCAGGCCATGCTGGCTGCGCCCAGAGCTGTGCCCAGAGCTGCCCATCCCTGCTGCCAAAGGCACAGAGCAGGAGGGCAGCACATGTGCCCAGCCTGCAGCCAGCCACGGCACATCCAGCCCTCAGCAGCTGCCCGGAGCAGGATGCTCCTGTGCTCGCTGCCATCTCCCAAAAGCTCTGATCCCACCCTGCCAAGCACACAGGGACCCACCTCACGCCAACCACGGCTGCAAGAAAAGCTGCTCCCAAACCACGGCCTCAGCCTTCTCCAAGGGCACGGCCCATCCACACCACAGCTGCTCCCAAGCACTTCCCCATCCACACTGGACCACCTGGAACGCTTCCTCTGGAATAACAAACAACACATTATTGAAAAGAGTTTAGAGACAAAATGGGAAAACAAGAAAATTGGTAAAAAATCTTATCTCTGTCAGGGTCTTGAGGAAGGCCCAACCCCTGCATGCCAGGGAAAACCCCAGCCATGGCTGTGGGAAACCCACACTTTCTCTCTTCCCCTCTGCACTGCCCCCCAAAATCACGGTGACCCCAAAGCAAACAAGGGCAGTGGAGCAGCCCAAGCCTTTCCTTGCCTGCACAGCAAAGCAGCTGTGCACAGGTTCTGGAGTCCCACCTCTGCTCCCACCATGGGGCTTTGTTTGTGTCGGGCTCGCTGCCCCAGCCCCAGCCCCAGCCCGGGGCACGGTGGGTGCTGGGGGCTGTTGGCAGGGCCAGGAGCCCACTCCCATTTCGTACCCACCTCAGCCCAGGATCCGGCCCTGCCAAAAGCAGCCGGGCAGCGACTGAAGAATTACTTGCATCTGCCCCAGCAAAGGGGGAGCCTTTGCTTCCCCGCCACGCTGGGTCATGCCCAGATCTGGCAGAATTTCCTGGGTGGGACTCATCTGCAAATTCCCTGTGGAGTTTGGCTTTGAAGAAGGTGCCAGAATCAAAGTGCACCACCTTCAGCCTCCAGTGGCCAGGCTGAGGAAGAGCTTGTCATCCTTGATGTCACCCTCGCTGTCTCCAGCAGCAGCAGCAGCAGCAGCAGCAGCAGCAGCAGCAGCAGCAGCAGCATCCCCACCCGGTACAGCTTCTCCAGGGGCTCCTTCTCCTTCCCTGGGGGCAGACCAGCCTCTCAGGGCTCTGCCCAGGGCCCCAGCTGTCAGGGAACCAGGACAAGTAAAACGAGCTTGGAGGGTGGCCACCAGTGCTGAGCAGAGCAGCTCAGCCCCAGCACAAGGGCTGCGTGCTCCCATCCCATGACCCCGGTGCAGTGACACAGGCAGCACAAAAAGCTCTGGGTTCCTTTGCTTCTCATTGCCAAGGCATATCTGGAGCAGGAACTTACCAGGGCCCTGGATCAAAGTGTGCCTGTGGCTCTCTCCCTTCTTCTATGGCAGAGGAATATCCCACATCCAAGGATCACAGAACAGGTCTTCCAGTGCGGGTCTGTCCAAGGAGTTCACGGATAAACACCACCTGATCAGGTCTTTGCACTCTGGGAAGAGAAGCAGAAACTGCCGGTCAGCCAGAGAAGGCTCCTGTCTGCTTTGCCCCACTATTCCCACACCCAGGCCATGCTGCATGTGCTCCGAGCTGGGCCTAAACTTTCCCATCAATTCCCTGTTTTGGAGGAGAGCAGGACATGTGCCACCTCCTCAGCAGCTGCCAGAGCGGGATGCCCACTAGCCCGCTGCTGGCTCCCAGCACTGGGATTCCCCCCATGCCCAGAGAAGAGGATCCACCTTGAGAGAGCCCTTGTGGCAGCGGGAGCTGGCCCCAGCTGAGGTTCTGGCCCCTTCTGAAAGGGTGCTCCCCGCAGACCATCTGGTGCAGCAGGATGCCCAGGGACCAGACTGTTGCTGCCTCGCCATGGTACCAGCCAAAGTCGTTCCATTCCGGGGGGCTGTAGGACAGTGTTCCTATGGAATACAGATGGAGTTCATCAGGGGGATGCTGCTGCTCCCAGAGCCTGGCCCCAGCATCCCTGGGTGTGCGGGGGCTGCATCAGGGGCACTCAGGGTGACCACTGCCCTCTCGCCAGCATCTGGGACTTGTGCACAAAGTTAGGGTTGGAAAAGAAGCCTCTGGTGTTGGAAGAGGGCAGCCCTGGCTAGGCCCGACCATGACATGCAAAGGAAAAACCCACTCCATGCTGGGGAAAAAACATGCCCTTATCCTCCCTGCCTGCATTTCCCCAAAAATATTTTGAAGCCAAGGGAAACAGGGCGAGTGAAGCAGCCCAAGCCCTTCCTGTCATCTGCATACCAAAGTGGCTGGGGCAAAGGTTCCGCCCTCCCTCTCTGCTTCCCCAACCCATGGGGCTTTTGGTTGGGCTGGCTGCCCCAGCCCAGCCCTAGTCCTGGGCAGAGTGGCTGGCAAAGGCTGCCAGCAGGGCTGGAAGATGGCTGCCCACCCAGCCCTGCTCTAAAGCAACTCAGCTGAAGATTTAGTGCCCTGACTGGCAGCAAAAGGGAGAATCCCCGCTGCCACAGCCAGCTTGGGCTGGGAGATGTTGGGCCATGAGATGTCAGCAGCGGGAGCACAGCCCTCTGCAGGCTCACCTGCAAAGTGAGTGTAGACTGTGTCCTGCAGGTAGGTGCCACAGCCAAAGTCAATGAGTTTGGCCTGCCCGGTGTCCAGGTCAACCAGGATGTTCTCTGGTTTGATGTCCCTGTGCAGGACCCCGCAGCTGGTGCAGTGCCGCACGGCCTCCAGCACCTGGCGGAACAGCTCCCGTGCCACCTCCTCAGGCAGGAACCGCCGTGCCCGAATGAAACGATGCAGGTCCTGACACTGCTCTGGCCGCTCCAGCACCATCACGATGCAGCTGGGGAGCTCGAGCCACTCCAGCAGCTGGACCACACCGGGGAAGCCAGTGGACACCCTGGCCAGCAGCACGATCTCCAGCGGGGCGCTGGTGCCGTCGGGCTGCGGGAGGAGCACGATGCCGTCAGTGGGGCCGATGCCGTGCCAGGCCTGGGGAAGCCCTCAGCCAGGCCGGGATGCTCTGCGCCCTGCGCTGGCCCCACGCCCGCTCTCTCTCGGGGCGTCCTGGTGGCTCCCACTGTGCCGGGCGCCGGCTCATCCCCGGCCGGCAGCCCCGGCTGCTGGCCCCGCTCACTCACCAGCTCGCCCCAGTGCCGGACGCGGTTCCGTGGCACCCTTTTGATGGCCACCTGCAAGCCAAGGGCAGCAGCGGGGTGAGCTCGCCGCCCGCACTGCGAGCCCCATCCACCGCCCTCCGCCCTCCTCCTCCTCCATCCCCTCCTCCTGCGCCCGCCGCCGGCCCCGCCGCTCACCGGGGCGCCGTCCGAGAGCCGCGTGGCCGCGAAGACTCTGCCGAAGCCGCCGCGCCCCAGCAGCGATCCCAGCCGGTACCGCTCCTGCAGGGCCTCCTGCGCCGTCCCTGCGGGCGGGACGCGGCTGTCAGCGCTCGGCCCGGGGCCAGCAATGGCCCCCGAGCGCCCCTCACCCGCCCCGGGCCGGCCATGCCCAGGCGTTCCATCTTCGGAACGCGGCACGGGAGGCTCGGGGCTGGCGGCCGCGCTGCCGAGCGGCGGAGCTCGGGCCGGGGAAGCCGCAGCGGAGGCGGCGGGAGCGGCCGCGCCGCCTGTGTCCTCCGCAGGCCGCGGGAGGAGCCGGGGCCGGGGCCGGGGCCGGGGTCGGGGCCGGGGCCGGGGCTGGGGCCGGGCTCGGGACTGGACCCTGCGTCGGGTCCGGGGCCGGGCTCGGGCCAGGCGGAGGCAAAGGGCGGCGATGCCGCCCCCTCCCCAGGCACTGATGCCCGCCCAGCAGCGCCACCGCCAGTACGGCCAGAGCCGGGCGGAGGCGAGACCGCGGCGGGACGGCCGGGGCTGGGCACGGGGCAGCCCCGCCCGGGGCCGGGGGCGGGCCGGGGGCATGGCCCGGCCCGGCAGGGGAGAGGGAGGCGGGGAGAGAAGAGGGACGCTGGGCAAGGGACCCCGAGAGAAGGGTGCCCGACAGCGGGAAAGGGAGAGAAAGAGAAAGAGAGAGAGAGAGAGAAAGACTATTCAAAACTATCTGTTTTGCTGCTGCCGCCGCTACTGCTGCCGCCGCTGCTGCTGCCGCCGCCGCTGCCGCTGCTGCAACTGAAGCACCGGGGCCGTTCGTCCCCGTGTCCGTTCCCCGCTCGCCCCACGAGCCCCACGTTCGAGCCCCGCGCGCCCCGGGGACAGCCCCTCCGTCTGCCCAAACACGGGAACTTTGCAGCGCTGAGCCCGGATGCAGAGCCCTGACTCCTGCGCACTGGCACAGCGACCCCCTCGCTTGCTGCTGAGCACTGTCCTTGCTGAGGGTCAAACACTGTCGGGGCACCTTCCCTTGGTGTAGGATTCCTACCTGACCCAAGCACTGCACTTACACCTCCAGTGTTGCTTTCCTGTGTGGAAAGGAAAACTGTGTGTAGCTCATGGTATTTTAGAGTGTCTAAAACTTGCCAAGTCACAGATTTTAGAGGTGAGGTGCATTTGGAATGAATGGGATGGAGAAGCAGTGCAACATGGAAAAGAGGAGCATAGAAATAAATAGAGGAAAACATCTTGGATTGTTTCTTTCATTTTCATTTCCCTTCTGGAAAGCTGTTTCAGTTTTCCAGGAATCATCTGCTGTCTGCTCTTCTCAAGAATCTCTCATGGAGAACAAGGTTGAGCCTCTGTCACAAGATTTGCCACCAGCTGCAGCTTCTCTTAGCTTTCCACAGTGCACAGTGTGTGCAGCAGGACTTTTGCAGCAAAGCAGGACAAATGTTAGGAGAACTTTACATGTCCGTTCTTTTCCTGCTGGGCTGGGGAGTTGTGCCACTGGTGAAGTTTTCATTGTGACTGTTTGTGCTGGTTTCAGGCAAATTTTGGGAGGAAACCTCCAAAAGGGGTCAGTCTAGAAAGCAAGTTCCAGCGGCCCCTCCCCCTACTAGCTGAGGAAAAGACTTCCCTCCAGAGCGGGTTTAAACAATTCCCAGAAAAAGGAAAGTCACATTCCGAGGAACTTCTCTGCCCCAGCTAGCTAAAACCAAATTGCTAGACCTGGGCTGTGAAGGCATCAGGAAATTTCCAAGTCTGGGCACTGGCGGTCCCAGCAAACACCAGATCTGGATGATGCTGGTGCCAGAACCTGGAAATATCCAAACTTTGGCTTTCTGTGCCAGCACCAGGAAGTTTTCAGATCTGGGTGCTGGCGCTGCCAGCAAACACCAGATCTGGGTGGTGTCATTGCCAGTGACAGAAATCTGCCAGATTTGGGCTCTGCTGGCACCGGGAAATTTCCAAGTCTGGGCACTGGTGCAGCAAACGCAAGATGTGGGTGGTGCCAGACCCAGCAGCAGGAAGCTGCCACAGGTTTTAGCTTTCTGTGCCAGCAAATTGCTGGACATGGGTGGTGCTGGAACAGGGAAATTTCCAGATCGGGGCACTGGCAGTGCCAGCAAACACCAGTGAAACCTTCTGGTCCTCGTCCGGTCCGTTGACCAGTGGTTTCCCTGAGAACCAGCTCTGGCCACTTTACAGACAGAGACTGCTTTCATCTGGTTGTGTGGAAACAGAACTTTACTGAAGGCAAACACAACAAACAGGATGGCGTGCACAGTACAGAGAGCGAAGCAGAAAAAAGCCTGGGTCCAGGATCTAGCAGGGATATTTATACATTTATTTATGGGGAAGGGTTAAGGTGGGATCTGAGGGAAGGATCCAAGAGGAAGGAATGATTAGGAATATCACAATTTTGCGGCAAAAAGTAACCAATGGTAGCAAAGAGAACTCAGAACTTTCTAGTAACAATCTGCATAACTGAACAAGAGGATTATGGGTGGGAGCTCCTGCTCACCCTAAAGAGGGTTTTCCCACAGCCTTAAGCCGAGGTCTCCTTCTTTTAAACCAACCCAAACACAGCAGATCTGGGCGCTGCCAAGTTTGGGCTTTCTTTGCCAGAAAATTGCTGCCTTTGGGTTTTGCTGGCATCGGGAAATTGCCAGATGTGGGCACTGGCAGTGCCAGTGCACACCAGATCTGGGTGGGGAATGTGCTGGCACCGGGAAATTGCCAAATGCGAACCTTCTCTGCCAGCAAATTGCTGGAATTATGCTGTGCAGGCATCTGAAAAATTCCGGATCTGGGCACTGGCGGTGTCAGCAAACATGAGATTGGGTTGCTTTAAATACCTTTTAAATCCAGGTATTTGCTTGATTTAGGCTTTCATTGCCAGCAAATTGCTGGAATTGGGCTGTGCCAGCACCAGGAAATTGCCATGCCATGTTTGGACACTAGCAGTGCTGGAAAACACCAGATCTGGGTGGTGCCGGCCCCAGGTATTTGCCAGGTTTTGTATTTCTGTGCCAGCAAATTGCTGCACTTGGGCTTTGCCAGCACTGGGAAATTTCTGCATCTGGGCAATGGCAGTGCTGGGAAACTCCAGGTCTGGGCAGCAACAGAGCCAGCAGTGGAAAATTGCCAGATTTTGGGGGTTTTTGCCTGCAAATTGCTGCACTTGGGCTGCACCAGCACCAGGAAATTTCTGGATCTGGGCACTGGCAGTTCCGGGCAACACCAGTTTTTGAGAGCCGAAATGAGGGATGTGGGACGCCAGGCGGCTCTTCAAAGTGCAGTTTATTGTATCCAAGGTGATACAGCAGTCCAGAGTCATGGGTGACAGAGCTGTGCTACAGCTGTCAGCTCCAGCTGCAGGCCTGGAGACCCTTAGTTTAGGTTACAAATGCATTATATACTTTTCTTTGCTGGGCATCTTCACACAATAGAACCAATCTATACCTTAACTTTTACCTATAGCCAATCATAACTACTATCATTACCATATTCATGTTACTATTCTCCAATCACTAAAAGTTAGTACATTACAGTTTAAGCTAAAAGTTGTTTTCCAGTTTTCTTGCAGTGGAAAATTCTGAGACCTTTTTTCTACTTGCAAAATTTGCTGACTTGTTTGCCTGTGCTATCTTTCTGCTTGGTAAAATCTTCTTGTTTGAGGTGGGCTTATCCTTTGCTCTAAGTCATAAAAACCCCTTCTAACTAACATACACTTTGCCTTCTTAGCTATCCAAAAAGACTGGCTCATCAATTCTTTTCTTTTATATCAAAACTTGCTTTCATTTATATTCGTCTTCAGACATTACATTCAAAAATCTTTCAGCCAAGCATACATATCTGTTAGACTTTCTTGTCAAACTGCATCCCTGTATAGTGGTCAAGTGCTTGAGGCCAGGAGCACCTGGACAATGGGGACAGTTCTTTCCTATAGGAAGGAAATCACAGAACTCCAGGGTTTTGAAGGCACATGAGAAGCAGTCCCCAGAGGCCAAGGCAAGCCAGACCTGTCTGTCCTTGCAGCTTTTGTCTGAAAGCAACCCTTGGATATATGGGGAGTTTTGGGGTGGAATTCTATTTCAGCCATGGGCTCCTGGACAGGAATGACAGTTCTCCATAGAGGGGCAAGGGCCCCTCACAGCTGCTCATGGTCCCTCACAGCCCCACATGGCCCCTCACAGCCCCTCACGGCCCCTCACAACCCCTTGTGAGATGCAAAGCTGTGTTTCGTGTCAGGTACAAACAGGCAACGTGTGTACTTGTGAATGAGAAATGTGTGGATACCGACAATGGGATAGTTGTGAATTCTAGTAATAACTGAGGAAAATAAAGCATGGAAAAAGACTTTTGAACGTATCTTTTGTTTGCAAATTAACCCTAGTTGATTTAGGAGCATTTGAATTAAAGTGTTATAGATGTTGCTTTTTGTTTGCATTTAATCCATAAAGAGTTCTGCAATAATAACCTTTTGAAGTATAATTTTAGAATATTACTTGTATTATTGAAACTGTAGCTTTGGAATATATATAAAGGAAATATGCTTATCTCACGCCTTATTGAAGCAGAGAAAAACAGCTTGAAAAAGGAAGATGAACATCACCTCAAGGGTTTATGGTTTCGACCAAAGGGAAGCTGGACATCACTGTTATGAGATTTGGAGTCTCTGCAATTAAAAGGTGGACCCATATCTGGGGAGCTGGACTCCACCAGATGGAATTAGTCTTTCTTCTTTTGGAAACTGGACCGTCACCATCTGGGAATTCTCCTTTGAGATAGATCCTGAGAAATTAAAATCACAATAGTTTATAGAATTGTGATGTAATAATTTGGAATAAAAATTGCTGATGAGTAAAAGATTGGAAATAGAAACTGCTGAAAAAACCTGATGGGTACCCCTGTAAATACCTGTAACCATCAATTATCGGTATGCAGTTGGAGGGAAAACTTCCCCCACTGTACCTGGCGCTGTATTGCTCATACTTTATCACATTAAATAATAAATTGATTGCTGCTTGAATATTGGACTAGTCAAGCTTCTGATTCATAACACTCTCACAGCCCCTCACGGCCCCTCACGGCCCCTCACAGGCCCAGTCCTGGGGCTCCTCCCAGAGGAGGGGTCGGGCCCTGCTTGTTCCCCTTTCATTTCAGTGCCTTCATTACAGCAACAAGCAAAGAAAGCTGAAATGGAGCGTTTCCCCAGCATTTCCCTCGGGGTTAACTGCGGGCTGAAGCTCTGTGCTGGCGCTGGCCCCAGCGCCACCATCCCTGCAGCCGCCAGGCCTTTGCTGTCCCCCCGTGTCCGTTCCCTGTCCCCGAGTCCCGCCCGGCTCTGGCAGCAGCAGCAGCCGCAGCGCAGGGGGCGCCGGCCCGGCCCAGCCGGGGCTCCCGGCCAGGAGCAGCAGCAGCGCCGGCCCCTTCCCGCCTGCTCCTGCCTCGGCTCCCAAGGGCTTTTAACAGCTCAATTCTGGAGCAGAGCAGCCAGCACCCACACACAGCCCTGACTGCTCAGGGCCCGCCTGTGCTGCCCTGAGCCAGCCCTCAGAGGAAGAAAGGATCGGGCTCCAGCGCTGTTTTCAACGCTCTTTTACTCACCCTGAGCTGACAGCAGGAGGCTGCTGGTGCCCTTTGCCTTGGCAATTGGAGATCATGGCTGCTCTTGGCCCTCTTCTGCTTGCCACCTGAATTTTATCAGTACAACTGCACTTGCCTCTTTCAATCACTGCTGCCCACTGTGCTTTTGTGATGGTGAACTCAGTGTTTTTGTCACAGGCATCATGATTAGCAGAGACTGAAATGCTCACAAGTCCTTGAGCACCAAGTCGAGGGGAATGAAAGCATCACAGACCACTTTTGCAGCACTCAAACACAGCCCTGCTGCTGGTGCTGTTGAAATAGAATCAACCTACAGAGACCATCACAGAAATTGCCTCTGGAGTGGCAAATCAAATGAAAAAATCCACCAGGAGAACGAAAATACTGAAGTTGGCTGGCTTCATTGCTTCCTCGGAGCAGCAGAAAATGGAGATGCCCAGAGGTATTTTGCACTGCTGCTGATCCCAGTTGGAGCCCTGCCCTCTGCAGAGTCCCAGCGGGAACCTGAGCCCAGCCCAGGGAGCTCCCAGAGTGTCCTGGAGATTCTTTCTGCATTCGATCAGGCTTGCATTCCCCAGCAAGTCCCCAACAAAACCTCCTGTTTTCTTGGGTTAGAACAGGCACAATGAAAAACTCAGCAATGGCACAACTGCCCAGCCCACAAGGAAAAGAAAGGACAAGTTGTCAAGGAATCCAAACATTTGTCTTGCTTTGCTGCAGAAGTCGTGCTGCTCACGGTGTGGAAAGCCAAGAGAAGCTGCAGTTGGGGGCACATCTTGTGACAGAAGCTGCACCTTGTTCTCCAGGAAAGGTTCTTGAAAAGGGCAGACAGGAGTGTGGAGAAGATTCCTGGGGAAGTGAAACAGCTTTCCACAGGTGAAATGAAAATGGAAAGTGTTATGTTTGTCCAATTATCTCATCATAAAAAACCCCAATAATATCAAAAGTAGTAGCAATTTTAATTGAATAGTTAAAATAAAAAAAAATTAAAATTGGATACAATATAATTTGATTAAAATAAGAGATAATTTGGTTCCAATAATAGCGCATAAGCAAACGATAACCACGGGGTACGGAGGGCAGAGTTCTGGGATCCTTGCCACCTCACCTACAAGCTTGCCAAGTGAAAATCATCCCTTATATGTCCTGTGTCAATACCATCTCTTCTCATTTTCGGTTCATCATGTCTCTATCTCCGCCCTCATTACCACCCTTATCACGCATGCACCATCACTTGGTTTGGTGTTCACACAAGTCTTTGGGGGTCGTTTTGGATGAAGACCTCTCCTCTTCCTCTTTGTCTTTTAATTCACCTTTGGGTTACACATGCGCATCAAGCCAGTACAATGTAAGCCAAGACTAACGTATCACTGCATCTACATATCAAGGCAATAAATCCCTTATAATTAGCATTTTCTGGTACCCAACCAGGTTCTTGGTCATTTTTAGCAACTGTATCTTCAGCTTGTTTCCTGTGGTCCTTGAGAACATCTGCTGGGGGGGGGGGGGGGGGGTGGAGCCCCTCCTCTCCCTCTCTTCTTTGGCATTTAACTATTTTATTATTCTCAAATATTAATTACTGTATCATTATTGATTACTGTTTCAATCTTTATCAGCACGAATCATACCTATTTATCACAAATCTCCCATTTCTCTTTTTGATCATTATGATTCGTGCTGCATTTAAAAAGCTGTGCCCTGATGTCTTTTATATTTTTCAGAATTTTGGTTTTCTTGTTGTCTCTTTTCAGCTTCAAACTTTTCTAGCATTTCTATTACTGCTTCTAGTCTTTCACACTTTCAAGTTTAGTTAGCATGTCCTGGTCTATTTCAATCCTTTAAAGTCCTTTTTGTCTTTAACAGGGGTTGATTTAGCTTTTAATACCATTATAGATCTTGGTTTTACTTTTTCTGCTGATTCTGAATCTAGAGACATTGTTGAAATTTGCATCTTTTGAATCACTGAGTGAATTAGCCTAATAAAATACAAAATCATACAAGGCAGAAACATAAGTCCTAGAATTGAGCATAACAACATGAACTCTAACATTTTCCTCCAAACACTTCTAAAGAGGTTACCCCACCAATCTGTTTTCAAGATTGAATTCCACTTTTGTACCGGCACATGAGCTACTCTTTTAATCTTTTTTGCAAGTTCTGTGATAGCTTCTCCATAATTATCAATTTCTACATAGCACTCAGATTCATTAAATCTCCTACAAACTCCTCCTTCTTTTGCTAACAGATAGTCTGGGGTGATCCTGTTTTGGTACACAAACACCCACATTCGTGTATATTGCCTGGCCAACATTTTTAAAGCATTGGAGGTGCGATTTGACACCACCTCTACTACTGCTTGGAGCCTTATTAATCGATTCAACAGATAAACTGGGGTCCTATATCTCCATGACACATCCTGAGCTCATGTTGCTGGGTCATAATATGCTATAATTCGTTCTGCAGGCTATTTGTCCTCCCCCCAGTTTTGATTCCCTCCTGCTGTTGGAAAATTTAAATTCAAATCTCCTTTATTCCACTGCAGGGTTTCATACAGTGGAGTTCCTAGCACATTGCTCCTAGATCTCAGTAAAACAAAGAAGGAGGGTTGTATTACTCCCAAAGTATAAGTTCCTCCCCATTTTTGAGATAACTCACTGTATGCTCGTTGCCCACAAATTTAATATATCCCATCTGGGGCTTTCCATTTCTTATCAGTTTTCTCCGGTTGTTCCCAATCAGACCTCAGGCTGTCGATGGATTGGTAGGGGTTAGTTCCAGGACTTCTGTACCAGCATACATTAATCTGTTCATCTTATTCACAATTTATTTCTTTTATTGGTCCCCAATATCCAATGGGGTTTTCAGGTCGCCAAATTTTTGAATGATTATCCATATTAACCACCAACGTGGATTTACAAGGAGTATGCCCTACTATTTTATTAAATTTCCTTCCTTCTCGAGTTATACAAATGATTCCAATTACTTGATGGCTTAAAATCCATCCTTCAGGTCTCTTCAATGTTCCAGAAATTTGGGTGTGGTTCTACTTTAAAAATTGCTCTGGAGCTAAGCTCTCACCTTTCCATGGCCATCTTTTAGCCATTTTTTAGACCTCTACAAATCTCACATTTGGATAATTCCAATTCTGTAGCAATCCTTTGCATCAATCCTACAAACTGGTTCTTATTCAAGGCTGGCAAATTCCAATCTTTGTAGCACTGTTTTACCTGTTTATACAATTCAGCTAATTCTCTTGACTCTTTTCTCTTGTTCTTTCTTCTATTCCCCTTTGTTTCTTTTTTTTCTTTTTTTTTCTTTTTCAATTTTTCTTTTAGTGCCCGGCCCCCTATTCTTATACTGGGATCATCTTTATTATGATTTCTTTCAAAACAAAAAAAACCTTCCATATTGAGGGCCAATCTGATTACTATGGGGATAAGGAGCTTGTCCGTTATATCCCAAATTTTTCCCTACCCAATACATCTTTCCTTCCTTAATACAAACATCTATAACACTGCTGCGATTTTAGCAGGCAGAACTAGCATATGGGTGTGTTACAAACACAGATTCCACCTTGTCCTTAATCCACACAGGTTGATTACAATAGTCACAAATGTTGAAATTGCTGGGACTTGGTTTTTGCCTTGTTTGCTTTTTCATTGCTGAAACTCTGTCCAGTGTGGCTTTCTGGCTTTGGCCAACTGCCCAGGGTACCAGAATGATCACAGTGAAAATAATCCTCAGGAAATCTACCATTTTTCCTTTCTCAAGGCCCCTTGGGTTGCAGCCAAGGGCCGAGATGCCAGTCTTCTTGGTAGCAAAGGTAATATCCCGGCATCTAGTCACCGGTGCTTTTAGTATTTTTGGTACCCATAGCCCCACAGAGTTTGCTTGTCTCTTTTTAAATGCCGTTTCCCAGTTCTAGCTGGTTAAGAAGCAATAATTAAAACAAAAAGAACAGGGAAAAGATTAGGCCGGAATACCATAAACCTGTATTTTCCAAAATTTCAGGGATGTGCCAACTACAAGAAGATTTTTCTAATTATTTTGTGCTTCAGGGGCGGGGAGTGCATTAAGTCACCATCTCCAATAGGCACACTCGCGGCGCCAATGTGCCCCTGGAATGCACCTATGATGTGGTGTATAGACTTCTTCTCCACCACAACTATCAATTTTGAGACACTGGTCTATAATATTATGAGTTGCTCGTTCTCTTATTTGTGCTATAGCAAATATAGCAAGAACCAATTGATCTAAGTTTTGTATTAATCTAATTGCTGCTGGAAGGGTCTCATCTCCCAGTCTCAAAGGTATCCCAAAAAAAATTATCAACAATACGTTCTATAGTTAGCTGGCTAAATACATAACCATAGCAAAGCAAGCAAATAAATTGTCTCTTCTTTTCTTCTCTCTTACTTTCCACCATGAGTTAAAGCAAAGTGTGCAAACAATACATATTCAGGGATGACACTTTAAACCATGTTTACTGCACTCCCAATGTTTTACTTGTCTCTGCTCTCTTTCAACAACAGCTGTTATCAATCGCAGTTTCTGGAATTGCAGTTTTGTAATCAATTCTAATAATGTTGCTGGTGCATGACCCTGGAGGAGATCTTCAATCTTTTTAGGCCGTTCCCACTGATTCAGAAAGTCTTTTGTTCTTTTTCCACCGGCGTTCTTCTGCCTCCGAGCTCAAGGGAATTGCGGTTAGCAGCCATCCAGGATGCCTAGTTCATTCTTAATAAATCAGGGTTAATATAAATCTACTTAAATCCCACCATATTATCACATTCTTGGAATTTCATGTTCCAACAATATTTTAGCTTAGTTTGAACTTTAGTTCAACTTTAGTTTGAACTGTAGCCCGAGCTGCTGGAAATGCTTTAACCCACTGAGGTAATTCATCTATTATAACTAACAAATATTTCCACCGACCCACTTTAGGCAATTCTATAAAATCAACCTAGATCTTTTCAAATAGCTTGTAGGCTCTTTTGCATCCTCCAGAGGGAGGGGTTTTTAACACTTTCTTTTTTACTTTTTGACAGGTGAGACACCCCTGGGTAATTTGCTTTCCAATTTCAAATATCCTTATACACCCATAAAATTTTAAAAAGTGATCACAAAAGGCTCTTGTTCCCCAGTGTGTCTGTCTATGCAAGTTATCTAAGATCTAATGTGCCACTGGTTTTGGCATCATAATCCTGCCATCAGGAAAAACTCACTTTCCCTCCTTAAATGTTGCTCCTAATTTCTTTATAGTTGCCAGTTCTGCTAGCGGAAGGGAAAGTGTCTCCTGCTGAATTTCTATTTTTTGTAAGATCATGATTTCAGTATCTCTTTTTCTTAAGGTCACTCTTTCTGCTTCTTCATCGGCCAAATTATTTCTCTGACCCTAATATCCCTCCCTCTCTGGTGTTCCTTTACATGAACTACTGCTATTTTCTTTGAGCCTTTTAAAGCTTCAAGTATCTGAATTATCAATTCCCCGTGTACTAACCCTTTCCCTTGAGTGTTTATAAGTCCCCTTTCTTTCCAAATTTTTCTAAAAGTATGTACTACACTAAAAGCATATTTGGAGTCTGTATAAATAGTCCCTTCTTGCCCTTTTAGTATTAATAGTGCACAGAGTAATGCATACAATTCACGGCTTGTGCTGACCAGGAGGGACTAAGGGGACCAGACTCCTTTACCCTCAACTTTTTCCCACTTCACCTGAATGCCAACCCGTGTCATTAATTTCTAGATTATCTTCTTCAGTTAAAGAATACATTTTAAGTTTTCCTTCACAGGGTTTTATCTGTAAATTTAAGGCTATTATTAGATCTCTGCCTAACAAATTATTCTTGGCCTCTGATAACAACAATAAATCATTTACTCCAAATTTGTCATCTGTTTTAATTTGCACTCCTTTTATTACAGGAACAGGGAAAGCTTCTCTCGTAATTCCGATTACTGAAACTCGCTCACGACTTATCTCACATCCCTGGGGTAATTTTGTCACTGTCGACTGAGAAACTCCTATATTTACTAAAAATATAACTTATCAAGGGCTCTTCTGGTGGCGTTTCTGTCCCCTTCATTAAACAGAGCCCCTGACCTCCCTGAAAAGTTTCCTCATCGTGCTGTTTCTTCCCGCAACTTTTTTTGTAGGTGCTCCTTTTTATAATAGTAAAAACAGGTGGGTCCTGCACCCTTCAAGGCAGGGCAAGGATTTCGTAAGTGCCCTTTCTTGTGGCGGGAAAAAACACACAGGTCCTGTGTTCTTAAAAATAGATCCTGACATCTGCAGTTTGTTTTTCCCTGCGGATTTTTTTTCTTTTTTTTCTTTTTTTCTGTATTCAAAGCTGCCTGCATTTCTCTAACTGCCACCACCAAAATTCTGGCATCTGCTTTCTGCTTTTCCTCATCTCTGTTCACACACACCCTTTGTGCTTCTCTCAGTAACTCCTGAAGTCACCTGTCCTGCCAGTCTTCTAATTTTTCCAGCTTCTGCCTGATGTCGCCCCTCAGGACTCTAAAAGGCAGCATACTTACTCTCTTCCTGATTAACAGGGTCTTTTGAACTCACATACATATTTAGAGCCTGGCAAATCCAATCCTCAAATGATCTGAACTTGGGCCAATATAAATTATCTTTCCGGATCATTTCTTTTGTCCATTTAAACATGTAATACTTAACTATTTTCTGTTTACTTTTTCTCCTTTGGGATTCTCATTCATCCCAAAACCGTATCATCATCCCCAGTGGGCTGTCCTGAGGAATGCTCCCCCCCGAGAACCCCCCTCACGGTTCCCAGATACCTCAAACCACTGAGAATTTTTCCTACAATCTGCAGCCCCTGGGTCAAGGAACTTGTTCCCTGACCCATTTCTGGCGGCAACAAACTAAGAAATTCCCGGTACCAGGAGAGTCTTAGTTTCCCACACTCACCTCGTGGCTCAACTTCCTCACTTACTACTCTGCCACACTGCCTTTTTAATCTACCTGTTCCACTCCTATCTCTCCCTCTGCAATCTACTTGTTCCACTCCTATCTTTTCCTCTTTCTCAATCTATTAGCCCCATCCTCTCACCATCTAATCACATACTAAATTGCCTGCTACCAACCCATCCAAAGAAATTGAACCTCTTCATTCACTCTCTCAGTCTCCCCACTGAGTCAATCCCTCCTGCCCAAGGACCTTCCCACAGGTGCCTGGACCAGGGATCCCCTCCTTCCCCCTGGGTCAAACCCTCCCGGGGTCCCCACTCATTCACTTTTCTTTCATTTCCCTCCTTTCCCGGCCGGCCTCCTCTCGGACAGCACGAAAACGCGGTACTGGGAGGTCCCACTCACTTCGGGGGTCCGGGACTGCCCAGCCCCCATCTCAGACACTCCACACACACTCACACATGCATACAGCCGCCCCCCGACGCAAAACCCCATGATACTCACAGCCTCCTTTTCTCACAAGGGTCTTCGTGCACAAGGCAGTTTTCTATGGGTACTCTCTCTCCTACAAGCCGGCACTCTGATGGGACCCTCTCTTGCGCGCTCTTAAAAACTAATTTGCTTATGCATTATTGTAAAAAAGACTCTCTTTTCCCAAGGGAGAGTGGTCTAGCCTTGGGACCACTTAAAAGTCTGGTGGGGAGCTCCTTCCCAGAAGCTATCCGCCTCCCCGGATTTAAAAGAGTCCCGGGTATCGGCACCAAAATTGTTACGTTTGCTCAATTATCCCATCATAAAAAAGCCAAACAATATTAAAAGTAGTAACAATTTTAATTGAATAGTTAAAATAAAAAAAAATTAAAATTTGATACAATATAATTTGATAAAAATAAGAGATAATTTGGTTCCAATAATAGCGCATAAACAAACGATAACCGCGGGGTACGGAGGGCAGAGTTCTGGGACTCTTGCCACCTCACGTACAAGCTTGCCAAATGAAAATCACCCCTTATATGTCCTGTGTCAATACCATCTCTTCTCATTTTCGGTTCATCATATCTCTATCTCCGCCCTCATTACCACCCTTATCACGCATGCGCCACCACTCGGTTTGGTGTTCACACAAGTCTTTGGGGGTCGTTTTGGATGAAGACCTCTCTTCTTCCTCTTTGTCTTTTAATTCACCTTTGGGTTACACATGCGCATCAAGCCAGCACAATGTAAGCCAAGACTAACGTATCACTGCATCTACATATCAAGGCAATAAATCCCTTATAATTAGCATTTTCTGGTACCCAACCAGGTTCTTGGTCATTTTTAGCAACTGTATCTTAAGCTTGTTTCCTGTGGTCCTTGAGAACATCTGCTGGGAAGGGGGGGTGTAGTAAACCCCTCAGCTTTAGCCAGGGCCCCTTGGAGAACAGAAAGCTGACACAGCGGCAAAGAAGTTTCCTGTCTCCAGGGACATCCGCCTTGTACCTTATGCCTATAGCCATGGAAGGCAATATGTTGTTAACCCTACTATTGGTCACTTATGGTCACTCTAACACCTTTGCCATTGGTCAGGATTGGATCTGGGCCAAGGGTATAAAAGTAGCATACTGTACCCCTACTAACTCGGAAGAAGAGCTGAGACCCTTCACGAACCCCTCCAATAAAGCCATACTTGTGGAACAGCCGGCGTCTTCTTCTCTCTCTACCGTCTGCTGGAGCCTTAGGCCAAGGGAAAAGCTACCTAGCAAGCAATGCTGAAATCACAAGAGCTGCCTAATCACTAAGAGCTGAATATTCCCTGCTTGCTAGGGCTGTCCCGCGGCCTTGGTCTGAGAGCGAGCTGGCTTCTGGCACCCAGTCCCCTAGGAGACTGAGCTCTGGAGCTGTAATAGCTTGCCTAGGATAAGACCAAGCAAGGCTCATTTTGGGGGGGGTGGAGCCCCTCCTCTCCCTCTCCTCCTTGGCATCACAACTTTTAACTATTTTATTATTCTCAAATATTAATTACTGTATCATTATTGATTACTGTTTCAATCTTTATCAGCACAAATCATACCTATTTATCACAGTAATATATCTTGCTAATTCTGCACTTGGAGGAATTACTCAGGTCTGCAGTCTTTATTACACACCCTGTTCTAAAAGACTTTTATGCTATTTTCCCTCTCTCTGTGTTTTCACATGTGGTCAACAAGGTTTTCTTTCTAAGAATATTAATCACAATATCCCAAAGGATTAAAAAATGCTTAGGTATTTTTTCCCTAAGTATTTATTAAAGAAAACTAGTAATAAAAAACTGTATACATGCTAGATAAAAAATACAAACAGAAATAAACTTGAGAGTTCTCCCAAAAACCTTAAGAAAAAACCCCCTGTACTCTATAAAACCCAGAGCATTCATCTACAGCATACAAAAATGGGCATGTTCTAGAAGAGAAAATTCGTGCAATGGTTCCGCACAGAATTCTATGCTTTCAAGCTTTTTGCCCTTCAGGGGCAGTGCCATTCTTTGAACTGTAATGCTCTGAGCATGTTCTGCTCACCATGGCAGCTTTCTGCTCTGCCCTGGTACAGATCATCCTCCCAGCAAAGGGGGAGTGCAGCCACCACAACTCGCAGCACCTTCCCACATAGCAAGAACCTGAAGGGGAGAGATGGCTTTCACCAGCTGCTGCGGGTTCTAACAGTGCCACCTCTCAGCTGCCGAAAGCCTGAATTTCTGTGTTGCACTGTGTTAGTTTATTGAGTCAAATGTTCTGTTATATAGTGGTATGTTCAAGTGTTCCCCGAGTTATTACAGTTAGCTTCTCCCCTATGTTATGCCCTCCGACCCAAGTGTCCCTCGAGGAATCCCCTCCCTCCTCAGCACATTTTTCCCTGTCAAGACAACCCGGCCCCTTTGCCCCATCAATCAGTCAAAACCCTACCCTTTGCTCCAGAACATTCCCTGTCCCTCACCCTAAGATCCAATCCCTATGCCAACGCTCTCTCCTCCCCTTGTTCTGATTTGTTGTAGCCCTCAAAACCGCACCCCAAGAGTCACTTATTGGTTACTATATGGTGTCCACCCCCTGCTTTGAAAGATTTTAAAAATCCGGTCACAGGGATGTTGGGGGTTTTTTCAACATCTGTTCCCTTTGGGAATTCTTGCCTGCACGACCTTCCCCCGCCTCTCCTGATGAATTTGCTGCACTTTATGCCGCAGAAGAGCCTCCTTTGCTTCCTTCACTCGGTCCTCCAGGGGTCTCAACTGCTGGCATTTGGCCTAGAGGTTCTGGCTCAGGCAAAACCCTATCCTAGCCAATTCCCCCCTCTTGCCGTTGTCTCTGGAGCATCACAGAGCTAGCCAGGGCTGTGGAGGGCAGTGACAGTGACCCATGCCCTGGCATTTCACAGCCCCCAGAGCCACACCTGCCAGGCCACAAGCCCCAGCCCTGGTCCCCACTGCCGGCCTCAGGGGCTCCTGGGCATCCTCACCCTGAGTGCAAAGGCAGCCTCAGGAGCACCCCAGGGCGCTCTGGATCCAGGCTGCAGACGCCTTAAAGCCAGTACTGACAGGGACATGGATGGGGACTGCAGCTGGATCTTGCAGTGCTCATCAGCCCTGACTGCTCTCTAAGTGAACCCAAACCTCATTTGCAGCACCTTGAGCACATTGACCCTGCTCGCCCATCCTGGAACCTGGTGTTCCCACATCCTGCACCAGCCCTTTGCAGGGAGTGACCAGCTCCCAGCTGCTCTGCTACCCTGGCCTTACTTTCTGTTTGCCGGCAATGAACTTAACGGATACACTCCTGAGAAACCTAGCACAACCTTTGCTTCTCAGGAGCTCTTCGGCAAAACAACTCCAGTAATCCCTAGTTTTGCACAGAGAAGGAGGTCCTGACAAAGCATGAGGCAGAGGCAGGGCTCTGGCATACGAATTCCTGAGCTGCAGGATTCCACCCATTGTTGTTCCTAGCTACTTTGCTGATATTTTAGAGCCAGTTCTGGACAAAGGCTGTGCTGACAGGATAGAAAAACGTGGAGAAAAAAAGGTGCAGGAGACAACAAAAAAAAAAACAAGGGGGAAAACCCTTAGAAATACAGAGCACAACAGAAGTCCTTGGAGATGGTTCAATAGAAAATGCCACCAGCAGTGAGCAGAGCCCAAGGTTGCTCACTGCCACCCCAGGGGCTCCTCAGTCCCCTGCTGGTTTGTGTCTGATGCAGCCCTGCCTGGAAAGGGCTCCAGGCTCTGGTGTTCCCAGCTTGCTCCAGGCTACATTCTTAGCAGCACTGAAAGAAGAGGTGAAACAAAGAGCCATTTTCTGTCCTGCCTGCAAACTCTTCTCCTTCAGTGCCACTGCCAGAGATCATCCCTCTGTCAGCTTGGCACTGTGCCTGCTGCATCCTCGTCCCTGTCCCTTGCATCAGCTCCTGCACATTAGCACTCACTGTCCCACATCATGAACAGAGAGAGCTGTGTCAGAAGAGCAAGGTGTCGCAGACATTTTTTCACAGAAATCCTTTCTTTCAGATTTCTGCATTTTCTGGGAGGCCAGAGGCCCCAGAAGATGAATGTAAACAGTTGTTATCATCTGCTGTGGAATGTAACAGGGACACCTTGATTGGCTCATGTTTGTATGTTTATAATTGAGGGCCAATCACAAGAGCAAGCCAGGGGACCGAGTCCCTGGGCACAACTTTGTTTTGGATTCTTTCTTGTCTATTCTTGGCTTAGCAAGCATCTGCAACCTCTCTCTTTATTCTATTTAGTATAGTCATAATGTATTTTATATCATATATCAATAAATCCAGCCTTCTGATCAAGCAACAAGATTCACCGTCTCTCTCTCACCAGCAGCGACCCACTCAGGCACTGTAACATCTGGTGACCCCTCGTGTCAGAGCAAAAATTAATTTGATAAGACCAGAGGAGCAAAATTGCTGCACTGGGTAAAAATCCTGTATGTGTAGCATTTGATGGTTGCTTTGAAGCGACCACAGAAGTGGACTCAAGCCAGGAGCTGAACTGAAGATCCTGATTTGGACAGAGTTCACAGCCAAGGCTGACCACAAAGAGAACCTTCTTCTGGAAAACCGTCAGGAAAGATGATGGAAAAGAGCAGCAGACCTGTGGAGCTGGCCAGAGCAAGCTGGACTCTTTCAAAAGGTACTGTGGGCTTTTCTATCCCTGATGAACCAGCCCTTCGTAGTCTGTGGCTGTTTGTATGGCAGACACATGCCTTGCCAGAAGAGATTCAATTCTCCCCTTCAGAGGAGAAACTTATAGCCCTCTGGAACCATTGGTCTAGAGAAGATGGTTGCTTTTTGTCAGAAACAGATCTCTATAAATTCTTTAGATGGGCAAAGCTTTTTGGGTTCTTTACTGATGTCCTGTACGCTTTAGATGCTTTTGTCTGGGAGTGCATGGACTCCATTTTCCAGTTCGTCTGGAGCCAGGGACGTGTCCTGCCTTCTATCTACCCAGCATTTATACAGCTTTTCCCACTTCTGAAACGCAGAGCTTGTTTCCAATGGATTTCTAATTGTTATGGCCAGGCACCGTTTCCCCCCTCCTTGGCAGAAGACCCGGTGGGTGATGAATTTGGGCTTTTCCCCCCGCCCTGCTTCGCGGCGGGGGGGGCTGAAACTTCGCTGGGCGAAGAAGTTTTTTTTACTCTTGCTCCGGAGCATGCTCAGATGGAGTTTTCTCCTTCCCCCCCTTCTCTCTCTCCGGGGGGATGGGAGTGGCCGCTCAAGCCAGCGCCGGCCTCTCAGACTCCGCCTTCAGACATGGGGGCGGCACCGGTCTCTGAGGTTTCTCCGGTCCTGCCAGCTCCGCCTCTCCAGGAGATCCCGTCTCCGCCTCTCCAGGAGGTCCCGCCCGCGGTTTCACCGGCCTCCCCGCCCCCTGAGCTGTTGCTAGGCAACGACGAGGATGCGTCTCCAGCTTCCGGCTCAGCGTCGGAGAAGGCAGAAGAGACAGCACTTCCTGTGATTGAGCTGTTGCTAAGCAACAGCGATGCTCCGCCGCTTCTCCCGGCTCCGCTGCTGCCTGTGCCGTGCCTGCCGCCGCTTTCAGAGCCAAGGGACGCAGCAACAGCGTGTTCCCGCGCATCCCCGCCGCCTCAAGGCGAGACAGTTCCTGTTCAGGATGGGGCTGAAAACGGCGCTGAACCTGCGGGACCCTCCGAGCAGCCCGCGGCTGATCCCACTCTCAGCGCGGTTCCCTCCCCAGTTCCGGCCCCCCCCTCGCCGCTCGGACTGGCCGCTCCAGCGGCTCTGGCGTTGTCGGAGGCTCTGTCCTCCGTGTCGGCGTCAGAGACTGCCATGGCACCGGCGGCTGGTTCGAGCCCGGACCGTCCCGGACCGGCTGCCCCAGCAGCTGCCCCGGCCGGGGGTCTCTCCTTCGGTGGAGCGGGGGCTGCCCGCCAGCTGACTCTTGCGGCAGCCCGGCTGCCGGCTTTCAAGCTCGGTGGTTTGGGGGGTGGTGTTTTGGTTGCTGTCCCATGGAGGCTGCCGCCTCTCCTGCGTCCTAGTGGCATGGGGGGGCAGGTGCATCCCGAGAGCCCTGCCTCTGATCCCCAGCCCGAAGGGGATGGGGATGGTGATGCCACGGGGCGGATGAGAGACAAACCCGATGCAGTGCAGGGGAAGATGGCACAGCTGGAGGAGACCATAGCTGGTTTGCTGTGGGGAACAAACATCTCCAGACCCCAGATGGGATTGCTGGGGAAGGCTTCTATTTCCTCACTGCTGGCATGCCTCAGTGGTTTTGGGGAAAGGAAGCATCTCACTACCCGTGCTGCCATTGTGCTGGCAGCAGGGTTCAGGCCTGCGGGAATGCAGAGCCTCTGTCATGGGTTTGGCCTGGGCCATTGGGCTGAGAAAGTTTCTGGGCCAGGGCCAGCATTTGGCCTCCTGATGTTTCTGGGGGTTGTGGTCTATCCGACAGGCCCTGGTCCCCCTTTGTGAGCCAGTTTTGGGGTTCCTGGTCCAGCATGGGCCAGGGCCCCCAGGGCCTTTACTTCTCTGGCACTGCTCTGCTCGGCTGCTGCTCTTTTGCTTCTCGATAAAAAAAAAAAAAAAAAAAAAAAAAAAAAAAAAAAAAAAAAAAAAAAATTAAATTAAATAAAAAAGATTGAAAATAGCGGGCAGCAGCTCTGAAGCACTGAAGCATTGAAGGGCCAGAAAAGGACATTCCAAAGTTGTTCAAATTGTTTGAAATTGTTTAAAATTGTGTTATGACTGTCAATGGTTTTTTGATAACTATTGATGGGATTCTTTTTGCAGCAAGTTTGTTTTCAGGACCAAAAAGGACTCTCAGATGTCCAAAAGAAACAACTTCAGCTGATGGACTGTTCCTGAAACTCAGCTGCATGGACTTGAATTCTCTTTGCATTGTTTTTTGCATTTTCTTAGATTGTAGGATTGTTTTTAGTGATTTGTTAGTATTGTATATTTTACAGGTGAAGAAATTTCCTGTTCATTCCACATCAGCATTTTTCTTTTATTTTATACAATTTAGAAAGGTGAGATGTCGCAGACATTTTTTCACAGAAATCCTTTCTTTCAGATTTCTGCATTTTCTGGGAGGCCAGAGGCCCCAGAAGATGAATGTAAACAGTTGTTATCATCTGCTGTGGAATGTAACAGGGACACCTTGATTGGCTCATGTTTGTATGTTTATAATTGAGGGCCAATCACAAGAGCAAGCCAGGGGACCGAGTCCCTGGGCACAACTTTGTTTTGGATTCTTTCTTGTCTATTCTTGGCTTAGCAAGCATCTGCAACCTCTCTCTTTATTCTATTTAGTATAGTCATAATGTATTTTATATCATATATCAATAAATCCAGCCTTCTGATCAAGCAACAAGATTCACCGTCTCTCTCTCACCAGCAGCGACCCACTCAGGCACTGTAACAGCAAGGAGTGCATTTTCTTGGCCTTTCTAACAGACACAAGAAGCATGAGTCCAAATAACTTTGTTGTTTGTTCCTGCCCTCTTTTTCGATAAGTCTTTTCTGCTTTAATGCAAAAGCCTCTTTTCATACATGGATGGAATGATCTGGAATTGGCAGTTGCTTCAGGCTGTCAGGCACCATGGGAGTTTTCTCTTGTCTCTGATGAGGATTTGGTGAATTTTCCATTGGTCACTTGGTGGTGTCACCATGGGCTGAGCTCAGCAGCCGACTCTGCTGTCCCCAGGGGATGCATTGGGACGCCAAGCCCCTCATGGCTGGGATTCGGGGGAGGGCGGGCTCGGAGCGCCCAGGGCCTGGGCCCGTGAGGAGCTGTTGCTGGCGCTGGCTGTGCTCAGCCCGCTGTGCCAAGCAGCCGCAGCCATGGAGACACAGGCGGGAGCTGTGGCCGAGGCCGGCAGGCGGGCCGGGCCGGCTCGCAGCTGCGAGGACGCCGGCAGCCTGTGCCCTGAGGCTGAGGCCGTGGCGGGCAGTTTGCGGGCAGGGCTTTTCCGAGCCGGCCGCAATGTGCTGCCTCCCGTGTGGGCCCGGCTGCGGCAGAGGCAGGCGGGAGCGCAGCGGGGCCGGCAGCGGCGGGCAGAGGCCGCAGAGAGCAGCAGCCCGGGCGGGCCCGCTGCGGAGCGGGATGGAGCTGCCGGGCAGCCCCCGGCCGTGTCTGTGCGCACAGGGCAGGAGCAGAGCCCGCAGACGAGGCAGGAGCCGCGGCAGGAGCCGGCCATAGCGGCAGCTCGCCGCGCCCGGGGCCGCAGCCGCAGCTCTCCCGTGCCGGCCACAGCAGCAGCCGCTCGCCTCCGAGGCTCCGGCGCTTCCCGAAGACGAGGGGCCCGGCCCCCAGCACGCCCTGGAGCCCCGCAGCCAGAGGAGCCGCCGGCGCCGCAAAGGGCAGTGCAGAGGGCGCAGGGTGAGGAGGAGGACATGAGGCTCACTCTGGGCCGCGCTGGGGCAGCTCTGCCTTGTCAGTCTTCGCCTTGAGCCCTTTGCTTCTTTTCCATGAGCCCTGATCCCCATCGTTGGCCAAGGGCCCCCGCCGCCCTCTGCAGGGCTGCAGGAAAAGCTGCCTCAGTCACAGAATCACAGAATCCCTGGCTTGGAAGAGACTTTCAAGATGATCGAGTCCAACCTAAAAAATACCTCAACTAAAGCACAGCACCGAGTGCCACTCCAGTCTTCTTTCAAAGGCTTGCAGGGATGGTGAGTCCTCCCTGTCCCAGGAAGAACCAAGATAACACTGGGGCCTTCTACCCCCCGGCGCTTGGAGCTCTGGAAGCTCTGGAAGTTTGTCTTTCTGCTTAGGCAAAGGCCATGGAAAAGGACTGGGAAAAGTAGTCACTAATTGAGTAGCCTACAGAGCTCTAAATTGATGTGCAAGGAATACAGAAAAGACAGAAAAGAAAAAAGGCAAAACCCAAATGGCATCAGTCAAGTCTTGGGCATGAACACATAGCTGCAAAGGGTCTTCTCAGCCCTATTTCTTTGTATTTCTGGGAACCAGAGGAATCCTGCTTGAGCCTCTGGGGAGATGGGTTTGGGAGGTAAAAGTTCATGTCTTTTTTCTCCCTGGGGCAGCTCCTGTTCCTAGCATCAGCTGAGCCTCTCTCCAGCCTGATGCCTGTTCTGATTGTTGCAGCAAAACAACTGATGGCAGACAGAAGACACTGACACTTGCAGAGACGTGGCTTTTCCAGTGCCAGCTGGGAGTGGGAGTCAGAAGAAAAACTCCCAAAAGCACAACTCCATTGGAAGATTGCCTTCCTTTTCATTGCGTAAAGAAGCTCTAGATCCACTTGTGAATTGTCAGTTGTTTGTTAAGGATGGGAAGTTTTCTTTCCTGATTTTTTTCATGTGGTTTGGAAGTGGATGAGGCTCTCGTTCATTCACAAACTCCAGACCAAAGTGCCTTTGGAAGATGGCCCACGTGGCAGTTTTTGCCCAGCCATGGTACTTGTGGATAGAAGAAAGCAAGGGCAATGGTATTTGCAGCCAAAACCCAGCAAAGCTTGGCTCAGCCAAAACATCCTGGGGAGAGAGAGGCCTCCAGCTGTTCCTAGAAATCAGCAGAGTTCCAGCCAAATGGTTGTGTAGCACTAAGTGCAATCTCTTTGCCTGGATCAGAGCCTTGCTCAGCTGAAGAAGCAGAAAGATCAGCAAGGAGCTCCCAAAGGTCCATCACATCATTTTGATTTTGCTCATCTTGTGTAAGTTTGCAACTAAACGTGTTTGCAGTTGAGCTAATGAGAGAAAAAAAAAGTAAATAGAGGCTTTACGGTGGGGCCATGATATTCCACAAGAGGAATCACCGGTGTGCATTTCATTGGAGCTCTCTCAATCCTATAAAAGTATTGTAGCCCTGATTTAAAATAGGCCGATATGAACCAATTTGGAGAGACAGAGACTAAAATGGGTTATGGGTTTTTTTTTTAAGAGTGAGAAAAACTACCCAAAAGGTGTTGTTTTGTGACATTTTAAAATATACTACCTGAAAATTACCAACTGCAATAAATCAAGAGTTTAAAATGCAGTGTTTAGGTATATGAATAATTAAAACCACAAAAATGTGCAGATATGAATGCATGTTTTCATAAAAATCATGAAATGATAGACCAAAAAATACATCCCCTGAACTACAATGCAAAGGCAGGTAGAACTGTACTTGAATGGTCTCTTTTTAGATTGCTGGAGTTTTTTCCTTGTGAAGAGGAGCTAGGGTATTGCTGAAGAAAAGTGGCACAAGCAGGACGGGGCAGCGTGCTGTGCTCCATGCAGAGGCTGCCAGGGGCTGCCCGAAGAGCGCCCTGCTGCAGCCAGAGCCCTCCTGGCCTGGGGCCCGGGAGCAAAGGGCCAGGACAGCCACCTCCTCCTCGTCCTGACCCTGCCACCGCTCCCTGCTGCTGCTGCTGCTGCTGCTGCTGCTGCTGCTGCTGCTGAGGGAAAGAGAAGATCCTCCTAAGGCCCCATGAACGAATGCACTTACGCAGCCCTGGGGATGCCAGTGAAGGAAACCATGTGTCACATAAAGCATGTGTGACCAGAGTCACCAAACACCACCTAAACATGGAATTGTTGCACCTCTCTAGGACAGGCAGAAATTTAAAGAATTAACTGGGGACTTGAAGGCAGAAGAGGCCAGAGGAGGAAAACAACTCTGATGGAAAAAAACCCACCATATCTGAAGGGGGAAACATCTCTGCCCGCTCAGAATTGGTCGAGGGAGCATGCCTCTAATCCTCTCCTGAAAGGGATGCTTTAGGTGAGCTCTGCACCTCCAACTGCCTTGGACCAGAGCAAGGAAGATTCAATTATGTAAATGTTACATAGATAGATAGATAGATAGATAGATAGATACATACATACATACATACATACATACATACATACATGCATAGATACATAGATGGACAGACAGATCTCATTACTGAAATCTCTCTTTACTGTCCTCTCTGTTGCTACACACATCAGAACTTGGTAGCCAGTGCCCCACTCAACTACAATCCTGAGATTGCTCTCCTGTTGCTTCAAAAAAGCACACTCTTGGGGAATCTGGAGCATGTAGGTCCTTATGGAATGCAACCAGACACTCAGAGCATTGCACTGGGAACTGGACTCTTTGTGCATCTGTGCTCAGGCAAGTTCTTCTCTTGGACTCGACCACACTGATGGTGCTGAAGTGGCTGGAATCAGAAATGCAGCCCAGCCCACCCCAGCTCCTCTGATCCCTGAGCACCAGCTGGAATGCAAGGGCATTGATTTCCTGCTCAATTCCCAAACACAACACGCACTGATTCCCTGGGCTGCCAAAAGACACGGGAGCCATTAACCTTGAAAGTGATGTGTTTCTGCCAGTGCTGGAAAAGGGCAGCAAAAACTGAGAAAAAGCTCCCTGGAGAAAGAGAAATTACACAAGGCTTCTCCTTCGAGCAAACAAACAAATTAACAAAATATGAAAGTGTTACCTACTCCAGTGTCTAAAGCACTTGGATGCACTGAAGAGATGTTTGGCAGGGAAGCAGCCCTTGTGCTGAGCATTGGCTCTATGGATCTAAGGCAGGGATCTATGGAAGTCTGCCTGAAGGTCCCTCAGGAGCCCCCATTGTCCAGGCTAAAGCTCCCTCAGCACCTCCTCACTGGCCCTGTGCTGCCCCCCCGTTGCCCAGCTCCCCTGTCCTTCTGTGCACTCGCTGCAGCCCCTCCATGACTTTCTGCTTCCCAGGGCCCACAGCTGCACACAGCACTCCAGCTGTGGCCGCAGCGCTGCCCAGCACAGGCCACGCTCCCTGCCCTGCTCCTGCTGCCCCACTGCTGCTGGCACAGCCACCGTGCCCTTGGCCTTCTTGGCCCCCTGGCCCCACGCTGCCTCATCTTCAGCTGCTCACGGCCGCCAGCCCTGCGTCCTTTGGGCCCACGCAGCTCCCCAGCCACAAAGGTGCCCATTTCACTTCAGGTACAGCAGGCACCATTGCAAGACGGTCTTCCTGTTCTACAACGACATCTTCTAAGTAGATATCATAAAGTGTGATAAGAATAGAATTGTAAGGCACTCTGACTAAATCAAAATGGTCTAATTCAACTGTACAGGAAATTGCTCTTAAGTAAATATTCCACCCTATCTGCCGTCAGCAAGCAAGGTTCTCTCTGCAAAACTGGATTTGTAGTTCTTTAAAGCTCTGAGATGGAAATTTTAAAATATCCACTTATGCCTTTGTTATTTTCATTGCAGGCGTGAAAACTGATTTTCTTTCAGCCTTCCTTGCTGGCCCTCTACACTCTATTGCTACTGACCAAGCTCTCAGCTTCCTCTACAACTCTTAAGCACCAGGAACATGAAATGTTCCTTTCTCACTCACCTCAGGGTCAGCACTGCTGAATGCACACTTCAGGTGACCTGTAGTGGGAAGGGAAAATGAACCAGATGGTGTGAGAAAACTGCTTGGGCTGCTGAATCCAACAGAAAAGTCAACCCAAACAGAGAAGATTTCCCATTTTGTAACATCCCTCCAGGAGACACCTTTCATTCACACAGCCAGCAAGGGGTCAGGACAATATTCTTGCTTGTGCCTACACTTCAACCTGTTTAGCCAGTAAATGAATACAAACATGACCAAGAAAATCCAAATTGTTCTTTAACACTCAATGCTCCTGTTCTAGAAAACACATAAATGGCTTTTTAAATCCACTCTTTCAGGTCTTTTTTTTGGGTTTTTTTTGTTTGTTTTTTTTTTTTTTTTTTTAATCAGTTGCATGCACTAATTCTCTTTAATTTGCTGGAAATGCTTGCCCAGAAATGCTTCCTCAAAATCCCCTCTGAGCTGTGGCGGACACTCACTGCTTTAGAGTTTACATTTCCTTGCAAAGAGAATCACTAGTTAAGCACTTGGTAAAGGGTCAAGTTAGAGAGGTAAATCCTTTCATGACAAAATTTAAAAAGAAATAAGCTTTCCCTGAGTTCTGGGAACAACTGCAGAGATTTTAAAAGGCATTCCAAGAAGGTCTGCCAGTCTGCATTTTCAAAGCTGTCTTGCTTGTCCCAGCAACCTGAGGAAATGACAGACTCTGCTGCCACAGACTCTCCCGTGGAGGGAACGGAAGCCCTGCAGGTTCCCCTGCAAATGCTGCCCCTGTGGCTACAGACACCCCCTTTTTAGCTGAACCTCTTGGCAGGAGCTTTACCAAACCACTGGCATCCTAATGCTCTTTCTCTTTCAAAATCAGAAACTCAGCCACCAAGAAAGAGCAGGAAGACATAGAAAAGCCAGGTTAGGATACACCCTAACCTAAGTAGAATGGAAAACTCTACTTACGTGCAAAGTGGGTAACATAACACGCGGAAAAAGAAATGCCATAAGCAGCAAAAGCTGCCCTGGCCAGATAGTGAAACATTGTTATTTTTGAAAGTTAGGTAAATAGATGAAACAATGCTCTTGTCAGTGGGCAGCTACCCACTGACAAAGGTGCCAATCAGGAAAGTTCTCCTGAATCTGAGCCAGCACTAGGGCTGCTCTGACACTCAGGCCTTCTGTGCACCAAGGCAACCTTCTGATGCCACTATGACAACGTGGCAACCATGCCCTGACATCACAAAGCAAACGCTCCATGTTGGTCTGTGAATTTATGCCAAGCAATAACCAACCTTCCCTACAGCAAACACAGAAGAGCCTGGGAAGTTTTCCTCTGTCACAAAGCAGCACAAATTCCCCTCATGGGCCAAACCCTGTTATTCAGGGGATCCAAGAGGAACTCCAAGAGTGCCCCAAGCACCTACAGCCTGTACCCCAGCTGAGCACTCAGATGGGATACAAGCAAAGGAAACCAGACCAAGAAAATGGTCCACAGCCCAGGGCTCCTGTGGATGTACATCTCTGCCTTTCTTTCCCTTTGGAAGCAGTCAAACTGGCAACTTGAGGGGAAACCAAGGGCTTTGTGGGGGCTGCATTGCTCTGCACACACCCAGGCCACCCGTGGCACAGAGCTTTGGTGCCTAAAAGGATAAACCAGCTGGAAAATGTTTCATTTTGACCTTTCTTACCTGCTAACAGAAGTTGCCAAAATGAAAGTTTCCAAGCAGGGCCTGATCCCTGTTGCCAGCTCTGGGCTAGTAAGGAGGCATTACTTTGTTTCAGTGGTGGGTGCATAGGGAATCACTTCCCTAAGCCCTGCACACCCAGCAATCTCACCTACCCGTTTTGTATCCATGGATCTAAGACATATTCAATAGTTTGCTGAAACTCATAGGCTAAACATTACCTCAAATTTATTGACATATTTCAATCACTTCTCAGAATTTACTGACATGAGAATAGGAGTGTCCTGTAGGTCCCTGCTGGTCGTTGCCACAGGTTCAGGAGGCGATCCATGCACAAAAGAACCTAAGACACAACTGAGCTTGCAAAGCAACTTTATTCCATTAGTTGCAGTAGCAAATAATACATACCAACCCCTGGATTCCCAAAAATCCGCTGAGCAGGAGAAGGAGATGGAGCGTGGTGCTCGGCAGCAGGGGCAGTTAGGCAGTGCACTTCCAGGACATCCCCTGGATCAAAACGCTGTGCATCATATCCTTCTCACCCTTCCAGCTCAGAACCAGGCCTTGTATCTCCTGCTAAGGATGTGGAATTTTCCCAGTTACAGCACCAGCTCACACATGGCTGGCGTGTGAGATGATGGCTCAGGATGACTCCATGACTCCCTGCCACCGACGGCTCCATTGTTCCCCTTTCACAGCTTGACTGCCCACCGATTGACCAATACATTGTTTCTCTTTCAAGGGTCAAGGTCCCCCATGTTAAACAAGACACTTTCCTTCACTGTCTTGTCAACCTGCTCAAACATGGATCAAATATGGCAGGGCTTCGGGCCCGTCTCTGGTTCCTGACACAGTTGTTTGGGAAATATTCCCATTCCTCAAATTCTCCTTTGGTGGTCAAGAGCCTCCTAAAAACACTTTCTTCCCTTTGAATGCATTCCAGCTATGTTCTTAGCAGGGGCACTCTCCTTATTCTCAAGGCCAAGATTGCCAGTTGCACACAGTAAGCACTGCAGTGGGGGAATACAGGCTTCAGCACTCCTGTTAAAGCTAAAAGAATTCAAAAGACTAAGCCCTGTTTGTTACACGCCTCTTCTTCCTATTCTGGGAATCAAACACAAGCGTTTCATCAATACACCCTGCAAGTGCTCTTGCTGAGTGAAGCCACATTGCTGTGTCAATAAAGCAGCTGGGACTCAGTTTCTTCATGCAGGGAAAGCCAATTCTTCATTCACATAACTCATTTTTACACGGTTTTCACAGATCTCATGTTCAGTCCAGCTGGCTGGTAGTTTCCTTGCCACACAATTTATTGCTTAGAAGGTGTATTAGTGTGTACATGCAAAGACTCACTCTTTTTAAGACTCACTCTTACTCAGGTGATTACATTTTTTTTTGTGGATGCTCATGGGAGAGATTTCTTGTTTATTACAGATGCAAAAAGTTTTCTTAGCACAATAGCTTGTTGTGCTAACTGCACTCATGACTGTTCCCATGGGAAGTTTGCTGGCTGCACATAGAAGATGTAACAGGCTATCTGGGAATTTACTATAGCAAGGCCTGATTTTATAAGGCCTTTCTTTTCTAATAACCCTACCTGTGTGCAACACATTATGACTTTCTTTCAGAAATTAATGAAGAAAACACAAATTGCCTGCTCAAACCCTTCTGCCCCCTTCCAAATCAGTTCACTCCTCAAGCACAAACCTCAGGCACATCCCCGACTGCCTCTCTCCCAGCAACTCAGAGCTGCATTGCACAGTGCATGCTGTGCGCCACAAAGCACAAAGCAGGCTGGCCTGGTGGGCCTGAATATTTCTACCAATCACTCTGCATCTCACACCTTTGCTCTGGCTCAGTGCAGAACTGCAGGATTGCAGGTGCTTCCTCCCAGAGCTGCGTGAGGCGCTGGCTCCTGCAGATGTGCCCTGCCAAGCTGTCCCTGCCTCACGCTGGCCTCACTTCCCTGGCACAAGTGCCGGCCTGAAGGAGATGCCCTGTGCTCCAGCCTGCCGAGCAGCCCGGCTCCCTCCCACGGTGCCCAGAGTGCTGCACACACTGCTGGCCTTTGCCAGGAGTTGCAGAGCAGCCTGCAGAAGAGGAGGAATCCTCAGCCAACTCAGCGGCCCGCGGCTGCCCTTGGCCTTTCCCTGCTCCTGGGCACACTCCAGACAGCCAATGCCTCCAGGCCGGGCTGTGCCCAGCACGGCTGCGCTTCCCCTCGGCAGCAGCCAGCTGCCACCTGGGCTCTGAGAGCGGAGGATTCACCCGCTCCCAGCAAGAGGCACCCAGGCCCGGCTGCTGCCTCTTGCAGCTCCAAGGGCCTCCTTCCAGCCTGCCTCTGCCGGGCTCAGGCTGCTCCGGCCTCTGCCGGGGCTCTGCTGGGGCTCCAGCCCGGGCAAGGCCGGGCCCGCTCTCATCTCACAGGCGCTGACAGCTCCGCACCACAGGAGACCTTCCCGAGCACCCTCTCTGATCTTTCTGCTTTCTCACTTGAGCAAGGCTCTCCTCCAGCCAAAGAGATTATTGCATTTAGGGATACAAATCCAAGTGGCAGGAACCCCAATGCTCTGCAGTCACAGCTGAAGGCCTGCATCTGCACAAGATGTTTGGGCTGCCTCATTCTTCCTTTGGTTTTGCCTTCAAATGCCATTGCCCTTACTGCCTCAACTAGAAATATCACAGCTGTGCCATAACCAGCCAGTGGGTCATATTCCAAAGGCAGTGTGGTCTGGAGAGGATGAATGAAGAGGAGCCCTCCTCACTTATGAAACCATACAAAAGAAGCCATATGTGTGACTTAGCACCCATAAAAAACAATTGGTAATTCAGAAGGAAATGTTGAATTTTCTGAAGGGGTCAGAAGGAGGAGAATCTTCCAAATGAGTTGATGTTTCAGAAACTTTATTAATTTCAACTCTAATCTGTAATTCTATGCTACAAATCTGTTCAGCAGCCCTACTCTACAATCCTACTCTAAATTGGTAACAGAGATTACATCTTGACATGATTGCTATGTTCTCGTCTCCTAGGGTTAGGCTTAGGCTTAGGCTTAGGCTTAGGCTTAGGTTTAGGTTTAGGCCTAGGCTTAGACTTAGGGTTGGGGTTAGGGTAAGGGTTACAGATAGGGACAGGGTTAGGGTTTCGGTTTGGGTTAGCATTTAAGGTTAGGGTTAGGGTTTAGGGTTAGGGTTTAGAGTTAGGGTTATTCGTCTTCTTCACTGAGTTGATGAGTTGTGCCAGGATGAATGGTGGCTTGGCTGAAGTTACAAATGGATGCTGTCCACCGGAAAAAAAAATACAACAAAGAACAGTGAACCATTACTTTCCAAGCGCATTGCTTCAGGGACTCAATCAGGATACATCAAGTTCCTGGAAAGACCCAGAAAGAGGAGCAATGGGACCATCTGCTCCCCAGTCATCTCCAGTGTGCAAGACCTTGCCATCACAGGCAAACCTGGCCCAGAATCCCACTCATCTGTTTATTGTGATGTATTCATCATGCTGGGATTTTTGCCCTGCCAGTGCTCTAGAAATGGCGCTTTCTGTCCCTGGGTTTTCTTCCTTTCAGGAAACTCCAATGACTCACACAGGCCCCTGCCTTTGAAAGACAGGCACTGTGCTGATTCCCACAGGGACAGAAAGCAGTGTCTACCTTTCCATGCCCTGCCCCTCGTGTGCTGGATGGCACCTTCCTTCCCAGCAGGGCCAGCCCAGTGGCACTGGGCCCTGCAGTTCCCTCTCTGCCACACAACCTGGCAGTAACCCTGGCGCAGTTCCCGTCTGCTTGAGCGTGCCAGGCAGCAGATGGGGCTGGGACAACTCCCTCCAAGCTGTCCCTGTTTGCGTGGCAGAAACCTCTGAGGGTGGGCTGGGGGGCACAAACCAGGGCCCCTCAGAGGCTCACAGTGAGCCCCCCACAGCCCCTCCTGCCCACAGCCAAATCTCTGACCCCTAGGCTGGGACTGGCTTCTTTGGGCTCCTCCACCACCATTTCATGTCTCTGTACCCCACATTGCTCTACTTCAATTCTTTTGCCATTAGATAAAACTGAACACCCCACCAAATCACAAAAGAGGGCAACAGAAACAGTCAGAGGACAGAGCATCTCTCCTCTCAAGAAATGCAGAGGGAGCTGGAGTTATTCAGTTTTGTGAAGAACAGGCCCCGGGTAGACTTTATTGCCACTTTCCAAGACGTCACAGTGGCTTTGAAGAAAGTGGGGGACATCTTTTTTAACAGGGCCAGTTACAATAGGATATGGACAAATATTTTTAAACACAAAGGGCATCTAATCAGAGTAGGTCTAAGGAAGAACTTGTTTCTCCGAGTATGGTGCAACCCTGGCACAGCTTGCCCCAAGAGCTTGTAGGTGCCCCATCCCTGCAACCATTCTGGCTCTGGTGGCAAAGGGCTCTGAGCAACCTGATCTCTTTAAAGATGTCCCTGCTCATTGCAGGACACTTGCACCACAGGACCTTTATAGGGCCTGCCAGCCCAGCCCAGTCTAGGATTCCTCACCATTTTCATTTGAAGAGCACCAAGAGTGGAGGTGAGGAGGAAGGGGGCTCATCTGCTGCCTTGGACTTGAGTGGAAGAGGAGCCCATCCCTCAGAGCCTGTTTCACCTGCAGCCCCTTCACATTTTACCTGCAGGAGCTCCTTGGCAGACCAGCGCTGCTCCTCGTCTGTCTGCAGGCAGCAGCTCAGGAAGTCACGCAGCAAAGCCGAGAGGAGCTTGGGCTGCCGCAGCTGTGGAGTCCCTACTGTGGCTATCAGGTGTGTAGCCTGGAGAAAAAGGAGACACCAGGCTCCACCTCCTGCTTTCACATCTCTGAGACTCTCCCAGATCCCTTTGTTTAACCTCTGTTCTGCAGTGGCAGTTTCTGCCCTGGCAGAGACCCAGAGATAACTTTCCTTTACCAACCAAAAACCCAAACCCCGATGCAGCCACAGCTTTTCCACCATCCCTCAGATCTTGCCTTGGCAGCTGATTTCATTGCCTGACCTAGTTAGTGGGAACTACATCAGCAAAAGGACATTTGCTTCTCTGAGAATTCATGCCAGCTTCAGAGGCTTTTTGGAAGAGGGACTTTGCTATACTAACTAATTTCAAGGGTTAGTACATGAAGGGCATCTCTGCAGTGCTTTTTGGTCCTTTAAGCACACGTGCCCTAGAACAAAACTCATCAGGCTTTTTGTGCTGTTCTTGAAAACAATGGTAATTGGAAGAAAAGAAAGGAAATCCATCAGTTAATACCCAGGTAGGGAAAAAAACATTTACAATCTCCTCTTCAACACAGACACATTAAGGTGCCTGCACAAATGTATTGGGATGAAAATGCCTGCTTGGGCACACAGGAGCCACCTGCAGCTCTGTCTCTCAGCAGTCTGAAAATTGCAGCTTCCCATTTTTGCAGCAAAAGAAAAATTGTCTAGGTCAGAAGAAGGAGAGGCTCCATCCCTATGGCCACCCTCTAGTCATTTGGCTACTCAAGTCAATGCATGAATGGTAGGCCCATCCCAGAAAGTGCCAGGAATCACTGGGAGGTTTTGGCAGGCTCTCTACATCACCAGGCTCTGGCTTGGTGACGTGCAGAATGTTGCTTGGGCTAGGAGGGAAACACGGTCACTGAGTGTTTCAGCAGCACTGCACAAGAAGCAGAAGAGACTCTGTGGCCTTTACACCCGCATGCCCATGTTTCCCAATGAGAAGAAACTGCACACAGGGTTAGGTTCCTCTCTAAAGACCACAGTTTTAGAAACTTTGTTGGGTTTGGGTTTGGGTTTCCTTCCTTCATTTCTGGAAAGATAACAACACTCTTAAGATGCTCTTTTCCTGTTATTAAGGCCATCTACACAGACAAAAGAACTGGAACCACTAACCCAAAGGAAAGTGTTGCCTGAGAACACTTTGTTTGTTTGGAGTTTGTTTGCATGTGGTAAGGCTTGAATTCCCCCATTGATGCAACCAAAAGTACAGTAGATGCTGATGTGTTGCAGGGACATTTGTAGGAGGGGACCTTGGTGGAAGTAGTTCCAGCAGATGGCAATGGGATTTTGTCCAGTGGCACACAGGACATGGGACAGGTGAGAAAGACAGTGGGATCAGTGAGTATTTGCTCCTTACCGTGCCAGAACTTTCACTCAGGTAAGGAGGTTCTTGTTCTATCATTTCAATTCCCACAATTCCAAAAGACCATATGTCCACTTTGGGGCCATATGGTTGACCTGTCACTACTTCAGGCGCCATCCACCAAGGAGTCCCGGTTACCGAGCACCGTCTGCTCTGCTCAGGGGTGAGCTGAGTAGCGAGGCCAAAATCAGCTGAGGAGAAAACAAAATACTGGTTTTATCTGAATTCTGTGCAATTAGGAAAGCAAGCAAAAGAATTCCCCAGTGGAAGTTTGAAAATGTGCTGTTGAATCTCCTGGCATTGGTGACTTTAAAAATCCCCCCATTTTTTTGCACTGCCTCTAGCAGTGGCTTTTGTTCTTTGGAAACTTGGGACTTTTAACTCCCTCCCTCTGGAAGGGACACACACAGAGCAAGGCCACTCTTGATTGCTTGTGGTTCCTTATACCTCTGTGCACGTTGCAACTGTGCCCTCAGCTCGCAGCAGGGGTCCCTGCACTGCCACCAGCACCATTTTTGGGGAACTGGCTGTCACTCCAAGCAGCCCCACACCCACATCCCTGGAACGCTGCACCTGACCAAGAATATACTGACCCAGTTTGACAGAACCGTCGGTTTTGAGAAGGATGTTGTCACTCTTCACGTCTCGATGGATCACATTGTTTGAATGAAGAAAATCCAGTCCTTGCAGGCACTGAGCGAGAAAACAGAAACAGAAGGGCAAAAATGAGTTATGTGATTTCATCACACAAGAAAGGAAACAAAGAATCTGAAAGATTCCCTCTCCAGGGGAATGGGGAGTAATGGCAGAGCAGTAATGGCCACTGAGAGGAAGAGCTTGCTGCTCCAAAACTTGCAGAGCAGGACCTTTCTCAGGAAAGGCACGTCAGCTTTTGAAAGGGCAACAGCACCTGCTGTTGTAGGCTGTCCCCTGCCAACCAGCCAGGATGACTCCTGCTGCAGTGCATGTGCTCAGAAGCAAAGAGCATTCTGGCGGCACTCCTATCCTTTTTAGCTGAGGACTGAGAGAAACAAGTCTCTCTCTTTTTTCTTTGCTGTTTGTTTCAAATCCTGCCACCAGCACCTTTGCTTTTACAGGCAAGGAATGCAGTGAAGACAGACTCCAGGCAAACATTTAGAGAGGCAAGGTGGAGAGCAGCAAATACAAATACAAGAGACAGAGCGAGAATACAACAGCAGGAGATAAGAGTACTGGCACTGAGTACAGGGAGTGCAGGGGCACTGGCAGGCCTTTCACTTGAGATGCTTTTACTTGCCCATAGCATACCAGCAACACAGAAACAAAGCTTGGCAAAGGAACCTCTCCTGTTCTGAGCCCCTGTTTCCCAGACAATCCTGCCCAAGCCCTTGGAAACACAGCTGGGATTGCTGACCTCCCGACTGATGGCTGCTGTCTCATCTTCAGACAGGCAGGTCTGGCTGACGATATCGCTCAGGACACCTCCATCCATGTACTCTATAACCAGCAAGAGTTCCTCGCCCAGAAGGTAGCTGAAAGAAGGAAACAAGGGGGTAGAGATGAACATGCATGGCTACATTGATTTTTTGCTTCCAGGTTTCTTATTTCCAGATGCCTTTGTGACAAGGACAGAATCAAAGGAATAGATATTCCCTCTTGGCTGTGCATTGTTTGCAATCTGTGCAATCTCAAAGAGAAAGACACATCTGTGAAAAAGGAGATGTCTTAGATGGGCAGCAAATGAAAAGTGCAGTTTAGAAACAGCCCAGATAAAAAACCTGTCAGGCATGGTGTTTCTGGAAATAAGCACCTAGTCTTCCTGGCATGCATAGCAACGGCAGGGAGGGGCAACAATCCAAGGGTAATCCACTTTAGGATGCTTCATCTGCACTTAAGAAACTTTAAAAAATCAATCCCAAATAAATGTGGAGGCAGTGAACTTTGAGGGTATTGAGTTAGGAAGATACAGCTGATCCAGGTTTTGAATAATTTTGGAGTAATTATCAAACTAGGTGTGCCAGGGAAGACTGATGCAGACAAGATGCACTCTCTTCTCATCCATTGGAGATGAGTAGAGAAATATGAATAAATAAAAATTAACAGCTTTACTTGCTGCCACGAACCAAAGTGGGTTTTTAACCTCTCATGTTTGCTTTATGTAAACACACATCCATGGGATAAGACCATGACCTCTCACCTGTCTAAATAATTCACAACATTGGGACTCCTATACCTCTTCATGATCGTTATTTCATTAAAGGTTAGCTCCTTCCTCCTCACTCCTTGAAGATTTATTTTTTTTATTGCCACCTAAAATGACATTGAAAATCAGTAACTTGGGAGGTTGGTGGCACGAGACCACAAGGCACGTGGAGCGAGTGATTTTGCAATGACACGGCTGAGCTGTGCCAAACTGCCTTGCGATTAGGCACTGCAGTAATTAGGAACTGACATTCCAACAGCCCATTTCTCTGCTCCCTAGGGAGCCAGTTACAGGACACGTGGGGCCACTGACATTTTGCCTTGACCACTTGGTAACAGCAGTGTCTCAGTTATCACCCACAAACCTCTGACCGCACTCTCTGCTGCTTTGTTTGGGACTCAGAAGAAGTAATCCATGCCTTAATACTCTGTGGATACATCTTGGGATATGGGCAGGGCTTAGGGCTTTCAGGGATGCCTTGCAGATCTCTCCCTACGTGCAGTTTCCAAGTGCAGCACTGCAGGTGGCCAAGGAACTACCAGTAACTTTCAGATGGATTTGCTGGCAGCCAGAAAAGAGAATTCAGGACTCTGAAGCTATAGCCCCAAAGAGCAGTGAGGTGCTCAAAGGCACCACCTTTGTTTTAGCAATGGAGAGCGAGTGAGCGCGTCCTTCTCTGAAAGGAATCGCTGCCCTCCGTGCCTTCCTTCCGGCAGCTGAGGAGGACAAAGTCCCAAATGTGTTTTGTGGGCTGGCACCAGTCTGTGCTTCTTGTGCCTTTTCAGCACAGCTCTGCCCAAAGCTCCAGCCACAGCTCACACCAGAGGGGAAAGCCCTCGAGTGCAGCAGAGCCTGCAGGGGCTGTTGACATTTACCTCTCCTCCTGTGGCAGTGTCGAGTGCTCTGTAAACATCTCCATACCCCCTAGATACAAAACAGAAGCAGAGAAAGGAGAAGCCATTTAGATCTTGCAGTGAAAGCCAGCCCACACAGGAAATCTCTGCTGGAAGTGTCAAAACCTGCAGGATGCAGGAGGGCTCTGCCAGAAGGCAGATGATGCATTTTCCTTTCAAGTGCATGGGCACTGGGCCTGTTCCTGAAGCACTGGGATTCAACTTCTAAAGGGAGGTTAGTCTTTCCTCTTGGGTTTCACTGTCTAAACGGTGTGATTCCTACCCTGACCACAGAGTGTTTCCTTCCTCAAACCAGGGGAAAGAATTGCTCCTGGGAACTGTTATCTCTCAGCTTTGATAGGGCATAGGTTGCTCTTTCAGGCAAGCAAGTTTCTTCTCTTTTCATTAGTGTGCCAGTATGATTTTGAGACATACAAAAAATGCTAAAGAAATTAAGACAGAGCTGTCCCACACTTGAGACACAAGGAGACCTTCCAGGTCCTGTTCCTTGATGCAGGCAAGACCTCGGTAGCAAGGCATCTCTGACAATGCCTTCTGAGCCCACTCACAAATTCTGAGCAGCATTGAGAGATGGGACAATCTATCCCCAGTGTGTGAACATCTTTGCAGCTGTCCTGACTTCACGCTGGATAGACATTCCACCAGAAAAACACCTGGCCCATGGTTGTGCAGGAATAACTGCTGTTGGACTCACCCGCTGCCAAAATAATTCAGATGCGTGTATTTCATTAGGGGATTTTCAGTGAGGTTCACCATTCTCCCTGAGGGAAACAAAATGCAAGATGCTGACTTTAAAGCAGAGATCCCAGCTTCCAGGAGATAGAAAAGGCAGCCCCAGCGCCTGGGGCTCTGAGCCCTTTGTGGTCGGCGGGGTAACAAGGACCACAACCAGGCAGACAGCTCTGCAGCACAAGTGGCCAGCACAGAGACTGATTTGTACAGTCTTTTGAAGAGTTCTCTTGACAGGAAACAAAGCACAGGGACCTGCAATCCCAGGAGAGGAGGACATCTTCCCCACCTTTCAGCAGTTTGCCAAAGGAATGCCTTCCCATTTGTAAACCAGAGCACCTCAAGTTGTAACTAATTCTGACGGGGCTTTCAGCATCAGGACCCTGACCTGTTTATGAGCAGGCTGAGCTCCAAGATGCCCCTCTCCCAGCTAAGGAAGGCTCCAGCCTCTGCAGCCCCTCCAGCCCTCAGGGACAGGGCAGCTAGCACAACAAGGCTGGCAAAGCCCCAGCATAAGCACTGACAGGCACTGATGGGAAGAAGCCAGAGTGAGCCTGGGCCCCAGATAAGCTGTTGCCCCCATTCAGGACACACCAGGATGGGCTTTGAGATCAGCCACACTGAGGCGCAGATCAGTGCCCTTTTTGTCCCAGCAGGTGATGGCAGACACAGAATTCACTGGGCTCTGGTCTCAGCCCCACCAGGTCTTATCTGAGAGCACAGCACTGGCAGCTGTTACGGGCAAGAAGCAGATTCATTGGGTTGTGCTGCAGAATCCCAAAGGGCTTGATATGTTTTCCTAGAGCAGGGCCTGGGCCAATGGGTAGGATTCTAACAGTCATGGGAAAGAGTGAGAATCAGGTATGGAAAAGTGCCATGGATCTGAGGAATATACCATGGCTGAGCTGGAGGCTCTCTCCTGAGAAATGCCTGCAGTACAGTTTTATCTGATCATGCCACTTGGATGTGTCTCCTGGACACATCTTGATAAGCATAAAACTAGAAGATTAAATAAAGGTTGTTATCAAAGTCTCTGTTTTTTCTTTGGGGGCACATGGAAAATACCTCGTGCTCTCTATTTGTCCTGTAACCTGATGTTCTTTCAAAGTAGTTCTTATTGACAAAAAGATAGCATTCTCTTATTGACAAAAATATAGCATTCTCATGCAAATAAACTGCAGATGTAGTAGTGGTAACAGTAACAGTCATAAAAATGACATCAGTAAGACGTGGGGTAGAAGGGCTCCTTCAGGATGGAGAAAAACACAACAAAAAACCCCCACCAAAAATGAACAACACAAAAGCAATCCCACCCCCCCTCCCCCCAAAAAAGAATCCCCAACCAAAAAGACAAAACTCCAAAGCCAGTCCATTTCTGTGAAGTTTTTTTGCTCTGATGACTGCTTGGAAGTCAGGAGTCTAAGGAGAATTTAGGAAGCTAAAAATTCTGTTCAGTTTGGCCACTAGCACACAGGACTTGCCTAGATTATTTGCTAGGTCACAGCCTTCTGCTGATCCAAGAACAATCCCTGCTTCAGCCTTTAGCAGAGAGGGAAGCTCAGGCAAACCCAAGCCAGTCCCAGGTGCCCTCAGAGGCAGCAGGAACACCCAGAGCGCTCTCCCTGCCTCGGAGCACAGCGCTTCCTCTGGGGAGTCCTAAATGGCCCTGTGACACCAAGCTCAGGGGGAGCATTTGGTACACCTCTGATGACACCCGCACACAACACACTGTCCCTCAGATAAGAAACACCCCAGACGTACCCAGCAGCTCCAGGTACTCCTCCTCAATCTCCTGTTCCCAGGATCTGCCTGAGCTTGAGTTCCCAGGTTTCACAGAAGGGTTTCCTCGAGGTGATGCTGCTGCGGCAGCAGGTTCAGAGCCCAGGATGTGCTGGACCTGGAGCATTTCTGGTGGGCACTGTTCCTGTCCCTCACTCCTAGCTTGGGGTCCTTCATTGCCACACATTCCCTGCAAGTCTTCGCAGGCTGCCCGGTGAGATGTCAACACTTGCACCTCAAGTCAAACAGAACAAAGCAGTCAGACACTACAGCTTGTCCCTGTCAGCCAGGAGTCATCGGCTGTGAGAAAAGGCAAAGAACAGATTGACAGCAGATACAACAGCTTGTTTCAATCCTTCATCTAGGTCACCAAGTTCCACTGTAAAAACACCTCAAGAAAAAAGGAGAGCAGGAACAGGCCAGCAGGAATCAATTTGGATGACTGCTGGCCAAAAGGCCAAAGGACAAGTTTCACTGTCCAGGGCAGCAGCTGCGATTCAGCACACCAGGAAATGTCCTTCAGAGTGACTGTGATACACACACTACAGCAGCATGGCACTCAGAGGCATGGCCTCACTCCCTGCTGCTCTGCACTGGAAAGGCAAGAAGGGCAGAAACCACCAGACTGGTGACTGCAGTGGCTGCATCCCTCTTTCACTCACTAGGTTTTGCAGAGACTGATGGAAGCGATTAAGTTTCTCTCTGATGATTTTCATTTCTTCCTCCAGCTGCTTATGCCTTGCCTTGGTCATACTGTGAGCTATCTGAAGCTCTGCATCCAGCTGTTCCTTCATGTTCTCTAACAAACAAAGGAGAGAAAATTTCATGAGTGGAGTGGCTGCCACTCTTTCATTCACCTGGTTTTGTTGATCGCCCCTCTGCTGATGGAGATTCTCCTCTTGAATTCTTCCCATGTCTTCCTTGTTCTTTCTCTTCACTGCCATGATGTCACTCTGAGCTTCGGGCAGCTCTGCTTGTGGCTCTGCATTGATGTTCTGTACACACAAAAGCAGAGCAAGTGACTGAGAGCTGCCATCAGGCTCAGCTTTTTTCCTCTTTTGGCCTCAAAATCACATTTATTCAGCCATTTCTTTCTGCTTCCCTCCCCACATCAGCCTCCACTGCAAACCTCCTGTCCCAGGGCTGATCTCTGCAGATTGCAAGGCTCTGTCCTTCCAGTGCCTGTGGGACTCCTGGCCTCCTCAGTCCCAGGAGCTCTGGTTTATGCCCCTCTTCCTGCCCTTCCCTCTGTCCCCTGGCCAGTCAGGCTCACCTGGCCATTCTCCTGTGGCTCTTCCACCTGCTGCCTGTGCTGCTCTTCCTGCCCTCGGGCAGGGAACAGCTCTCCCTGAGTCTGGCATGGCATCTCAGATAAGGCAGTGTGCTCCTGCTCTTTCTCTAGAAGCACCTGCACAGAAAGCAAGACAAGATGGGTTTCAACTTCCCATATGCCCTTTGTGGGTCAAGACTCAAAGGCTGCTGGGCTCACACGTTCCCAAAGCACTGTGCTGCTGCTCTCCTGGGTCGTTCTCTGCCCGAGGGGAGGCACAGATTCCAAAGTGACCCTGGCCCTACAGTCAGGGGCCATCTGGGACTGAAGCTCCAACAGCCTCTCAGGCAGCTGACAGGGAAGGGGTGGCATTTCTCAAGGGTCTGGTGAGAGCCTCCCTCTGCTTCTGCCATGTCCTGTTTGTCTCTCAGCAGTGACTGACACCTTGCCCTGTCCCACAGCTCCATCCTGGCTCTGCAGGGGCTTCCTGGGTGAGCTCACTCCTTGTGAGAGACACTTCTGGAGTTCACCTTCTCTTCAGGCCTGCACCAGCTTTGTGACTTCCCGACATCCACATTCTTGTTAGAAAACTGGGTCATTCAGGAGATGAGGATGCATGCAAAGATCTCTGATGGAAGCCAGAGAACCTCTATGGCCATCTCAGTATATGGAGGAGGATCAAGGTGTTTCTTCTCCCTTTTTTGTCAACTGAGAATTCTGACCAGCAGTAACAGAGTTTCTCATAAGGCCCCATTAACGAATGCACTTACACAGCCCTGGGGATGCCAGTGAAGGAAACCATGTGTCATGTAATGCATGTATGAGCAAAGTCACCAGACCCCAGCTACAGCATGGGATAGTTCCACTCCCTTAGGACATGCAAAAATTTAAAGGATAAAAAGAAGGCTTCAGGGCATAAGAAGCTGGAGAAGGAAAACAGCACTGAGGGGAAACAAACAACCATCTCTGGAGGGGGAAACATCTCTGCCTGCTCAGGATCAGTCAATGGAACTTGTCTCTACCCCTCTCCTGAAGGGATGCCTTTAGATGAGATTTGCATCTTCCACTGCTTTGGAGCAGAGCCAGGAAGATTCAAATAGATAGATAGATAGATCTCACTTTTATAATCTCTCTTTACTGTACTGTGGTATTTATATTCTTTGAATGGAGAGAGATATAGTTCTCTCTCCTAGGTTTTTTTTAAGGGAAGGTAGTGAGAAAATCATAGAAGGAGAGAAAACAATTATTATCTCTACTTGCTGTTCTTGTTGTTTAGTACATGAAGAATGTGTTATAGTGATTGTTTACTGAAAGTGATTTGTTAATTGGATTTTAGTGATAATTGTTTAGCTTGATTAGCTAATTAGATAAAAGCTGTGTCCTGACTGTCTGGAGACAGTCACGAGTGTTTCTTTAGCAGCTTTTTAGTAAAGTATCTCTTTAGTATAGTTTTAAAATAGTGCTAGTGTAATATAACATAGCTTAAGAAACCATTTGTTTAACCTTCTAAATCATAGAGTCAAAGCACATTTTTCGCCACGTGGGGTTCACCCTGAATCAATTCTGTCCATTCTGTTGCTACACACATCAGCACTCGGTAGCAGTGCCCTGATCAGCAGCCATCCTGAACTTGCTCTCCTGTTGCTTCAGTAACCCTCACTGTTGGGGAATCTGGAGTGTGTGGGTCCTTATGGAATGCAACCAGACCCAGAGCATTGCACTGGGAACTGCACTCTTTGTGCATCTGTGCTCGGGCAAGTTCTTCTCTTGCCCTTGACCACACTGATGGTGCTGAAGTGGCTGGAGTCAGAAATGCAGCCCAGCCCCTCCCAGCTCCTCTAAACTCCGAGGGCCATCTGGAATGCAAGGGCATTGATTTCCTGCTCAATTCCCAAACACAACACACACTGATGCCCTGGGCTGCCAAAAGACACAGGAGCCGTTAACTTGAAAATGATGGGCAAGCCCTACTGGCTGGTCTGGCACCAGAACAGCTTGTTCTGCACCAACATCCCTGCCCCAAACTATGTGTTCTTGTGCAAAAATACTGCATTATCCAGAACTGCCTCCTTGAAAACTAAAATTCTAGCAGAATTTCTGCCAGTGCTGGAAAAGAGCAGGAAAGATGGAGAAAAATCTCCCTTGCTCCCTGGAGAAGGAAAAATTACACAAGGCTTCTCCTTCTAGCAAACAAACAAATTAACAAAATATGAAAGTGTTACCTACTCCAGTGTCTAAAGCACTTGGATGCTGTGAAGGGATGTTTGGCAGGGAAGCAGCCCTTGTGCTGAGCATTGGCTCTATGGATCTAAGGCAGGGATCTATGGAAGTCTGCCTGAAGGTCCCTCAGGAGCCCCCATTGTCCAGGCTAAAGCTCCCTCAGCCCCTCCTCCCTGGCCTTGTGCTGCCCCCCCTTGCCCAGCTCCCCTGTCCTTCTGTGCACGCGCTGCAGCCCCTCCATGACTTTCTGCTTCCCAGGGCCCACAGCTGCACACAGCACTCCAGCTGTGGCCGCAGCGCTGCCCAGCACAGGCCACGCTCCCTGCCCTGCTCCTGCTGCCCCACTGCTGCTGGCACAGCCACCGTGCCCTTGGCCTTCTTGGCCGCCTGGCCCCACGCTGCCTCATCTTCAGCTGCTCAAGGCCGCCAGCCCTGCGTCCTTTTGGCCCACGCAGCTCCCCAGCCACAAAGGTGCCCATTGCACTTCAGATACTGCATGTACCGTTTCAAGATGGCCTTCCTTTTCTACCACCTCATGTTCCAAGTAGATACCATAAAGTTTGATAGGAATAGGATTTTAAGTCACTCTGTTTAAATTAAAATGATCTAATTCAACTGTACAGGAAATTGCTCTTAATTAAATTTTCCCTATCTGCCATCAGCAATCATCGTTCTCTTTTCAAAACTAGGTTTTTAGTTCTTCAAACTCTGAGAAGGAAATTTAAAAATGTCTATCTCTGCCTTTATTATTTTTGTTACAGGCATGAATATGGATTTTCTTTTGGCCTTCCTAGCTGGCCCTGTACAGTCTATTGCTACTGGCCAAGCTCACATCTTCCTCTACAATTCTTAAACACCAGGAACATGAAATGTTCCTTTCTCACTCACCTCAGGATCAGCACCTCTGAATACACGGATCATGTGATCTGGAGCGGGCAAGGGAAAATGAACAAGTGCTGTGAGAAAACTGCCTGCGCTGCTGAATCCCACAGAAAAGTAGAAGTCAGCTCAAACAGAGAGTATTTTTCTTTATCAACATCCCTCCACGTGACATAGTTCTTTCACACAGCCAGCAAGAGATCAGGACAATAATCTTGGTTGTGCCTACACTTTGGCCTGTCTAGTCAGTAAATGAATACAAACATGATCAAGAAAATGCAAATTGTTCTTCAACACTCAATGCTTCTGTTCTGTCCAACAGATAAAGCAGCTTTTGTTCTCTTGTCTTTCAGGTACTTTTTTCAAAAAAGAAGTTGCATGCACTAATTCCCATTAAGTTGCTGAAAACAGTCACCCAGAAAAGCTTGCCCCAAATCCCCCTGAGCTGTGGCAGTTCTATTGTGAAACAGCACAGCAGCAGCTCCAGGCTCAGGAGCAGACACTCACTGCTTTGGCGGTTGCACTTCACTGCAAAGGGAATCACTCTTTTAGCACTCAGTCAAGGGTCAAAACGGACAGTCAAATCCTTTCATTACAAAATTTAGAATAAAAGAAGCTTTCCCTGAGTTCTGGGGAGAATTACAAAGTCTTTAGAAGGCCTTCTGAGAAGGCTCCCAGTCTGCATTTTGGAAGTTGTCCTGCCTGTCCCAGCAAGCTGAGGAAATGACAGACTCTGCTGCCACAGACTCTCCCGTGGAGGGAACGGAAGCCCTGCAGGTTCCCCTGCAAATGCTGCCCCTGTGGCTACAGACACCCCCTTTTAGCTGAACCTCTTGACAGGAGCTTTACCAAACCAGAGGCATCCTAATGTTCTTTCTCTTTCAAAATCAACTCAGCCACTAAGAAAGAGCAAGAAGACATGCAAAAGCCAGGTTAGGTTACACCCTAGCCTAAATAGAGTTGAAACCTCTACTTACTTGCCAGGCTGGTAATGAAGTAGGCGGAATAAACAGTGCCATACATGGTGCAAACTGCAGCAGCAAGTTGCTCAATCATTGTAGCACTGTGCTTCAAGTTTACTCCAACCAAGACTCCTGTCAGTGTGCAGCTACACACGGACAAATGCCACAATCAGGAGGATGCTCCTGATCTGAGCAACCCCTAGGACTGCTCTGGCACTAAGGCCTTCCGTGCACCAAGGCAACCTTCTGATGTCACCACGACGATGGGGCAACCATGCCCTGATATCACAAAGCAAAGTAGACAAAGCAAAGCATCACAAAGCATATTAGTCTGTGAATTTATGCAAAGCAATAACCAGCCTTTCCTACAGCAAACACAAAATGGCCTCGGAAGTTCTCCTCTGACACAAAGCAGCACAAACTCCCTCCATGGGCCAAACCCTGTTGTTCAGGGATCCAAGAGGAACTCCAAGAGTGCCCCAAGCACCTACAGCCTGTACCCCAGCTGAGCCCTCAGATGGGACACAAGCAAAGGAAACCAGACCAAGAAAATGGCCCAAAGCATTGTACAGAACCAGGAGAGAAAGCACCATTGGCATAGCAGCTGAAGAAATTCCTAACAAATCACCCCATATATCTGCATGTTTATAGGATGTTCCCACGGCTGCTGTGTATGTACATCTCTTCCTCTGCTCTTTCTTCCCCTTTGGCAGCAGTGGAACTGGCAGCATCTGCCCGCCAGCAGCAGCTGCTCCAAGCTGGGAACGCCACTGGCGGTGCTGATTTCCAGAGGCTTCTGTGTGCCAGGGGAAGCCAAGGAGGGAGCGGGTTGAACGGTGCTGGCGCTGCTGCTGCTCTGTGCCAGAGAGCCCCGGCTGGGCAGGGCACGGTGCCCACTGCGCTGCGGGCTCCTTCTCCTGCCACAGCTGGGCACACCTGGCAACAAGGCATGACAACTTGTGGGCAAGCCAAGGCGTTTCTGGGGCTGCACTGCTCTGCACACACCCAGCACACCTGCAGCACAGAATTTTAACCCTCAAACAGGTAAACCAAAGGGAAACAGCTGGAAAAGATTTCATTTCAACCAATCTTACCTGCTCAACAGAAATCTTCAAAATGAAAGTTACCAAGCAGGGCCCGATCCACACTGCCAGCTCAGTGTGAGAAAAGAGGCATTACTTTATTTCAGTGCTGGGTGTGTGAGGAATCCCTACCCTGAAACATGCACACCCACGTGTTAGTGTCCATAGAACTAAGACATTACTTTCATTACTTTTATTCATTACTTTGCTCAAACTCGCAAGCTAAACATTCTCACAAAGTATTTGACATGTTTAAATCACTTCCCCACAATTACTGACATTTAGAGTAGGGGTCTCTTGAGGGTCTCTGCTGGTCATGTGGTGAACATCCCATTCCTCAAATTCTCCTTTAATGGTTAGGAGCCTTCTTCTCCTTGAATGCATTGCAGCTACCTCCTCAGTAGGCCCACTGTCTTTATTCTCAAGGCTAAGACATCCACTTGCACACATTACCCTGTGTGCTGTGAGGGAAGGTACGACTAAGCACTGCCTGGTAAAGCTTAACAAATTCACAATTTGTTGCAGGTCAACACTTCCCCAACGTCTCTCATTCCTTCTCTGGGAACCAAACACAAGCATTTTGTGGTCACTGAGCCCAGGGCCGCCTCCAACCCTGCTGTCACCCAGCAGCCCTTCTCTCCTCACAATCAGCAGGCCCAGCAGTGCCTTCCCTCACTGGCTCAGTCACCAGCTGTGTCAGGAGTTCTCTGTCACACACTCCAGGAACATCCTGGACTGTTTGCTCTCCGCTGCACTCTGCTGCCAGAAGACATCCCCACCCTGTTCCATGCCCCTTGCAGAACCCTGCACCTGCTGTCCATGGGCACCTGGCAAGGGGAGGCACTCACGGCAGAGATGCACCAGCTGCCCTGGGCAGGAACCAAAACCCTCTGGTGGCACAGCTGCTGGCCAGGGTCTGGCACAGCTCTGCACGCCCCACTCCTCACGGGCTCTGGGCTGGAAATGCAATTGCACTTTCTGCCTCATGGAGAAACACCGGGGCTGCACAAACAACGGCCAGCAGGCCACATCCCAAAGGCACTGCAGCATGGAGCTGAGAAGGAAGAAGACCCTTCCCCAATTCCTAACCATACTAAAACCACAATAATGGGGACTTTTAATCTTCTGAATGTAGAGCTGATTGACAGGGTGACAAGGGAATCTTCCAACAGAGTTGAAGTTTGGTACAGTTTTTATTCTGAGTCCTACTCAGACTGTTGATTTGAAAATTTATTTAAAAATATTTTTTAAAAGGCTGTGCAGTCATATGGTTTTGTTCTAATACCAAAATGGCTAGATGAAATGTACTGGCATTTTAATTGCATCCAAACTGATCCGTCTGTAAAAGCTTTCCTGCAGAATAGCCACTAAACAAGAAATGAAAATCTGTGGACTGTTGACTTTGCAAATTTCTACTAAACTTATCAGACAATGAGGCATTTTTAGGTAGATCCTAGAGCAAATTAATTCCTATGGATAACTTGTATTGGATTAACCTGTTGATTTCGAATTAAAACTGCCAGCATGTACTAAGTGGAAATCTGAATACTCACTTCTATGAGCTCTGAATTATTAGATGGTCATTGTTCGCCATATTAACAAAAATTACCATTCTGGCTATTTTGTTTACTTACAGTCAGCTCTTCAACACTCTTTGTAACATCAGAAAGAGAGTTTGTAGCAGTGTGAACCATGGGTTGGTGGAGCATTGCAGAAGGCTCCTATGCCAGCACTAAATGTTCACATTTACCATGGCATCACTTCTTGCCTTTAATTCCAAGCTACAGCTCAGGTCCTGCAGTACAGATTCACACTTGTAGTCTGTATTTGCAGCTGGTTCTTACTTCCCTGTCCAGACAAAAATCATGCTGAGATCTCAAATCAAAATAAAACAAGGAGAGAGTCAGGTTCTGGATAGGTATAGCAAGAACTAAGAGATTTTTTTGCAAATATGTTGAAAAGCAGTTTATAAATGCTGCAAAAACAGCAGATTAAAGACTTGCACTCTAACTTGCAAGCTGAGGTTTGCCTGTTCTTTCTGGACTGATTTCTTGGGGCCAGACACTGAACCTAATCAGTAAGAAAATCAAAACCACAGGAGTAGTTTGGAGAATATTGTAAATTATTCTATCATGATGCTTTTTGCCTAAAAGTTCTGGCCATCATCTGATTGGAGTAATTAGAGGAGATCGAAGCCATCACACTGTGCCTGTGCACACAATTCCTTCTCAGGAGTAATCCATGAAGCAACGCTGACAAACCCACACCAGCAGCTGCTGCCACACAGCCATGAAGCAGAGAATTTGTATTTCTGCTACATTTGAACAGCTGAAGATGCCTCTGCTGAGCTAATTTTAGTGACTGCTCACCACAGATGAGACCTTGTGGTCAGTCTCCAACAAGTCAGGGCAGTTAATATTCTGCCTAAATGAAGTAAGTCTAGCAATACATAGACCATGGGGCCTGAGGAAAGCCAGCAGCTGTGGGAGATTTAATTTGTTTCTGTATCTTTCTTTTTACTAATTTATTGCAGTCAATTTTTAAAGAATGGAAACTTTTGGCATACCATTGGCTGGAAGGTTGGTCAGTCTTCCATTCATGACTCCTCTGAAAGCATCACCCCAGTGTTTTTATCAGTAGCTCTTCCATCATCATGGCTCACACAGCATTTCCTGCAGCTCTTGCTGGAGTCAGGGAAAGGCACCAGGAGAGGGGGGAGAAAGCTGTGTGCAGAGATTGTGTCAGCTAAAGAGACATTTGTTTCCTCTGATTTGGCTGAATGGCTGCAGGAACCTTGCTGGTACTGCTGGCGGGGTGGCCTTTTGCAGGGCTGGGCAGAGTTTGGGGCCCAGGATCCCTCCTCTTGGTGGGACACCAGGGTGAGCAGCCCCTGTCCCAGGCAGGAGCAGAGGTTCTGTGGCTCTGCCCTGGGCACAGGGACCTGCCACTGCCATGAGCTCCTGCCGCGGCTCCTCTGGGGCAGCTCCTGCTCTGCAGTGATGATGGGCGCAGCTGGGCATGGCTGCAATGGAGGGTGGCTTCCAGTGGGCTCTGCTGGTCTGCCACACTGGAGCCAGCAGAGCTTCTGGAAGGAGTCTCCTCTTGTGAGCTGCTGGAGCTGGAGCTGGCACTGGCCACAGCGCCGCTGTGTTCATCCCTGACAGGAGCAGAGCACAGCAGCCTCTGGGCCTCCTTGCTGCACAATGGCAGTGAGGAGGCCATGGACCACAGGTTCAGTATGTGTGACTCAGTTTCCTGATAAACTGTGCTGAGAAAACCCTGCATCCCTCCTGCCAGATCTAAGACACTCCAAGAAATCTGTTGGCACATTGGGAACTCAGAATTGTTTGCATTTTGAACAATTGTCTTATGAGTGCTTTTGATTGTTTTTGTCATTTTGTGTTGATTCAGTTGATCCTTCAGAGAAGCTTTCCTAATAATATAATACATGGGGAATTGTGGAGACCCTGGCGGGGGGGGGGGGGGGCATTCCCTGGTCAAGGGAGACACAAGAAGTTTCCCTCAAAAAGCTGTTAGACCCCACTGGCTCCTTCCCCTGTTCCTGGGTCTGTTCCTGTGTTCCTGAGCCACACCTTCCCTATTCCTGATCGGCCCCCTTATCTTTGTACTGCCCCGAGATCAGGGTCAGCCCCCAGGCCCCGTAGAGACAAAGTGAGACCCTCTGTGTGTGGGTGCTGGGACCTGAACATCTCCCTGCACAGCTGAATAAAACATCTGTGGAGATTAAGCAAAGGTCCTTTTTGCTTCTTTACCCTGGACTATGCTAGCAGCAATTCAGACTGCTCCAGAGGAGAAGCTGCAGTACTGGCACCAAGATTTTGGCAACTTGACCATAGGCACAGAGGGCGTGCAGGATGCTGCTCTATGAATTCCTTAACCAGCCATCTCTGGTGCTGGCATATTCCCTCCAGCTTCTGGTGCAGCCAGGACCACCTTTGGTCCAGCAGATGACATTGTTATTTGAAAAATTCGGCCCACACCTTGGGCAGGAGGCCATCCACAGGCTCTGGTCCTGTAGCCCATGCTCAGCTGGGGACAGTGTTCCCTGTGGGGAAGATGGAGCAGCCATCACAGGGTCTGGGGGGCTGCTTTCTGCAAGGTGGCCAGGCTTTCTCCCTGCTGGACTCTAGCAATTGTTTGGGGGAGCCGATGGCACATTGTATGTAGTCCTGTTCATCCTACTCAGAAAACCTGACAGCTTCTATCATTCTTCTGCAGAGTGGGCATGCTGGATTTCTCTTTGCCCACTGCAGGATGCAGCCCAGGCAGAACTGGTGGTGACAGGGCAGAGAAAAACTCACATCCTTCTTAGTGACCTGGTAGATGGGGCAGCTCCATTCTGTCCCCATGGCCATGTCTGTCTGTCCCAGCAGTAGGGAAGAGCTGAGGACCATGAGCTGCTCTCATTTGCAATCTTGCTTGGCCAGAGCCCAAGCTCTAGCCAGAGTGGTCCAGGCTCTGTCAGTGCCCAAATAGAAGCAGGAAGGGATGTTGTATCACAATCCATTCCTTGGTGAAGGAGGTCCATAGCAGCCTCAAGAGGCACCTCAGACACTCAACAGTCAAGGCAGTAACATATGGACAGGACACAGATGGCAGTTCATGGCTGGGAGAGCATTCGTAGACATATCCAAGGACAAATTTCCCAGGAACTCTTCACAGCTCTGGGATCTGCCCATCAGCTCTGTCAGAAGCTTCAGCAGAACAACCAAAGTCCTAAAAAGCAGCTTCCAGACACTTTCCCTACCATCCTGCCTGAGTAGCCGGGTTGCTTGCTGCAAAACACTCCTTTTCTCCTCTTCCCCAATGCCCTGTGGACACTTGCAGCCAAAATAAAAAGCTCCTGGCCCTCTGTGTGATATGATAATACAGTTTTTATATTTCCATGCTGGGATGAAAGAAAGCTGTGCTGTGGGTCAGGAGAGGCCAGGACCCACTTGGCCTTCCTGCAGGCTGAGGTGGTGCCAGCAGACATCCTGCTGCTTTTTTGGGGAATGTGTGAGGGGGAGTGGAGGGGGTGACAGAGAGGCCGAGATCATAGAGTGGAAACTCAGCTCCAGAGAGCCAGTGCAGACTCTCCCTGCTGAATGCCTGCTGGGGCTGGCAAAGAAGGAAAAGGCCCCAATAACAGCCCGGTGGCACTGTGTCTCAGGGACAGGTACAGGGAGGTGACAACAAACAGCAGCATGGCCCGGTCTCACAGCTCCTAGGAAGCAGTGACAGAGGGGCCTCATGTGCCAGAGATTTCAGAAAGGCTGTCTTCTCAAATGGCCACTCTGAAACCCCTCTCTTTGCCTCTTGGGTTTGTGAATGCTTTTGAGAGCCACAGCATCCTGGGGCAATGCATTCCACTATTTCATTAAGCACTCCTTGAAAAGCACCTCCCATTGTTCAACTGAGCTGCCAGCCTGGTCATTTCAGAGGGTGCTGCCTTGGTGGAGAGAAAAATCAATCTTCTGCCTTCCAGGGAGCTGAAGGAGAAGGGACTCTTCAGCATCAAACACCTGGCTGGGTCCCATTCAGAGGTCCTGCTTTGTAGACTTGGTGAGGTTTGCTTGGCAGTTACCAGTGTGGTAAATAGGTATGATTCGTGCTGATAAAAATTGAAACAGCAATCAATATTGATACAGTAACTAATATCTGGAAATAATAAAATAAGTTAAAAATAGTAATGCCAAAGAAGAGAGGGAGAGGAGGGGCTCCACCCCCCTTTTCCCAGCAGATGTTCTCAAGGACCACAGGAAAGAAACTGAAGATACAGTTGCTAAAAATGACCAAGAACCTGGTTGGGTCCAAGAAAATGTTAATTATAAGGGACTTATTGCTTTGATATGTAGATGTAGTGATACGTTAGTCTTGGCTTACATTGTAGTGGCTTGGTGCGCATGTGTAACCCAAAGGTGAATTAAAAGACTACAGGGCCTTCATCAGTGACGACCCCCAAAGACTTGTGCGACCACCAAACCAAGTGGTGGTGCATGCGTGGTAAAGGTGATAATGAAGGCGGAGAAAGAAAAGTGACGAACCGAAAATAGGAGGAGATGGCATTGACACATGGCATATAAGGGGTGACTTTCACTTGGCAAGCTTGTACGTGAAGTGGCAAGGGTCATTGAACCCTGCACTCCATACCCCGCGATATCTCTTGCTTATGCGCTATTATTGAAACCAAATTATCCCTTCTTTTAATCAAATTATATTGTATCCAATTTTATATTTTTCATCTTAATTATTTCATTAAAATTGTTACTACTTTAAATATTGTTTAGGTCTTTTTAATGATGGGATAATTGGGCAAACATAACACCAGCGAGGTGAGAACATTGTTCTGAATTGTCCCCCATACTTCATACACGGTGTGTAGAGTAGGTATGTGCTTGTTCATCTCCATGTGTGCTCAGGGTCTGCCTTCATTTCTGGTTTTAGACCTGAGATTTCTAATGTCTGTCAGCTATCTGTAGGATCTGTGGGTACATGCAGCTGTATTTACAGGCAGGTCGGGTATCTGACACTCATCTTTGAGTGTGGTGCCTTTATAATGCAATGTGCAAATGAAAAACTGAGACACTAATGATGTTATTTGCCAGAGTCCCAGTCTCTGTCCAAGCTGTAATTCAACACTGCAAATTATTCTGTAGACCTGAGCCTGTGTTTTCTGTTTCCTGGCTGAGTGCTTCAGCTGCTGGTGTTGGTTTTTTGAACAGGAGCACCTGACTCTTTTATCTTTATCACTTGTGCCTTTATGATTTGAAAGCAGCCCTTGCTTTAATTTTTTTGTAAAAGGGCCTAAAATCAAAGCTGTGGACATTTTAGAAGGGTTAAGTAGAACACTGAATGAAATTTTTATTTTAGGCCTGCAGTGAGAAGGTCTCAGGCCAGAAATTGGTGCCTTTCTGTGCTTGTGCTCTCCTGCTCTTCTTGTACTTGTATGTTCCTCTGGACACAGTGGGATGTGTTGTCATTTCCTGGGACTTCTGTTGAAGGCAACTGGTTTTCTTTTCAAGGTGATTCCTATGTTTCCCCTCATGGCTTCCCCAGGTGACCAACCTCCGTTCCAAGGTGTCCTGCTCTGCCATTGTCACTCTGGGAGAGCTCTCTGTGACCTTGAAGAAGGACATGGACTCTGAGGTGGATGAGGTTGCTCGGCTCCTTCTCCAGATGGTGTCCAGCTCCCCAGAATTTGTTCAGAAAGCAGCCAGTCAGACCCTGGGGATCATGGTGGAGAATGCGACTCCTGTACGAGCAATGACTGCTCTCATGGACATGGGAGCCAAGTAGGTTCCTTTTCTTTTAGTGATATTCTTCACCTTTGTGTGTGTGTGAAGGAGAAGGGATGAGACAGAGAATGGGAATGGTGGGAGGGAAGGGTCCTGTATCCTGCATCTCCTGTGAACTCAGTGACTTGATTCTCCAACCAACCTCACTTCTTTCTTCTTGTCACCAATTTCTGCCCTCCTGCAGCCCATTAGTTCTCAGAATCACAGAAGTGTAGAATATGGGGAGTTGGAAGGGGCCCATCAGGACCATCGAGTCCAGCTCCTGGCCTTGCCCAGAACAGACCAAGGGTCACACCAAGTGCCTGAGATTGTTGTCCAAATGCTCCTTCAACCCTGTCAGGCTTGGTGCTGTGACCACTGCCCTGGGGAGCCTGTTCCAGTGCCCAGCCACCCTCTGGGTGAAAACCCCTTTTTCCTGATGTCCAAACTAAAGCTCCTCTGACTCAGCTTCCTGCTGCTTCCTGGAGTTCTCCCAGTCTGTCAGATTTTCCTAGATGTGGTGATCAGTGGGGAAGGGAAAGTGCATGCAAAGGCCAAGGATAGAGCCTTGTGCTTTTGTGGGCAGAGGGACAATTGCAATTGCAGCTGTGAGCAGTGTTTGGTATTTCACAGCTCTAACCAGAGAGGCCCTGGGAAAACCATGTCTCCTCATGATGCCATTAACTTGAGAAATGAGGAGGGTCCTTGCTGGGGCATGGAGCACATGGGGGACAATCTGCTGGGTGTGGCACAGCCTGCACAGCAGGTGCAGCTCCTGCTAAAGGAGTCTTGTATGACTGTCCTGGCCTTAGAGCTCTACTTTCTATTCAAAGTGATGTTTCATGTTAGCCTTGAGATGATGAATCACTTTACAGGCACCTCCACAGGCTGACTGCCATGGGACAGTTGGAGCAAATGCTGCCTTAAATGTTGGTGCTGGGCCTGCTAGTTCCCAAGAGACGCTCTCTAGAGCAGGACAGCCTGGCTAAACTGCCTGCCACCCTTTCCTCAGCTTTGGAATAGGGTAAAACATTCAGATGGATCCATTGCCAAGCCTCACAGAAGAAACAGGCTGCATTGCTGGATATTCTGCAACTTCACGGCCCACAACGTGTTTTCCCTGCATTTGTTGTTTTCCAAAGGTCTGCAGATTTGGGGATAAATGGCTGGAAAGAGCCTCAATCCTGCTGCAGCTCTGTGTAGTGAGTGACCTCTGATGGGTCAGCATCAATTGCCCTTAATTTCTAAATTATTCATGTGTCATCTATTTCTTTAATCTTTCTCAGAGTAAATACCGTGAAAGAAATTGAGTATCAGACAGTGCAGGGAGACTGAATTCTCCCTCTTCCGTGCAGGCAGGCCTTGTGTACAATGCTACCTTTGTGTTTCCCTGAGGCCAGAACCTTCTGCAGGTGCCTGAAGGTGCAGGGACAGCCCAGGCTCCTTCCCCCAGCAAGGACAGGGAGCAGCTCTGGCCAAGGCCGGCGCTGCTGCTGCTCCTTGTCCCTGTACCCAGGGTTTGCTCTCTCCTCCCCAGCAGCCGCCCCGCCCCGGTGCGCGAGTGTGCGGCCCAACTCCTCCTGTCCCTGATGGAGAGAATTGGAGTCACCCAGCTCGCAGGCACAGCCAGGGCTGAGAGGCTGCCACACGTGGCAGGGAAGCTTGCTCAGGACTGCCGCAAGGACACAAGGTAATGATCCGCATTTCACCTCCCAAAACAGGAAAACCGCTTTGTGTCTGGCTGTAAAGGTGAAACCATACAAGAGTGGAAACTAAAGAGAATATGAAGTTACCTCACGGTGTGAATAAGGGTCATAGAATCATGGAATATGCTGAGTTGGAAGGGGCCCATCAGGGTCATAGAGTCCATCTCCTGGCCATGGGCAGTGACTCCAAGAGTCACTCCATGTGCTTGAGAGCATTGTCCAAACTCTTCTTGAGCTCTGTCAGCCTTGGCACTGTGACCACTGCTCTGGGCTGCCTGGGCAAATGGCTGTACTGGGAAACCTGAGGTTGGCCAGCAAAAAGGAGCATTGCCACCTTTTTGCTGTGGCTTGAAGGATTCTTTACTGAGATCAAAAGAGCTCAGATCAGCCAGTCCAACACTTTTGTTTGGCCTCAGGTGCACAACACAAAGCCAAAATGTTGGCTAATGTTCATCACTGAAGCATCCCAAACATCCATTTCTCATTAGCTTCAGACTATCCTAGAAATATTTCAGGCGTCTTTAGCCAACATATTCAGTCTTTCTAAATCTGTTCTGCAGATTTCTAGAATGCTGTTATCTGTGGCTCAGTGAGCTCCACGTTTCTTCTTGAAGAAAACTGTGGTTTCCTTGTAGCAAAATCCACCCCAACCACCAAAATCCCCTTCCTTTGGTGATGAAATTCCCATGAATCGCTGCCAAGAGCAACTAGCAGAGCAACTAGCTGTCCCTGTGCATACCCATAGTATAGAATTATCAAGAGGATGCATGAGGTGCTTTGTCCTGGCTTCCCTGCCAGTTAAAGAAAGGCAAATTACTGTGCAATGGCAGCAAGACACTGCTAATAGGCTCTGACAACAAAGCAGATGTGTTTTGCTTGTTCCCTGGGATCCTTTGATGCCACAGAAGCACACCCCCAGTTTCAGAGTGAAATGCTATTTTTCTGTTGCCCCATATTCTCCTCTTGCCTCTTGTGTTCAGCTGACAGCACTGTGCAGTGTCAAGTGAGGTAAATCTCCCTCTTTGCTGAGTAGGTAATGCCTTCTCGTGCAAGGATTGCACCTGATGAGTTTAAGGCATCAGCCTCTTCTGTTAACACTCTTCCTTTGTTTGTTCACTTTTCTTTTGCTTCTTTCCTTCCTTCCTGCCTTCCTTCCTTAGGCATTATGGACAGGAGATGGTGAAGATGTTGCTCAATCATCAACAATTTAAAATGCTTTTGGAACAATCTCTTTTCCCCCATGACCTGGAAGATATTCTGACAAGAACTCAGAAGAAAGTAAGTGCTTGGCAGGAGAAATGTCTCCTTTGTGCAAGTATTGCCTCTGCTAATATGAAATCAAAGATACCCAATCTGTCTTTAGCTCTATCCTGTTCTGCTGAATCATTTTGCTCCTGGGAATGAGCTGTTAATCCTCAGCCTGTTCATCTGCAGACCACAAAGGAACTGATATTATTAGGGAAAAGTGGGGTTTTGAATATTTTCAATATCGGTCACAAAGAGGAAAGGGAAAGAGGAGAAAATGGGTTTACATTTAAGTGTAAGCCCCCACCATGCTCTCCCTACTCTGCCCCCTCTAAAGCAATTAAGTGAGAATTGTGCTTCTGAAGATACAAGAGTCTTTGCAAAGGACACTGGAAGTAGTAGTGCCAAGAAAATTCCCAAATTTACAAAAGATGTCCAGGTCAATCCTAGTTACTACAATGACTGTCTGTCTTTTGGGAATACTGCCCTGCTGTCCAGCCCTGTGGAGTTGGAAGAAGCTTGGTGAATTCAGCAGCATCGAGCGAAAAATCCTTTGTTTGTTTGGGGGAGGATTTTATATTTTTTTAAATCGACATTAAAGAAGGGAGCCTGCCTTTGTGAAGGCACAGGGAGAGTGAGTGTTGAACCAAATCGACTTCCAACACAACGGGCCAACCCCCAAAAGAGTCCAATTTTTTCTGTTGATTCCTTTACAAACACTTGTTGCCTACCAGTTTGCATTATTCCCATTTATGCTCAAGACTAAGGAATTTGGGATTTTAGACTGCTGCTCAGTGTGGTAGCACCCATAACCTGCCTTGGGCTATTGAAAACAAAGAGTTGGCATCACTGAATCTCTGGTCTGTTTCCATCTGTAAGTTAGGAAATGTTTCCCTAAGCCTTGGTAGCAGTGATCCTGGTTCTAACTTGTGCTTTAAACAGGGAATTTCCTGTTTTATATTCTAAAGATTGATGAGGTTTCTCTATGTCTTTGTAGGGGATGGAAAACCAGAAGGGTGAAGGCCCATCTGTCAAGGAGCCGGTGAAGGAGAGGAACGATGGCTCAAAGAAGCCCCAGGCCACATTGTCTGCTAGCAAACGGTACTGAGCACTTTTCTTAGATGTGACAAAGCACATGGCAAACTTTACATGTCTCTTCCTCAGGAAAAACTTTCTGGCAGAGATGACCAGTGCCACAGATTGTTTCCTTTCCCCACTCTAGATATGCTCTAGGATAAAAAATGTCTACTTCTGCATTGTGCTGAACACAACTTCTCTGGAGGGGTTTCCACAAAAATGGAGAGACAAAAAGACACCCATTGTGACCTGTGTGCCCTGGCAGCTATCTGAAGATAGATCAGATGCATCTCATCCTTGGTTTTCCTGAGTGAGCACTGGTGAGAATGTCACTTGCAGATTGTCTGCCATAACGATTAACATGAAGTCCACGTTGTTCTTCAGAGCCTCATGATTTTCCAGCTTGAAATCACATGATTAGGGAAGCTGCTCAAGATGTTTTGATCACAATTAACTGAAGGTATTGTCTGTGGCTGCAGCTCTCTCCATAGAGAGCAGCAGGCACAACTTTGCCAGGCATTGTCCTGGGGAAGGATGTTAGAAGATCAGAGAAAATAATGAGAAACAATTCTTATCTTCACTTGCTGCACCTGTTGTTGTGAACATGTGGAATGTGGTATGGAGATTTGTTTACAAAAGGGTAATTTCTTAATTGGCCACTGGTGATGGTGTTTTGGATTCAATTGACCAATCTGGTCTGTGTGTATCAGACTGTCTGTAAGGGTGATGAGTTTCAGTATAGTATAGTATAGTATAGTATAGTATAGTATAGTATAGTATAATAAAGTGATTGATCAGCCTTCTGGAATCACGGAGTCAATGCTAATTATTTCCTCGACAGGGATGCCATGCTGCGATAATTAACACCACCAGGTCCTCATTTGGTTTTATTTTCCAGGGTGAAATCTCCCTCTGATGGACACCTCCTACACTGTGCAAAAGCCCAGGTCACGTCACCTCCAGCTGTGGAAGAAACGGAGCTGCTCCAGAAGCTTTACCATCTCCTGGAAGCCAAGGGGTTTCAGACAAGGATGGAAGGAGTGGAACTCCTCCTAGACCTGTGCAAAACCAGCCCCCAGCTCATCTCCACTAACATTGCCCAAGTATGTAGGGTATCTTCACTGCTCCTTTCCTTTAGCTCCTTTCCTGAGCCTGTAGCAGCAAAGTTAATTCAGTGTGTCTTGGCACTCCGTCCTGGCTGTCTGGGACACTCTGGTCCCTCTTACCCAGAAAAAATTTAATTCAGGTCCAGGCTTCAGGACAAGTTGTTTCAGTCCCGCTGTATTTGTCTGGCGGGTGCCTATTGATGCTGTTCATCAGATGAGGGCAGAATTTTCTGCTGATGTAACTGCTGCTCTCTCCTACTCCCAGCTGGGTGAAGTGAAAGGAAACCAGCCCCTGAAAGCATGGCAATTGTTCTCTAGACCAAAAATGGGTTTGCATAGGGAAGAGAAGTATCAGGCTGGGTTGGTTTAAACCCAGTTGCTTTTTTTAAGAACACTTCTATATACTCCATCTTGTCTTACACAGGCACAGCTCTGGCTACTCATTTCCCTCCTTGTTCCTATTCCTCTTGGTAAAGACAGTGCTCTCCCTTCTTGGGGGTCTGTTTTTCTCTTTGGAAAAGGAGGAAAACAGCTAAGGACTCATCTCTGCCTTCTCCTCCCAGTAGCTGCTTTTTCCCTTTTTCCAGGAAAAGGTGCCTGATAATGAGGCTGTCAAGGGACTGAACCTGCTCTAATGAGAGCTGTACAGCACATGACATTTCAGAAGTCTACTTGTTACTTAGAGAAATGGTCCGGATCCTGGAAGAGTTGATCATAGCCCTGCACTGCTCCAGACACTGGCTCTGAGACAAACAAAAGAAAACTTAGATCTCCTCCAGCCATAGTTTTGGCAAAATCATAATTGCCCTCAGTACTTGAGGCAACTGTATAGAAAACCGGGCATTGTAAATATCTGCTTCCATTCAAAGCAAAGGTACTCTTTAGCATTAATAAATTGAATTAATTTAATGATTTATAGATGGAGAGAAATACCATAGGAACTATTCTGTCCCCAGCCAAACCTCTTAAAGACAGAAGAAAATCTTTCAACCAGCATGAGGTTGTGCCACCATTCCAGTGAGTTGCCCCCAGGAAAACAGTGAAATTGTGCAAGTGAGTGCTGACCTGACAGAAAGAATCACTTTCATCTTTGACATTGCTGACTGCTACAGCCACTCTTCAAACAAGGACATTTGAATCCAGCTTTCACGTTGCTTGTTCTCTTCACAGATTTTTGAATATTTTGTCCTGAGAATATCTGACAGCCACAAGAAAGTGAAGCAGAGGGCGCTGGACGTGCTGGCTGAAATCACAGGAGCCCTGAAAGATGCCTTGAACCCGGTGATCATTGGTTTGGTGGAGGGAATAACAAAGAACCTGAACTCAAAGGATCCCAGGGTTCGTGGGGCAGCTGTGAAAGCACTGGAAGAATCCATTGCTCATTTGGGTAAGGCTGAGCCCTGGCAGGGACTCTCCTCAGCTTCGTCTCTGTCTCTCCTGCACATGAGAGCGCTGAGTGCCTTGACAGCTGCTCTTGTCTGTGGAACACTGCAGCTGACACCCACCAGAGGCTGTGCAGGTGCAGTCCTTATGCACCATCCCCAACAGGCTGGAATGGGATCAGCATTTCCCAACAGTCCCAGGAGCCCTTGGCTCTGTGCTGCTTGTCTGAAGAGCAAGTCCTGGGCTACAGCTCTGCTACAGTTCAGAGGCAAAGGGGGTTTGGAGTTTGCTTGGGCCCCGTCTGACTTCCCAAATGAACAGCTTTGCTGTTGGCATGAAGGGACACTGACCCATCAGAGCTTCTGCAGAGCAGCCACCTGGGAGGCTCTACATTAGAGGCATTAGCTGCCTATTTTCCACTTTTCTTCTTTTCTTCTATTTTCAAAGGGGAACTTGTGATTCACCAAGTTCATTTCTTTAGAACAAAGAGGTATAAACCCAGCTGTCAAGGATGCCTTGTTCCACCTGTTGTTTTGCATGGGGCAAGGTGGCCACAGCAATTAACTGCATAGGCAAGGGCTGGTCCAAATTCCTTTGCCACACACATTTATGTCAGCTCTGAAAATTCCGTACTGGTGGAATATGCCTGAACAAAGGAGTGTTGAAGAGGCAGGTCTTCAAGAGGAGTTTCCACTTTCTCCTCCCCAGCTGCTTTGTGATCTCAGGAACTGCCTGACTCAGTGCCTTTCTGTGACCCAAGTATGGGGCTCTTCCTTTTTGCTCTGGGATGCAAAACCTTTCCACTGCTTCCATGTGACTGAACTCTCGAGGTCCCTGATGTGAAATGTTTTAACACAGCTCCTGCTACAGCAGACAAGTTTGGATTTACAAATGTGAAAGGAGAGCTTTTCTTTTGGAATTTAAAACCCTGCCAAGTATGCTGGAAGGAAAGAAGAATAGGATTCAAACATCTGCAGAAATGTGCTTGATTTTATTAAATGGGGTTGGCCCTGCCCTTTCTCCTATGACCTGAGGAAAGTGAGCAGAAACATGTGTTTCCCTTGTAGATAAAAGTGTCACTGCTGAAAGAGTCCAGCCACCAATGGAATCACCTGAGTGGCCAAGCCCTGCTGGATGTCACCGAGCGTATCACAGGTACGGCCTCCCCTTCTGAGCCAAGAGCTCTTCCCAGGGAGCATTTACAGGGAATGCCTGTGAGCAGACAGCAGAGCAGCTCCTCCAAACCAGGAGGTGCTGAGCGTGTCCCTGCTGCCCCAGAGCCAAGGCAGGTGGGTTGGGCAGGTTTTCCCTGGCTGCTGCAGAGCTGGGCAACACCTGAGATGGGGGCAGCGCTCGGCCTGGGGCTGGGCTCTCACTGGGGCATCTCAGAACCACCTCCAGCAAAGGGAGGGCTAAAAATGCCCCAGCTGGCTCCTCTCTGGGGAGCTCAGGGACATCTGTGATCTTTGAGGGGAAATGGTGGCAAATGCTGTTTCAGGGCATCAGTTTGTTTTGTCCTCACAGATTTCTTGTTTTTCTCTTGGAAAGTTTTGAGGCTGAACCGTGCAGAGCCTGGGGGTCACAGCTTAGGCCAGAACTCAACAGAGGTATCAGAGGCACGGGTTTAGTGCAAGGCAGCCTCTGGGGCACAGGGACAGAAGCAGAGTGCTGAGGCTCCCTGCCTGTGCTGCCACAGTGGCCTTGGACTGAGCCTTTCAGGGTGTGCAAACAGTGTCTGCCTGTGTCAGCGCTGTCCAAAATGCTACAAATGCAGCTGATAATTGATTCCTCAGAGGAGCTTGCTGTGTCAGCAAGAGCCAAGGAATGGAAAAAGGATAATCTCAATATATAGCAGAGAAGATGATTGATAGCCTTGTTTTAACTGGGGCTAAATCCACTGCTAATTATGCCAACATCTTTAAATGCAAGGTTTAATACACTTTGTGTCTTCATTAGGAATCTGAAAAGGGCATGTTCAGCGATTGGGAATGTCAAAGGCCCTTTAAAGAGCATTTGAAAAATATAGATCTCCAGCAATAGGGCATTTAGTTTAGCACTTCTTTTGATCTCTTTTTCAAATAAAGGAATTACCCATAAATTAGGACTACTTTAGAAAAAGCAGATGTTCTCTCTGAGATTTAGCAGGACCGGACAGCTGTTCCTCACATTCAGTAGTCACTGATGTCTTTAATTGCATTTAAATTCAAATGAATTCCCATTTTAAAATGGGTACCATAACCCTTTCCTGCTTAGCAGAATTGGTTTTGGGTACTTGCAGGAGCTCTTTCAATGTTGATGTCTGCTGGTGGAATAACAGCATAGAGAAAATGAAGTCTCTTCCGCCACAGAATATTAAATTGCTGCTAAATAACATTTTGTCCGATCAGAAAATAAGAATGGTCTCCAGAGCATTTCAGGTTTTCATCTCTTAGCCAAATGTGCCTGTTGCAAGGAGCCTGTTGCTACTAAACCTTTGTCCGTGTTTGATACAGTTCAGTTCAGAAAATGGGCAGAGAGATTTCAGAGACAATATGAGAAAACACTTGTGTTTTGGTTACATTTCAGTCCCCTGTGTAGCATTTTTCTTTCTCTATGCCCCTATTTCAGTGGACATATAAGAAAAAATGCCATTAACATTGGGAGCGAAAACGGCAATAAAATGTAGAGATGCCCAAATGCCAAGGCAATGGGGTATGGGTAATTCTCTAGAGATGCCCTGAGGTTTGAAACAGCTCTTTGTTGGAAGCCCCAAAAGCATTCTGCCAAAGACACCAGCTGGTCACTGATGTTTCTCATCCAGCTGTCAGGCAGCAGCCATCTCTGGTGGGCTGGAGTTTTGAGGTGAGTTCTAATCCTGCCCTTTGCTGTGTGCCACTGAGCACAGGGAAGAGCCAGATTAGGCATCTGGCACTTGACATCAAAGTTACAAAAATGGAATCATCCCTTTTATTAGAAATCTCTCCATTTCCTCTCTATGGTACATTTCCAAATCTTCAGTGTGGGTTTAGGCAACTTCTTAATGGAAATCCAAGGCAATTGGACATTTCATTCATTGTTCATGCGGAGATTGTGAAATAATTTAGGAAAGGTAGGAAGTCTGCCACAGGGCCAAGGCTCTGGTTGGAGCAATTAGTGCTGAGGGGTTGGTGGTTCTGTTTCCAGGATGATCAGCTGCTTTGCCCGTTTCTGGATCAAGGGGCTCTGGGTGCTATTTTGCTGCTCTTGGCCAGAGAGGCTGGCAAGAAGCAGAAGCAGCAGAGGCAGATCCCTGTTTGCAGTGAGGCTGGTGGGTAAGGAGCTGTGTCTCTGTCCCGGCAGTGCTTGTGCAGGGGGTTCATGCCAGGAGCCCTGAAGTCGCCCAGCGCGACGCCCTGCCCGTGCTCTGGTCCTGCCTGGGGAACAAGGCGCTGCCTGTGCGGAGCGCCAACGTCCGCACCGTGGCCACCAAGCTGGCCTCTGCCCTCTGCAAGGTGATGGGCACCCAGCTGAAGAAATGTGCTGCCAGCAAGCCTCCACATGTGCGGGAAAACCTCTCCAAAATGTTGGGCTGGTGAAGGCAAGATGTTCTCCAGAAGGCTGAGGAAGCGCTGAGTTGGACACCTCTGGATTTGCCTTTTGTGCTGTGCCAAAAATGACAAAATCCTAAGGAAGGGTGTGCATCTGTCCCCGCTCTCTCCATCACATTTCCTAGTCATGGCATGGGGGGCCTGAAGCAGCTCCAGATGGAGGACAAGATGAAGGGCAGTCATGGCTCAGCCTCACACAGAGGTGAGGGGGGAGCTGGGCCAATCCCTGCTGGCAGGAAGGGTCTTGTGGCAGCCCAGAGAGGCTGTGCACAGTGCCAGGGAACAGCTGTGCCCTGCATGTGCCCCTGCACTGAGCTGTGCTGTGCCAGTGCCCCTGGAGCTGCAGGGCTGCTGAGCTGTGGGGCAGGCAGAGGAGCAGGAGGGTGCGTGTGCAGCTGAGCCATTCCTGGGGAGCACAGGGCTCTGGGCTCCCTGCTGTCCCAGGGCAGCCCAGAGGCCAGGCTGTGCCTGTGCCAGCTCTGGGCAAGTGGCTCAGGGTTTGCCCTGGCCTGCCTCAGTGTCTGCCAGCAGGAGCATGTTTCCCTGTGCAGCTGTTTAGACATTTCCAGGAAATGTGTCCCAGGAATTATGGAGCTTCAGATTGCTTTAGGTTTACATGGTGGCCTCCGTTAAACTTTGCCTCTCTGTTAAACTTTGTGTCTCAGTTTTGCAGATCTGGCTGGTTACAGTCCTACCGAGAAGTTTTCTCCGGACACTTCCCAAGTTCCCTCACCCACAAAGTCCTCGCCTCCCGTCCAGAAGAGCTCTCTTTCCTCCAAGCTCAGGAAGAAGCTGCCGCCTGTGTGAAGAGTGTTTGAAGAATAGGACTGATGCGTTAGGCTTGATAGTTACAGCTGTACATATGTTCTGATCTTTAGATGTAGTTTTGAATTATCGTGTTTTGATTGTATCTTTAAAATTTGGTGACATATTTTTAATTGGATATATTTTATTTTGATGATGAAAAAAATAAATTAAAAAAAAAAAAATTAAATAAACCAAGAGGAGAATGTGAGACCAGGACCTGCTAGCCTAGAGATTATGGGAGTGCAGCTCATTCAGTGTGCCAGTGTCTCACCACATCCTTTCCTCATTGGGCCTCTCCTCCTCCTCTTTGGCCATGGTTTCTTTGTGTCATTTGTGCTGCTCTTTGTTACTTGGCATTACAACAGAGTCACCTGTTGACCTGTTTAGGGGACAATGGATCCAAAAGATCCTATCTAGTCAAAGGTTTTCTACCTAGGTGTGTTCTGTGCTCACCAAAGGCCTGAGCAAAGAAACCAAGAGAAGTGTGCCCAAATCCCAAAGCTTTGCTCCTTTGCAATCTCCCACGGCTCTGGCTCACAGGTGTCTTCAGTCACAATTCCATACGTAAGAAGAGGTCATGTATTTCACTGGGAAACGATGCACTGCTTTGGCAACATCACCTGTATGTATATTTGCCCGGGACAGCAGTGCAGCTGTGTTGTTTGCACCTTGTTTGCAGAAGGATGAGTGCACTGGGAGGCCAATAACAAGTTACAAGGGTTCCTCCAATCTGCACTGCAGCCTGGGTGCCATTCAGCCCCGAGCTAGGGGATCATTTGTTCCCATGGACCAGTGCTTGCCAGTGGAATGAATTCCTGCACAGTTGGAAGAAGCAATTCTGGATTCAGCTCCAGCTCTTGGTGGGCTGCATGATCATTGACAATGCTGCCCTTCCAGAAATTATTCTGCAGTTTCCTTTCATAGTCATTTGAAGCTTTGAAACTTCACATTTCAATTTGCTTTGCCTTAGGGAAAAACACTTCTGGGCCCAGTGCAAACTGTAACCTTCTGACAGCAAAGTGCTCATGATTGCCAGCTTCTGATGTTACAGAATGTCACCTGGCTGCATGAGTTTGCTTAGCTCTGAGTCTAGTCCCGGCCTAGTAAAACAGTTGGTAGCTCTATACCTTCCTTTCTCTTCCTCCCTCTTTTTCCTTATTTTTCCCTTTTCCCCCAGTTCCTCCTCAATGCATTTTGCTGTGGTTATTCAATAAAGGTACATTTGTTTTGGTTATAGCAGCAACTCTCTGTACCGTGTCGGTTTTTTTTGCACTCTGAGATCAACCCACAAACTACCACAAAATCCGTTCGTAAGGATGGATCGTGACACTTGTATACATACTATAGAAACCTTCTATCAAACCTTAAAAATTCTTTACAAATTCATTTCCAACTTTGCTGGGTCTGGCACCGCCCAGTCTGGTGTTTGCTGCCACCACCAGTGCCCAGATCTGGAAATTCCCTTGTTCTGGCAGAGCCAAATCCAGCAATTTTCTGGTAAAGAAAGCCAAAATCTGGCAATTTCTGCTGCCGGCACGAGCAATGCCAAGATCTGGTGTTTGCTGCCACTGCCCGCACCCAATGTGTTGGACATTTCTTATTCCAACACAGCCCAAGTGCAGCAATTCTTTGGAAAAAGAAGACAAAAGGCAGCAATTTCCTGGTGCCAAGACTGTCACCACCCAGACCTGGTGTTTGATGGCACCGCCCATGCCCAGATCTGGACATTTCCCTGTGCGGCCACAGCCCAAGTGCAGCAATTTGCTGGCAAAGAAAGCAAAACCAGGCAAATACCTGGTGCCCACACTACTCTGATCTCGTGTTTGCTGACACCATCAGTGCCCAGATCCGGAATTTTTCAGATGCCTGTACAGCATAATTCTAGCAATTTCCGGGCACAGAAAGTTAATATTTGGCAATTTCTCAGTGCCAGCACAACCCAAATGCAGCAATTTTCTGGCAAAGAAAGCCAGAACCCAGCAGCTTCCCAGTGCTGCCACCAGCACCACCCAGGTCTGGTGTTTGCTGCGCAAGTGCCCAGATCTGGAAATTTCCCAGTGCTGGGAAATTGCCCAAGTGCAGCAATTTGCTGGCACAGAAAGCCAAAACCCGGCAACTTTCTGCTACTGAGTCTGGCACCGACCACATCTTGTGTTTGCTGCCCCAGTACCCAGATTTGGAAAATACCTGGTGCCAGCACAGCCCAAGTCCAGTGATTTGCTGGCACAGAAAGCCATAATTTTGAACTTTGCAGGTTCTGGCTCCAGCATCATCCAGCTCTGGTGTTTGCTGGGACCGCCAGTGCCCAGATTTGGAAATTTCCCAATGCCTTCACAGCCCAGGTCTAGCAATTTGGTTTTAGCTAGCTTAGGCAGAGAAGTTCCTTTGGACTGTGACTTTCCTTTTTCTTGGAATTGTTTAAACCTGCTCTGGACTGAAAACCCAGAAAAACACCGGCAGCAGCTCACACCTGTGGCCCTCTGTGCTCTTGGACGCTGCATTCCAGCACCAGAAGGACTCAGGAGAGACCGAGTGAGCCAACTACAACCCACAAAAAGGACTTTCTGAATTTGCCATCTCTTCAGCACTGTCAGAGGTTTGAGTTAATATTGTTCATTTTTCATGCTTGTGAATACTTTACTTGTGAAATAAACTGGGGGTTTTTTCACTTTTCTCAAGGCAAAACTTTTCCTGAACTAGTAGGGGGAGAGGCCGCTTGAACTTGCTTTCTAGACGGACCCCTTCTGGAGGTCTCCTCCCAAAATTTGCCCTAAACCAACACAAACAGTCACAATGAAAATTTCACCAGTGGTGTAATTTCCTGGTGGAAAGTCTTGTGACCGAAGCTCAACCTTGCTCTCCATGAGAGATTCTTGGGAAGAGCAGACAGGAGAAGATTCCTGGAAAACTGAAACAGCTTTCCAGAAGGGAAATGAAAATGAAGGAAACAATCCAAGATGTTTTCCTCTGTTAATTTCTATGCTCTCCTTTTCCATGTTGCACTACTTCTCCATCCCAGTAATTCCAGCTGCACCTCACCTCTCAGATCAGTGACTTATTGATTTTTAGGTGGTCTAAAATACCATGAGCCACACACAGTTTTCCTTCCCCTGTTTTTACTGGAAAGCAACACTGGAGATGTAAGTGCAGTGCTTGGGTCAGGTAGGAATCCTACCCCAAGGGAAGGTGCCCCGACAGTGTTTGACCCTCAGCAAGGACAATGCACAGCAGCAGGCGAGGGGATCGCTGTGCCAGTGCGCAGGAGTCAGGGCTCTGCATCCGGGCTCAAGGCTGCAAAGTTCCCGTGTTTGGACAGACGGAGGGGCTGTCCCCGGGGCGCGCGGGGCTCGAACGTGGGGCTCGTGGGGCGAGCGGGGAACGGACACGGGGACGAACGGCCCCGGTGCTTCAGTTGCAGCGGCGGCAGCGGCAGCAGCGGCGGCAGCGGCGGCAGCAGCAGCGGAAGAAGCAGCAAAAAACAGATTCGTTTTCTCTCTTTCTTTCTCTTATTCTCTTTCTTTCTCTCTCTTTCCCTTTCCCGCTATCGGGCACCCTTCTCTCGGGGTCCCTTGCCCGGCGTCCCTCTCCCCTCCCCGCCTCCCCCCTCCCCTTGATGGGCCGGGCCATGCCCCCGGCCCGCCCCCGGCCCCGGGCGGGGCTGCCCCGAGCCCGGCCCCGGCCCCGAGGAAGGCTCCAGTCCCGGCCCCGGTCCCGGCCCCGGCTCCTCCCGGGGCCCGCGGAGGACACACCCGGCGCAGCCGCTCCCGCCGCCTCCGCTGCGGCTTCCCCGGCCCGAGCTCCGCCGCTCGGCAGCGCGGCCGCCGGCCCCGAGCCTCCCGTGCCGCGTTCCGAAGATGGAACGCCTGGGCATGGCCGGCCCAGGACGGGTGAGGGGCGCTCGGGGGCCGTTGCTGGCCCCGGGCCGAGCGCTGACCGCCGCGTCCCGCCCGCAGGTGAGGCGCAGGAGGCCCTGCAGGAGCGGCACCGGCTGGGCTCGCTGCTGGGGCGTGCTCCAACAACAGCCATGGAGCAGAGAGCCCCGAGAGTGCCCAAGCTGGTCGGCGTGGAGGACGAGGAAGAAGGCCCTGGTGCTGTCCCAGCACAGCAGACCGAAGAGGTGGTGCCGTTCCAACCACCGCAGGAGGGTGAGTGGCTGAGCTGGGCTGCAGGGCTGGAGCCTGCAGCTAACTTGGCCCTATGCCATGCCATGCCATGCCATGCCATCCCATCCCATCCCCTGGGGAAATGCCCATGGACAGGACGGAAGAGGGGCCGGGCAGACACCCCGTAGGAGCCGTGCTCCATCCCCCTGGAGCATCCCGGGGCTCTCCCTGCCTGGGGAGCGCAGGGCTGGGCTGTGTTCTCCGGCCTCTCCCGCAGCCCCTCAGCTCTGGCTGCGCTCACTCTTTGCCAGATGCAGCCCTGGAGCACACACAGCAGCAGGAGCGCAGACGTGGCCGCTTCCGAAGAACAGCGCAGGTACCTGCAGCCACCCCCACCTGGGCTGGGCCTGCTGTCCCTGCTCAGCCCAGCACCGTGTGTGGACCACTCCATGCAACATCCCCGGCTTCTTGCCCATCTGCTACAGATGGTGTGCAAATTCATGAAGAGGATTCGGGAGGAAGAGACCAGCGTAATGGGCACTGTGGTCAGAGTGTACCCTCCCATCTTCAAAACCAACACCAGTGCTGCCCTGCTGGATATGCTTGTGGAGGAGGGTCCTTCCAGTCCAAAGCAAGTAAGCAGCCTGTGGCCTGGCATCCATCCTCACAGCAATTGCTTGGCCTCCCAAGCCACGCCTGCTGCTCACTGTAAGCCTTGAGGCCATGGTGGTGTGCTGGCAAGGGAAGCACTTCTCTGGGGCAGCTGGGCACATGACTCCCTCTGGCAGCTTTCCAAGTCTCCCCTGCCTCTCCAGGTGCCCGCCATAATCAGGTACATCCACCAGTGGTTCGTGGCAAATGAGTTTCCTGAGTACAACCTGTACAGGCCCCTTCTGGATCTGACAGAGGCACAGCCCGCTGATGTGGTCATGGCTCTCCTGCGTTTGGCCCCATCATGTGACAGGTACAGGGCTCATGGGCCCACAAGGCTCAGGGCTCAGCAGCTCATCACCCTGTAGAGCCTGTCCCAGTGGTCTGACACACAGAGAATTCCAGGGCCCTCTGGCTCCTCCCTTTGCCAGTCCCCAGTGTTCTGCCATGCTCCTTCCCTGCTCCTCAGGGGCCAGTCCCCATGGGGCTGGGCTGCCTGCGTGCTGAGGGCCAGTGGGCAGAGGCAGAGCTGGCAGCCAGCTCAGCTCCCCACTGTGGCCCAGGCCACAGTGCTGTGTCCCAAACCCCCTGAGACAGAGCTCTAACCCCACAGAGCTGCTTTGACCATGTGGAAGACCATCGTGTGCTCGTGCAGGACTGCAGAGACGGCCATGCTCGTACTCCTTGACGTTCTGGCCTACTGGCCAGAGCACAGCACGTGCACCTCCGATGGGGACCACACGGCTGTCCTTGCCCTGGCTGTGAGTTTCTGCAACTGGCCTTTGCTCAGCCCAAGCTCACCTCTCCATCAGGTCTCCATCCTCCCTCCACCATGGTGTCTTGCTGCCTCTCCCTGCTGGGCTGAAACCTGGCCCAGGGGCAGCTTCAGAGCCACCAGGCCCCGTGCTTCCCCTGTGTCTCCACTGGCCTCTCCCTGCCACACGGACACCTCGGCGCTGAGCTCGGGCTGCTCTGTCCTTTGCAGGCAACTGTGGTGATGTGGAAGATCCTCCAGATGCCCTGTGTCCCACATGTGGTGACCATTCATTTCCCTCGCCTCTTTGTGTATCTGCTCTTCCAAGTGCTCTTCAGCACCTTGGATATGCCAGAGGCAGCCGATACCTTCTGGAAGGGATGCCAGCAGCAACACGGCCTTGCCACCAGCCCCAACAGGTGCTCCATCCCAGTCCTCGTGTCCCTGTCACGTGCCCAGGGCAGGAGCCAGTGCTCCCAGCGTGACCTGGGATTTTCTCTGCACACAGCTTTGCAGAGCAGACCCTGAAGGCCCTGCTCTGCCGACTGCACTATGAGGATGTGGTGGTGGCAATGGAAGACAAGCATGGCTGGGACACACTGCTCTGTGCTGACACCCACCACTGTGCTGTGGGCATGCTGGCCAGGTGAGACGCCCTGCTCCCCAACTGCCCCTGGCATTTGTGCCCTGTTCCCGGGGTGCCCCACACAGTGGGGCCCCTTGGTCGTGGGCCACAAGGCCTTGTCACCAAGGGACAGCCAAGGAGACTGCAGAAGGCCGGGAGAGGGGCTCGGCTCCCCCTTGCTGGGTGCTGGAGAAAGGCCAGACCTCTGTGAGTCAGTCCTGGGAGAGCTTTAGCCCTGCTACCTCAGGGTTTTGCTTCCTGTTTCCTCCTACCAGAGAAATGCACCATGCATCTGAAGCCTTGTGTTCCACAATTGCATTCCACCTGCTTGGGCTGCTCTGCAAAGACACGCCATGCCGGGATTTGGCTGCCATGGCGTTCCTTGTGGAGGTGAGGCTGAAGGCCAGCACTGCCTGGCTGAGCTGCCTCCCGGCTCTGTGCCCTCTCGTGGCCACAGCTGCCCGGGACGGTGCCCGCGCCCTGTGCTGCTGCCTGGGCCTGGCCCTGTGCGGCTCCCCCATCACCAGCCTTGTGCCTTTCAGACCCTGGACTGCCTGGACTTGAGTGAATGCCGTGACAGCATCCTGGAGGTCATGTCCAAGAAGCTGCAGAGCGAGTGCAGGGAGATGCGTCGCTTGGCACTCAGAGGCCTCCTGGTGCTCGGCACCAATGTCTCGGTGAGAAGAGGGCAGCGACTGAAGCCATGCTGCCAGCGTGGGGCTGAGCAAGGCAGTCGCTTGCCCTTGCCTGGCCTTGGGGTGCTGAGGCAGCTGCTCCCAGCTCTCCTGCCTCCCGCTTCAGCTGCTCCAGTGCTTTGGCACAGGCCTTTGGCCTCTGGGCCCTGTGGCAGCAGGATGGCCTTTCACACACTCATGTTCCACGCAGGCCGCAATAAGAATGTGGAGTTTGCGTGAAAGGCTCGTGGAGCTGCTGCAGGAAAATGACAGCAACATGCTTAGGATGACCGTGGTTCTCCTCAGCCGTTTGTTCCTGTGCAATGGTGCCCCGCTAGCCAGCCCCCTCGCCCTGCAGCTGGCTGGGGCGCTCCTGCCACTCTTTGACAACGTAAGGCTCTGCGCCTCCAGCCATGGCCACTGGCTGCTGCCTGCAAACTTTGTGTCCTGTGCATTTTCAGGCCTGTGCCCAGATGGGTGTGAAGCAGCCGATGCTGAGGTCTCTTCTTTCTTTCATACAGGATGATAACCAGGTGCAGGTGTGCTCCATGTTCATTTTCAGAGAGATGCTGTATTTTTGGCCAGAAGAGGAAAAAAAGGCCCTGAAGTCACATGTGCGCCAGAGCCTGCTCCCACTGTTCTTCCACTGCCATGACAAGAACCAGCTTGTGGCAGAGGTGAGGACTCAGCGGCTGCTGCCGGCCCCCTGGCAGGGGGGCTTGGCTGCCTCCTGCTCTGTGGCCTCGTGGGCTGCAGCCTCCTCCTGGCATTGGTACAGGGACCTGTGCGGGTCCTGGGTCCTGGGCTCTGGTGCCATCTCCAGGTCTCTGCTGCTCTCCAGGACTCCCGGGAAACGCTGCATTGTTCAGCCACATTCCTGCACAGAAAGGATCTCCAACACATGCTGCAGCTGGGTCAGACCTGGAGGTTCGGCGAGGCCCTGGTAAGGACGGCCTGCAAGCCCCAGCCTCAGGCTGGAGAAGCCCCCTGACCGCACTGCTCAGTGAGTGCGGCCGGCAGCTGAGCCCCTGCCCAGTGCTGCAGCCACGGCCGCCAGCCTGCGCCCCACACGCCGCTGCCTTCCCTGAGCCACGCGGGCTCTGCTCCCGGCTCCCGTGGGCCAGAGCCAGGTGCCCATGGAGCCCCGGCCCGGGGGGGCTGCGGGCCGGCACTGCGGCTCCCCGGGCAGCAGCCGGCCCGCTGCCCCCTCCCCTCGGGAGCCCTTGGCCAGCGGCTGCTGGCCGCGCCTCAGGGCTGTGCGGCCAGGGGAGGCCGGGGCTGGGCACAGGCAGCGCCCGGCCCAGGGGCTGAGCCCGCACCAACCCTTCCCTCCTGCCGCTCTCTGCAGCTGGCACAGGACAGGAGCCGAGTGGCCGAGCACCTGCGCCGGGCCCTGTGCTACGTGGAGAGCCCACAGGAGTCCCTGCGAGCGGCGGCCGTCAGGTTCATGGGTGAGTCCCGAGCCCGGGCTGCCCTTCCCCTCCCCGGCCCGCCGCATCTCGGCCCCGGCCCCGCCTGCTGCCCCGGCAGTGCCAGCCGGGCCCGGCGCCGTGGAGCCCCGCCTGGCCTGGGCATTGCTGCTGCCGCCCTCTGGCAGCCGTGCCCTGGGGCGGCAGCGAGCGGCAAGGGCCGGGCTGAGCCCTGCCCGGCCAGCAGCCCGTGTGGCCACAGCGCCGGCAGCGCCGCTGGCAGGGAGCTGTGCCGCTGGGGCCGTGACAGGCTCTGTGTTCACAGGCATGGCCGGGCGGCGCCTGAGGGGGCAGCAGCAAGAGCTGCAGCTGATCTGCACTGGTGAGTGAGTGAGGGCAGCGTGCTGACAGCGGGGGCTGCTGGGGGGAGCTGCAAGCCCTGCTCCAGCTGCGGAGGGCTCAGCTCCCGTGGGCAGAGCACAAGGAGCTTTCAGGGCGACGTGGGCCATTCGTGGCCAGCAGCTTCGGGCTGATTCCCTTGCTCCCTGCTCCCTCCTGGCCATGGCAAGAGCTGGCTGGGATGGCCCTTGCAGGGGCTCTTCTTGGCTCCCCGCAGATCCAGCTCTGACCTTGCCTCTGTTCCTCTCTCTTGCAGCCCTGGAATGCCTGATGGAGGACAGGAGCAGTGCCGTGTCACAGCTGGCACTTGAAACACTGCATGTCGTCCTGGCAATACAGCATGGGCGATATTCCACCATCCAGAGGCTGCAAGATCAGCTGCGCAGGGCATGGAGGGCTCGGCCTCGCCTGTTGGGGCTCGGCTGCCTGCTCTGCCGCATGACTTAGGAAGAGAGCTGATCCCGGAGGCTTTCTTTGCTGGGGCAACCTGTGCGAGGGGTAATTTTCCTTTTCTTTAAGATTTTTCTTTTCTTCATTTCCCAGCTAGGGTCTGGGCTTTGGCCTAGCTGTGTCCCCTGCTGATTGTGAAGTGTGCCATCAGCTGCAGGGCTTTCTGGGCTAAAAATATCATCAAGTCACTTGGACTTGCTCTTTTTGGCCTCTAAAATCTGGATCCAATTTCGGGGCAAATTTGGAGACCTCATCTATGGGTGGATGGAGCACCTAGGATTTTCCCAGTTGCTGGGAATGGTTCTCCAGGTCCCTGGAATATCCATGGCCCTGGTAAGTTCCAGCTGCACACATGCCTTGGCAATCAGAAGCAAAGGAACCCAGCCCTTTTTGTGTTGCCTATGTCACTGCACCGGGCTCATGGGATGGGAACACGCAGCCCTTGGGCTGGAGCTGAGCTGCTCTGCCCAGCACTGGTGGCCGCCATCCCAGCTGGTTTTGCTTGTCCTGGTTCCCTGACAGCTGGGGCCCTGGGCAGAGCCCTGAGAGCCTGGTCTGCCCCCAGTGAAGGAGAAGGAGCCCCTGGAGAAGCTGTACCGGGTGGGGATGCTGCTGCTGCTGCTGCTGCTGCTGCTGCTGCTGGAGACAGCGAGGATGACATCAAGGATGACAAGCTCTTCCTCAGCCTGGCCACGGGAGGCTGAAGGTGATGGACTTTGATTCTGGCACCTTCTTCAAAGCCAAACTCCACAGGGAATTTGCGGGTGAGTCCCACCCGGGCAAATTCTGCCAGATTTGGGCATGGCCCAGCCTGGTAGGGAACCAAAGGCTCCCCCCTTGCTGGGGGGAGATGCAACTCATTCTTCAGTCACTGCCCAGCTGCTTTTGGCAGGGCTGGGGCATGGGCTGGGGTGGGTACGAAATGGGAGTGGGCTCCTGGCCCTGCCAACAGCCCCCAGCACCCACCGTGGCCTGGGCTGGGGCTGGGGCTGGGGCAGCCAGCCCGACACAAACAAAGCCCCATGGTGGGAGCAGAGGTGGGACTCCAGAACCTGTGCACAGCTGCTTTGCTGTGCAGGCAAGGAAAGGCTTGGGCTGCTCCACTGCCCTTGTTTGCTTTGGGGTCACTGTGATTTTGGGGGGCAGTGCAGAGGGGAAGAGAGAAAGTGTGGGCTTCCCTCACCCATGGCTGGGTTTTTCCCTTGCATGCAGGGGTTTGGCCTTCCTCAAGGCCCTGACACAGGTAAGAGTTTTTACCGTTTTTCTTGTTTTCCCTTTTTGCATCTAATCTCTTTTCAAGAATGTGTTGTTTATTTTTCCAGAGGAAGCATTCAAGGTGGTCCAGTGTGGATGGGGAAGTGCTTGGGAGCAGCTGTGGTGTGGATGGGCCATGCCCTTGGAGAAGGCTGAGGCCGTGGTTTGGGAGCAGCTTTTCTTGCAGCTGTGGCTGGTGTGAGGTGGGTCCCTGTGTGCTTGGCAGGGTGGGATCAGAGCTTTTGGGAGCTGGCAGCGAGCACAGGAGCATCCTGCTCTGAGCAGCTGCTGAGGGCTGGATGTGCCGTGGCTGGCTGCAGGCTGGGCACATGTGCTGCCCTCCTGCTCTGCTGCCAAAGGCAGCAGGGATGGGCAGCTCTGGGCACAGCTCTGGGCACAGCCAGCATGGCCGGGGCACCGCAGGCCTTGGCACAAGGGCACAGGAGCCCTCAGCTGACGGGTGGTTTCTGCTTTCTCTCCTTGCAGCCGGGCTCTGCGGGTGCTGAGGCTGCTCTGGGCTCTGCCAGGGCTCTGCTGGGCTCAGCCCTGGGCCCAGCTGGGCTGGCTCTGCCCTCACATTGCTCTGACAGCTCTGCATCAGACGAGCCCATTGCGAGCACAGCGCCTGAGCTTTCTGCTTTGGCAGGTGAGTGAGACTCTGCTGCAGGCCCAGAGATTGCAGCTGGGGACACACATCCAACTGGCAAGGACCCAAACTCTCCACAGTCCCAGCTGAATGCCTGGATCTGTACAGGGTGTTTTGTCTGTCCCATTCTTCCTTCTTGATTGGCTGGAATTGTGCAATTGCACTTTCTTCCTCCTCTAGAAGTGCCACGAGTGGGCCACAGCTGGCGAGTGGGCCATGCTCCTGAGGCAGTGCAGTCTGGAGCTGGTGGATGGAGAATTGCCCTTCTGCACTTCCAAACCTGAGCAAAAAGCCGTAAGTGAGACTTTATGTCTCTAAGAAATCCCTGACAGTTTCAAAAGGAATGTGCAGCTCATTCCCAGGCTGACAAGGAAGGTCATCTTCTAAAGGATTTGGGCTTTGACAGAGTTTCCATTCCCAGTCCTGCTTGGAGCTGGAAGGGCACAAAGCAATTTCCTCTTGCTTCGACCACAATTTCAAATACCAATATTGGAAACAAAGCCCAAAATCTTTTAAGAGGCTTTTGAGGTCACAAAGATGGATCCCCGCCATCAGCACATTTACAATGTAAATAACTGAGTTGTCTTTTTAAAAAGATCATTTACCTCTTAATGCAAAGAATGTAATTTGGCATTTATGTTTTGTTTTTTTCATTAACTGTATGGGTTTTTTTTCACTAACACTTGGATTTTATTCTTATATTTTACAATTTTTTTTTCTTTTTTCCTTTTTTTTCCTTTAAATAGAAAACATGTCCTATCAAAGGAATGTCCTTTGCTCCTGATTCCCTTGTGGAGCAGCTCCCTTCCTGCTGGCTGAGCTGCTCAGGCAGAGCCCGGCAGCTCCTGGCCCTGCAGGGCTGAGGCTTTTCCCCGTTGCTGGGCACAGACTGATGGAGCAGCACTGCTGAACACGGGCACACAGAGGGACCAGCAGCAGCTGCCTTTGGCCACCTGAGGCTCCAAGGCCCAAACTCTGAGCAGCCAGGGCTGGAAGAGACTGGCAGGATCTGATCCCTGACTCCGGGCCAGGGCTGCACAAATGACCCCACAGCAGCAGCAGCAGCAGCAGCACATGGAGCTGACTTTGAGCACAGCCCCTGCCCCTCTTCCCTCCCGTGTGCAGCGGTGTCACAGCAGCCTGAGGCACCTGGGAGCCCCCAGTGCCAGCAGGGACTGGAGATGGCAGCCCTGGGCTCCTGGAGGCTGTGCAGGGAACGGAGCTGGGCACTCCCTGTCCATGGGGAGCTTCCAGATGGAAAAGGCTGCTGTGCCCAGGCAGCTGCAAGGGCACAGAAAGGAGGCTCTGGAGCACTGGATCTGTGCCAGTGCCACAGTCCTGGGCAGCAGCCAGCGAGCCCTGGGGAAACAGAGGGCACAGCACGAGGGACAGAACCAGGCAAGGGCAGAGACTGGAGAGAGCCCGGCCTGGGAGCAGGAGCAGCTGCTCCATTGTACTCTTGGAGAAAGCTCTTGGCTGGTTCAAAGCGCTGAAAGGCGTGAAGGGCAGAGGAGGAGGCCACAGCAAACAATGCTCCTGTTTGCACAGCCTCCCCTCTCCGTGTCCCAGAAGGAATTGCATGGACTGTGTTCTTCTCTCTGATTCGTCTCGTTCAGCAGGAGCAGCTCAGCACCAGGAGCTGAAGGAGCTGAAGCCTCAGGCCACAGGAGCTGGGCAAGAGGGAACTTTTGGAGCAAAGTAATGCTGCTAAAATAGACCCAGCTGAATGCAGTGGATAGAATCATGGAACCACAGAATCCTTTCTGTTGGAAAAGCCCTCTGAGCTCACCCAGTGCAGCCGCTCACCCAGCAGTGCCAAGCCCAGCACTAAACCACGTCCCTGAAGTGCCAAGGCCTGGACACCAGCCCTGAGTGAGGCCTGGACAGCAGGCCCTGAGCCAAAGGTGGCCTCTGGATGAACCTTCCAAGCAAAGGTTGTCTTTGTATCTGCTCCCTGATGAAATGTGCATGGTCATTAGCACTGAGATAGATGTAGCCACTCATTAGTGAGACATGGATTGACCTTTGTGTATTTAGAAGCCAGACAAGGCCATGAAATCTGACATCTGGCCTTGTTTGGGGCTGTATGGTCAAAGTCACCTCCCTTGGTTCCTCCTTGATCCCTGGCCAGGCTTTGGGAGGGACCCAAGAGGAGCATGAAAGCAGATGTTGCCACACTAGCAGTGCTGTCAGTTTGTTCATTCAGCACTGTCAGAGCTGGGCCCTCTCCCAGTGGGGTTGGAGCCTCACCTGGGGCTGGAGGCACCTGCAGGAATTCCCAGTGCCCAGGAGTGGCTCTGCAGCCCTTGGCTGTGACAGCTTCCCCAGCTGCTGTGTGGGTCCGGGGGATGGTAAAGCCTGAGGGTAAATGCTGCTGGATCTTTGTTAATCTCTGCAGGCAATCTTTGGTGGGGATGGTTGGGTGCATTGCTGAGCTGCTCCTGTTGTGATTCTTTGCTGCTCTGAACTGCAGTGAATGATACTGATTCCTTCAGTTGGAGTCTGTGTCTCTGGTGCTGACTTTGGCCACTGGTAAAACAAAACTGGCACAGTCTGCTCAGATCCCAACAAAATGTCACTTGTTCAGTGTCAGTGTGAGGAATCAGTCCCATCAGAAATTCCCAGCTGGGAAGCCCTTCCCTGGAGTTCCCTGGCTCTGGAGTGGGCTGAGGTTGGAGCCCCGTGTGAGCAGTGAGACTGTTGGGTAAAAGAAGCTGCACCCCTGGATGGCTTCAAATGCATCCAGAAATTGCATATGGAAAATGGATTTGGGCAGACAAAGATGAATTTGTTGAGAGTACATAGGAAACAGCACCTTCAGAAGGAACAATCATTGTTGGAATGCTCCCACATGGAGCAACAAAAGAAGGTTTTCATCTTGAGCTCAGATGCCCTTGTGCAAGTGAAATATCAATATAACAAATAACTATATACATATTTATAGTATAATAAGACCTTCCTGTTTATATTTATAGATTTTTATGTATATATGTCTATATCTACATGTCTATATCTGTATTTATATATAAATATGTACATATAATAATAATGTGAAATAGTGCTGACAATACTAATTTGGTAGCTTTGGCTGCTCAGGGATGTAACACTAAATACCCTACAGAACAGGATTGGCCAGGACCCTAATGTCAGTGGTCAACTTTGTGAGATTGTATACAATGGAAAAAGGAGGAAGGGAGGAAATTGGTGATTTTTACAGGGTGTGCTGATACTGTGATGCAGAGTGCTTTGCCTGTTCCTGTGAAAAATACAGTGATTTTTCCTGCAGGGTTTTTCATGTACCAGACTATGCACAAGCTGCAGGATTGGTTGAAAGGGTGAAGGGGTTCTTAAAAGAGCAGTTGGAAAGATGAGGAGATGGGAACCGTTGCCCATGGAGAACCCATCTCCCAGATGTGCTCCATGCCCTTCACAATGGCCCATGGGGGAAATGAAACCCCTTGGCTGTGCACGGCTGCCCCCAATTTTCAAATCCAGCCATGGGCAGTGAGACTTGGGCTGCCTGGGAAATTGTTCTGGCTGTGATGGCCCCTGGCAGGGCCAGCCCAGAGGCTGCAGGGCTGGGCCTTCATGCATTGGAATTAATTAGGATAAATTCAAAGCAAATGAGAGCTATCAATACTGAAACAGGAATTCAGATTCCTTCAGGACACTTTGCTTTGGTAACTGCTGCCTTGGAGCTTGGCCTTGCAAAGGGTTCCTGTCATGGCAGGAGGAATTGATGCAGAATATCCAGGAGAAATTACAGTAATTCTGTTAAACAATAATGAACAAGATTGGATTATTCAACCCCATGACAGGGTAGCACAATTATTGATCTTGCAATTTGAAGAATGATTTTGAAAAAAAGAGATCCAGCTCCAATCACCACCGTTTGTGGAGATAAAGGGTTTGGATCCAGCAGCCCTAATAATGGAGCCAGAGTGTGGGTCCGGAGGCCAAATGGCCCTCCCGAGGCAGCTGAAGGAGCAGCTCCTGGGAAAGACAACTCTGAGTCCTGAAACCTGGGCAGGAACAATGGGAATGTGTCCCTGCAGCCAAGGATTCTGTGTGAGAACAAGTAGATCTGACAGGATATTGTTTTACACATCCTGCCAGACCAGATCTCCCTGTTTGCCCCAAGGACCCCTTTGGAAAATGCTCTGATCCACGGGGCTCCATGTGAAGGCTGCTGTGACACTGAGGGACTTGCACAGGAATTCCATCCAGGAGCCTGGGTGCCCCTCAGGCACTGGGACCCGGCCCCTTCCAGCCAGAGGGGAAAGGGCCCCCCAAGCCTTGTTAGCCACAGACAGCATGGTAAAGCTGAACAGCAAAGGGCCTGGGGGCATTATTCTGGAATTAACATGGTGGCAGCTCCATGGACAACAGAATTCTTGTTCCTAATTGGAATGAGATTGAGAAAAAAGAATGAAGAACAGTGTCACTAAAGTACAGCTGATGTCTGTAAGGTGTACCTTGATAGTCAGCCAGAATCTTTGTCTGCCACAAACACCTCTGGTGTTTCACCAAGGGATTGGTCATCAAAATGTAATGATGGGTTATGATGGATTGCTGAGGTTCTTTTGTAATTCTTTGCTAATGATGATGTGCTTTGCTGAGCTTATCCTTTTGTAAATCTTGGCAGCTGTGCTCTATATAAATGACACAATTCCTTAAGTTGGTGTCTGTGTTTTTGGTAGTGACCCTGCCCACTGGTGAAACAGGGCCCCCTCTTGCCTAGGTGTTCCCTGGGAAGGCACAAGCCCTCCCTCCCAAATTCCCCCCTTCCTCCCTGTTCCCCCGCTTCACACCCTGAGCATGATGTGCTCTGGTCTGGGCTATGCCCGGGTCAGTTGGGGTCCCCTGTCCTGGCTGTGTCCCTGCCCAGCTCCCCCGCAGCCCCAGCCCCTCCCCAGCGTGGCTGGACGAGGGGCAGGACAGGCCTTGGCTGTGCTGCAGCTCAGCAAGAACAAAACCATCTCTGCGTGCTCAGCCCTGTGCTCAGCACCCGGCCCAGCAGTGTCTCAGTGCCAGGGGCTGTGCCCTCAGTCCCTGCCAGGGGTTTCCATGACAACTGCCAGGACGGGTGACCCAGGTGTGCCCCCAGTGCCCATTGCCATGGAAACAGTGCCCAGCCCTGCCCCTTTCTGTCTGGCTGACCTGGCCTTTGGCCCTGGCAGTGCCGTTGGCTGCTGGTTCCTGGTGCCTGAGCGGCCAGCGCGGCACAGGGCAGGTGGCCATGGCACAGCCCCCAGCAAGGGATCCCCTCTGGCTCTGGGCACTGACACCAGCCCTGAGCAAGGGGCCAGGACAGCTTTCCATGGCCACCAACCATCACAAGGGGGCCGGGCATTGGTTGCCATGGCACCAAACCAAGGAATGGTTCCTCATGGCCATTGCCATGGCACCTGGTGGCACCAACGAGTGTCACTGCAATTGTACCTGGAACAGCCCTGGCACCGCTTTGTCCCAGGGTTGCCATGGCAACCGAGGGCAGCAACAGCTCTGCAGGCAAGTGGCCATGGAACCTGGCTGCAGAAATGGCTCCTTGAGCTGGTTTCCAAGGAAACCTGAACTGATGGGGGTTGCCATGGCACCCAGACACGGCATTGGGGTCCCTGAAGTGTCCATGGAACAGTCCCTTGCAATGGCACCACTGCATGTTGGGATGATGATCCACCCTCACAGCTGGCCCGGGACAGGTCTGGAGTGCTCTGGGTGGCACCTTGGGCTTGGCACACACTTGAGGAGGATGTCTGTTTGCAGTGGGGAAACTCAGGAGTTTTAGATTGCTTCAAAAATCAAAGAAGGAAAATCCCTCTTTGGCTGTGTGCAGCCAGCTCTTCAAGCAAAGCAGGTCCCAGGTGAGTGAGGAGGGACACGATGGGCTTGAGGAATGTGGAGCAAGTTTGTCTACACTGGCTCCGAGCTCAAGACACAGCTTCTGTGAGCAGGCCAGACCTCCTTAGGAGAGTCCCTGCATCAATATCAGTCACTGAATGCTGCAATCATCTCTTGTGTAATAGGAACAGCAATAAAAGACACCCTTTAAAATAGGACTACATATTTCCTGGAAGGTCTTGGAACTATTTCTCCATAACTGTCAAAGGAAAACCTCCTAATGAACTACACTGGAGCAGAGGGAAATCAAGGCAGAGCCAGGGTTTGTCAGGACTTGCTTGATCCTCATGAGCCTCACTGTGCATTTGGAGCTGAGCCCTTGAACATCAGGGCCTGGGAGGAGATTGCACAAACCTTGCCAGGAGTCAAAGGCAGAGGAAACACCCAGAGTGTCTCCAGGCATTCATGGCTCCCACTGAGGTCCCTCTCCAACACAGGCTCCTCATGGACTCCTTGGAGGAAAGAATTGGTGGCCAGGATGGCACAGAAACCTCTCAGACACTCAGTGTGGGAAGGAAAATCCAAAGTACCTTCAACACATTGAAGTGTCTCAAAGCATTAATTGAGGCCCCTGGGATGTGGGCTAGGGGGGGATGCTGAGGGCAGGACAAGGGGCTGACAGTGCCCAGCCTGGCTGGGGCTGTGCCAGGAGGCCCCAGGGCCTCAGGACAAGGTGTCTCCTCACAGCCCTTGGTGGCACAGACCCTGCTGTGCCCCAGGGCACCAAGACTTGGCTTCTCTTTGTCCCCACCTGTTGTCACTTCCTCCAGTTCTCTGCTCTGCCTGGGGCCTGGGGACACTTTCTCAGTCGTGTCCCTGACAGGGATCTCTTCAAAGTACAAGAAACTTCAGTGTTTCAATGGAATTGAGTTCTTGAGGGTTCTTGAGGGTTCTGTGACATCACAGAGCTAGTGGTGACATCACAGATCTGGCTGTGACATCACAGACCAGAGTGTGAGGCCATAGAGCAGAGTGTGCCATCATAGAGGGTGGCTCTGAGGCATCAGAGAGTGGGTTGTGACATCACCTGGTGACTGTGTAACATCATAGAGGAGGCTATGACATCACAGAACAGATTGTGACATCACAGGATGACTTTGTGACATCAGTCTTCTGTGATGTCACAGCATTGCTGTATGAAATCACAGGGTGACATAGAGTTGGCCCTGTGACATCACAGGGTCAGTGTGACATCACAGGGGCAGTGTGACATCACAGAGATGGCTGTGTGATATCAAAGGGGCAGTGTGACATCACAGGGGCAGTGTGACATCACAGGGGCATTGTGACATCAAAGGGCAGTGTGACATCCCAGGGGCAGTGTGACATCACAGAGGCAGCTGTGTGACATCACAGGGGCTGTGTGAGGTCACTGGGGAGGTCACTCTACCCCGGCCCCCCTCACAGTTCTCCCCAGAGCATTCCAACCCTGCTCGTGCACAGCGGGGTCCCCTGTCCCCCCAGGTCCCCCCGCCCCCGGCCCCGCAGCATCCCCCAGAGGATGTTCCACGAGATCGACCCCAGAACCTGACACGGGGATGGGGGGACAGGGCCCTGGGGGTGGCACAGGGGGACAGGGACCCCCTGGCAGCGTCCCCATGTCCCCCAGGGCCAGAGCCTGGGCCAGGGCTCCTTCACCCTATTACCAATGAGGCCTTGAGAGCGCTGAAAAAATCTATGGCAAGGGAACAGCAAAAACCAGATTTAATATTAAGGGACAGCAGCACAAAGTTCCTTGGCAAGAGTCACTCTGCTCCTGACTGGAAACTTGAGGCACACCAAGGAAACAAAGCAACAACACCAAACAAAATCCAGGCAATCAAACCAGAAATGAACTGAGAACTGTCCCTGTGTGTGTGTATGACACATGCACAGTGAGGGCAAGGATAAAAGGAATATAGCCTAAAGCTTAACAGGCCTCACGCTTAACAGGACTTAACTTACACCTTAAATGTACCGATACCTTAAACATCAAAGTTTAGCAAAACAACAGCACTAAACAGTATTTAACTTTACTTATAGCCTATGACTTAGCAATTTAACAGAGGAATAACACCTAACAATATTTAATTTAGCTAACAACTTAAATTAAACATAAAAATTTTGCAAAAGAACAACTCTTAATAGAATTGAAGTTAGCTTAGACCTCATGACTTTACATTACTTACAGCTATCTGGATATCTGACTGACTCAGCTATCCAAGGCACTCAAACCCCTCAGAGAGCAGCATTTCTGCCACATTTCCCCAGCACAGGCACTCCTGTGTGCACACAAAGAGTCAGTGCAAGGCACCTGGGAGAAATTCCCCTGAGGGCAGGAAATGCTCCCTGTGGATCCTTTGGCATCTCCCCAGCAGGTGAAGGGTTGAGCCTGGAGGAGTGGGGGGATCGGCCCAGGCTCTGTCGTTGTTCGGGGATCCCCGAGTGCAGCAAACGGGAGAGTTCCCGGCTGGGAGAGGCCCCACTCAGAGGGAGTCGCTGGACCAGGAGAGCTCCAAGGGCTCCTTTTGGAGTGCTGTTTGCAGGGCCCCAAGAGAGGGGCTTCAGTCCCAGCAATGGTTCATCCTGGCCGCACTTGGCATCAACAGCTTTCTTTGGCAGGGTGAGAACAGGGATGTTGTGCCACTGAGGGAACAAAAACAGTTCCCAGGGCTGCTCCTACAGAAACCAGGAGCTGGTTGGGCAGCAGCAGTGGCTGGAGCAGACAATGTTTGTGATGAGCTGCAGAGGACTGTGGAGACCATTGTGACACTTTGGGGTGTCATGGAACCAAGGGACCATTGTGACACTGTGAGACCCCATGGAGCCAAAGGTCCATTGTGACATTGCAAGGCCTCATGGAACCATGGTCAGACTATTAAGATACATCACAGCCTCATGGAACCAAGGGGCCTTTGTCACACTGTGGGGCACCATGGAATCATGGAGAGCTCTGTGACATTGCTGGGCCTCATGGAAACATGGAGACCATTGTGACACTAAGAGGCCCCGTGGAATAAGCAAACCATTGGGACACTGTGAGGCCTCATGGAACCAGTGAGACCATGAGGAAGTCCATTGTGATACTATGGACCTCCTCATGGTGGCCCTGGGAGGACCATTGTGATACTGTGGGGCCTCATGAAACCAAGAGGCCTTTGTGACACTGCAGGGCTGCATGGAACCAAAGCTCCAGGGCAACACAGAGTGGCCTCATGTCATCAGTGGTCCATTGTGACACTTTGAAGCCAGAGGAGACCATTGTGACACAGCAAAGCCCCAGGGTCCAAAGGTCCATTGTGATATTGCAGACCTCATGGAACAGAGGAGTCCCATGACATTGTGGGGCCTGGGGAACTATGGAGACCATTGTGACACTGCAAGGGCTCATGGAATCCTTGGGACCATTGTGACAGTGTGGGGCCTTATGACACCTGGGGGCCACTGTGACATTGTGGGACCCAAAGGAACCTAGGGGCCAGTGTGACACTGCAGGTCTTCTTGCAATCAAGGGGCCATTGTGACACTGCTGGAACCCATGGAATCAAGTCACCATGATGACACTGCGGGGCCCCATGGATCCATGGCACCATTGTGACACTATGGAGCCCCACAAAACCAAGGGAACACAGAACAGCTCTGGCTGGTTTGGCCTCCCATGGACTGCCTGACTGGTCCAGCTGACCTGTGCATGTTGAGGGTCACTTCTCATCTGCTGCTGAAACACTGGGGCTCTGTGCTTTCCTTCCCAATGGAAAAGAACTGTCCTTCTGCTCCAGGCACCCATGGCCAGAATTGGGATTTCACCTCCAGATTTCCTTATATCCTGAGATTGTTCCCATAGGAATATTGCCAGAACAAGTCTGGCTGGCAGTGGTTTCACAATAGTCACTTCTCATCTGTCCCCAAAACACTGAGGAAGGGTCCATGCTCTCCTTCCCATGGGAAAGAACTGTCCTGCCTCTCCAGGTGCCCATGACCGAGATTGGTTTTCCACCTCCAAAATTCCCTAAATTCAAAGACTGCTTCCAAAAAAATCTGCCATTCCTGACACGTCTGGCTGGCCTTGGCCTACTGAGGCTCTCACCTGCCTTCCAAACCTTGGAGCTCTGTGCTTTCCTTCCTGTGGAAAATAACTGTCCTTCTAATCCAGGTGCCCATGGCCACAAATGGGATTTCACCTCCAACATTCCCTGTAGTGACAGGCTGGAGGAGATTGTTGGCTCGAAACATTTTGTGTGGGGGGGAGGAAGGGGCAGGTCCAGCCTTGCCCTGCCCTGGAACCCCAGCACTGCCCTGCCCTGTGACCCCAGTATCCCCAGACCCTCTATCCCAGCCCAGCAGTGTCTGCCAGTCCCTGGCACAGCACAGGCAATGCTCCACAGCCACCTCTGCAGCCCCCAGCCCAGCTCCTGAGGGACCAAATGAGCCCAAGTCCCACCTGGGGGAAGGGCCCAGGGAGACCAAGGGGTATTTAAGGCTGACCACAAGGCAAGCACACATCTTGACCCTACCTCCTCTTGGAACTTCTATCTGAACACTGCAGGAATCCAGGAGTTGGTAGCTGTGTGTGTGCTTCTCTGTATCTTCTTTGTCTTTCTCTCTTTTTAATTCACGCTTCTTGTAGAATTTGAGTAACTTAAAATTGATGAAGCTAAGGGTTCGTGAAGGTGAATGGGCCAAGTCAGTGCTTTGAGAATTGGTTTTTGTTGATTGAACGTCATACTAAACCTTTTGCCAAAGTTTCTCTGATTTTTCTAAAGTTCACAGTAAAGGCTGTTTTGTTCTTTTGAGCTCCCAGCCACATTCCACACTCCATTGCCCAGCTGGAGCCTCTGGTGCCTCTGAGTTGTGCTGCCCTAGCCCCAGGGACGCTCTCCTTGTCTGCCCATTCCCCCACGGTCTCTGGGCAGGGATGGCCTCAGTGGGGGCTGCTGACATCCTCAGCAACTTGGAGGCTGCTGCTGAATTTTCCTGCTCCAGAGGCTTGTTCAGCCTTCCGCTCTTCAGTGCAGGAATTCAGTGTCCCAGGGCTCAGTAACATTCAGAACACTTTAACAAGCCAAGCCTCTGGGGATAATTTGATTTCAGTTTTCAAATCTTGTGTGGTTAATTAGGCAGATTTCAGAAGTGCATTCAAACTGAATATATTCTATTTTAAAAAACAGTGAGAAAAGATTTCTTAGGTCCCGTTTAGGTTTTTTTCCCTGTTAATAAATTGATATGTGCAATCTTCAATTGACACTGAATCCAAGTACATCCTCATGCTGTTTGAATAGATATGAAAATCAAGATCCTTCATGGCTGACAATCAATCAGACTCTGTCCCTACCCCCACCCCACCATTTCCCCCATCCAAGCCCTGGCACTCAGAGCAGCCTTGTGCAAATCTGAGCTCCCTCCAGCCCAGGCTGCACCTGCAGCTTTCAGCTCCTTGGCTCCAACTCCCACCTGCTTTCCTTGGAGAAGGAGCTGCCCAAGACACAGAGGGATGTTCATTTCTTGTCAGCCAACAAAGCCAAGGGAAGACACAGCTCCATCAAATGCAAAAGTCATCCTTGTGCTGGATATTAAGTCCACTTTCCACAGCAGGCAGCCTCAGAGCAATGGAAAACACCTTCTGTGCCCAGCACAGATCCCAAGGTCTCCCCAAACCCTCCCTGCCCCGATTCTGCCCAGATTTGCTCTTTGCACACACAAGTCACACACTGAAGTCAGGAGCTCCCTCCATGCCCAGAGGGAGGAAAAGACAGAAAGGGGATGAAGAGCTCTCCTGTGCAGAGCCAAGGTCCACGTGCTCTGGGATGTCCCAGCACCATCTGACATGTCCACCATCCCCCAGAGATTTCCGTACAGTAACAGTTTCAGACAAAGACAAAAGAAAAGGTAATTCTGTGAGATATAAACACAATTAAGATGTTGACTAATATGCTATTTTTTTGAGCTTCAGAAATATTAGGCAATTCCCTGAAGCTCAAAGCATGAAACAAGTCAGCTGAAGGGCACTTGAAGGACCAGAAAGCATTGGGAGGAGTGTTGAGGGTTTTTTGCAGGACAATGGACATATGCAACATATGCACAATCCAGCCTTCATAGAAACTGAGTAAGGTCACCATGCCCTTGAAGGACACAAAAGGAGAAGAACATGCTCAGCAGCAGACGGTTCGGGATGCAAAGGCACACAAGAAAACTGCAGCAAGACGCCTGAAGAAGAAAGATTAACTAAAATTAACTGAAATGTCAAAATGCGTGCGTAAAAAGGACTTAACCAATCACGTATTAGCTTGAGGTGTGAACAATAGAGAACAGTATAAAGATGGCTTGCTTTTTGTAATAAATTGGCTTCACTTGATCATATTGATCATGCTGTGATGTCCCGTTAATGATCCTCTGCACCTAGGGACCAGAAATGCATGCAAGCCTCCACCCCAAGAGACATTATGAATCCAAAAAACATGGCCATTAACTGCTTGATACCAACACAGAGTAATGGCAACCAAAATGCAGTCAGAACAGGGTTTTTTCCACTCTCTCTCAAGCCCCATGCATTGGGCACCAAATTTTGTCCTGGTTTAGGGCAAATTTGGGAGAAAACCTCCAAAGGGGCCCCTCCAGAAAGCAAACCCACACAGCCCCTCCTGCCAAACGGGTCGGGAAGGATTCCTTGGAGAGAAGTGGAAAGAACCTGTTCATTTAACAGGCAAAGCACCCCCAGCACACAAAATGAACAATACCAGGTGACAACACTCTTTCACCACTCTGAAAAAGATGACAAATTCACAAAGTCTCTCCTGGGGGTGGTCGCTCTGTTATCAGTCCCTCTGGTGCTGGGGCAGCTGCTGCAGCCACAAGGTGCAAACTCTCGGTGTTTCCCAGGTCCCAGTCTGGAGCAGGTTTGAGTGGTTCCAAAAAATGGGAAAGGAAAACAGTCCAGGCAAAAATTCAGACTGCTTAGCTAAACTAACTAATGAGCAGAAACAAAAGCAAGAGCAAAGCAAAAAGCCAAGCAAAAAGCAAAAGCAGCACCATGTACTGCCCCGTCTCTGTGTCCTGCCAGCCATGGGGGAGCGGCTGATAACAAAACCAAAACAAAACTTCACTCTTCAGAGCGAGTCTTGAAGGCAAAGAACATAATATCCAGCATAAACAGAACAGACAGCTGGGGATACAAGCGTCCTAATGTCACCCTAGGACAGCACAGTTATTCCAAACTGCCCCCCAGCAGCCCCCTCCTCACCGATGCCATCTGCTGGGGCTGTGCCAGCTTCAGGAGATGCCTCCAGGGCCTGCATTACCTGTGTGAAAAATGCATATTGTATGACTGGCTTTTCACAAATATTAAAATGAATATTATATGTGTTGTGTTAGAAAGTTATGTTGTACTAATTTCCTTAAGTAGTGTGTTACATCTAGTTTTAGGTTATACCATAATGTTGAAATAGAAACTATGCTATGTAAGATACTTTTATAATTAGAGTATTAATAATTTGGACAATTTGAATTAGGACAATATGAGATAATAGAAACAAAGAATTACAGACATCTGGGTAACTTCTTCTGGGCAGCATAAGCCTGAAAAAGGACACACATTAACAGAGGGTTAACCCTTAAAAACAATAGCCTGTTGCATATTCATACCCCTCATACATGACGCATAAATTCTATTCAAACACAGGATTCTGTTTTCTTCCTCTGAATCCTGACGGCGTCTTCATAGCTGAGCAGGCAGGAAGAAGTTCGTTTCTTCTGATAAGAGAGCAATAAATTCTCTTTCTCTGAAAGATTTAGGTGTCCTGTGGCCGCTATCTCGTTGCGAGTCCTTTCTTTAAAAAAAGTATTTTACATAGCATAGTTTTTATTTTAACATTATGTTATACCCTAAAACTAGATTTAACACACTACTTAAGAAAATTAATACAGCATAACTTTCTGACACAACACATATAATATTCATTTTAATATTTGCGAAAAGGCGATCATAAATCACGCATTTTTCCCACGGGAGGACTGGTCCCCCCCAGTTATTCCCTGTACCGGCGGGACCCCCCCTTCCCCTCAGAGCTCTCCCGCGCTGAGGGGCCGCTGCCGCTTCCCGCCCTTCGCGCCCGCCCTCAGCGGCCGCTGGGAACTGGGGCCGCCCCGCCCGCCCTTTTATCGGAGCCATGGAGAAGGAAAACCGCTTTAAACTGTTCATGCCGCCGCGCCTGAGCGCTGGGCAGGTGTCTGCGGGCAGATCCCAGGTGAGCGCGAGGCCGCGGAGCCGCTGAGGGCGGCCCATACCACACCCGCCCCCGACCCCGGCCGCCTCCTCGGGCTGTGCTGCTCTGGAGGCCGCGGCTGAGGAGGGGACGGGGGGAAAGCGCAGGGGCCCTTCCCGGGGACACGGGGACAGTGCTGGGCCCGGGGAGTGCCCCGGCAGAGCCCCGAGCTGGAGCACACACACACCTGCCCCTTGCCCCGGGCTGGAACACACACCCACCTGCCCCTGCATAGGCCGGGACGGCTCCTGCACTGGACTCATTTCTGTGCGTATGCCTCGAGTGGCACATGCACAGACATCTTCAGTTTGAATTTCAAAGACTTTTGTTGTTGTGTTCTCTCAAAACTGAAGGGAATCATCTTCTGGAGCATCCACTCTGTGTTGTAAGTCCGCGTTTGCTGTGGGTAATTCAGCCCAGAGAGCGAGCAGGGATCTATCGCTGGCCGGGCTCTGTGTACAAATCACCAACGGGACGGGACTGCTGAGGAACTGCCTTGAGCTGTTTTATTTTCCAGCATCAGTCTCATTACGTGGTTATGACAATGGGAAGATGCCAGCAGCTCACATCCCAGGCAGCAGACAAAGAACTTCATGTGACAACTTACTTTAAAAGTTTTTTGACCAATCACACAAAGCAAAAGCATATTTACAGCAGTTCTATCCAACCACTATAAGCACATGTTCCATTGGTTAAAACAATGCTTGCCTTTTTTGAATACAATACCTGCTTGTAAGCCTTGAAACACAATGCACAGAGCTCCATTATTAAGCTTAGAACTTTCTAATATCTTGCTAGATAAACTTTTCTGTAACTTAGGGAGTTATTCTAGCCAAGCATTAATACACAGACCATTGTTCTATTTGTCATTACTTTTCTACTTTTTGCATAATTTTTCTGCTGACCTATGTCATGGCTACTGCTTGGCACTAATCACAGTTCTGCTGTCTCTGAGGCCTGCCTTTTGCAGCTTTCCCAAACCCCTCTGATTTTATGGATTCCCACAGGCCCCACTCAGATGCTCGCACTGGCATTGGCGTCTTGGTCTCACCAGATCAGGTGTGCAGTGAAAATGTTCTGTCCCCACGCTGAGTTATGAGAATTCAACAAGTTATTTTTTCATGTCAAAGCTTCTTATGAAATATGTTGAGATTCAAACAGGATATTCTGACAGCAGATGAGTTTGCTGTTTACAGGATGAACTTCTGTGACTTAAAAAACTTGTAAAAGGGTATTTTCATACTGAAACATAATCAGATATTGTTTAGAAGTGCCCTTGAAAGTAAAGCAAAAAAGAAATATCAATTACTGAAAAGTCTTCAGAAAAGTAATTTTTCTCCTTGAGTCCTTTGCCATGCAGCAGTGCCCAGACAGGCAGGAGCTGCTGAGTTCCCTGCATTGAAAGCTCCCCTTTGGCCACAGTCTATAAATCAAACTGCAGAACACCAACAGTTTGATCAACCACTGGGAAGTAAGAAGTGAGTTCCAAAGCCATTACCAATACCTTGGGCTTTGAAAATTGTAGGCAGCTGTTTAATTAATGACACATTCTATTTTCACATCATCTGTAGGGATTTTTTCTGGCTTTTATAATTCTTCTTTGCAAATCTACTCTTAAGGAACTAATTTTTAAATTTGTGCAGGGTATTCACAGATGCTCAGATGATGACTTTAAGCTGCCATTCGATGTGTTGAGCCATGGTGAAATCACTGATTCAGGTACAATTGGAATATTTGCCATGCACCTTCTTTAGATTTTTATATATTGTCAAGTTTTAATTTTCATGAGTAGTCTCACAGTTTCATGTCTGTAACTGTTAAATACAGTTTCACTGTTACTTTTTTTAGAAATACATTGATCAAAATCTCTTCATGTTTCAGATGCAATTTCACAGCAAGCGAAACTTTGCTCTGGAGTAGGTGAAGAGGTCAGCTAAGTATCAACTCTGCACATCTAATTCCTTGGGGTCTTTTGAATTTGTTCCCAAACAGTGCCTAAAGCATTATTCAGTAGATATTTCAGGCCTAAAGGAAGTAGTCAAAAGGGAATAATGTTTTCTGTCTCGTGTTTAAAGCTGAATCACTTAGAGGAGATACTTGTGATTTAGTGAACACACCTGGAAATTAATCTTTTAAAATTAAGGTGATTGCAATATTGTTGTTGTTTTTTTCTTTGTTTGAAGTGTCTGCAAAGTCTATGAGCTTTAATTAGAGTAAGATTTAAACACTTAAGTATCCTTGTCGAACTGTTGCGGAATATTCTGTTGAGAGGCAGAAGGGTTGAAGTCAGAGTATTCTTTGGAAAACTGAAGTAGATTATCCCAATTGCCCTTTCTGGCTTTATTTTATCTGTAAAACAATGAATTCAGTGGTTTCCTCAAGCACTGGATTCCTTTCACAGTGTCTTTACCAGCAGATCTCTGCTTTAGCACAACTCAGTACAGCTCATTTTTTTGCAATAGCTTCTCTACTTTGCAGCTACAAAACACTGTTTGCTACCACAAAATAAAACACATTTCTTGTGCTCTCTCTGCTGTTTTTCATATCCCTGACAACTTTTTAGACTTTTTTAATCCTAAGCTATTAAAGTACCATCAGGACTGTAACAAAACTGTGATGCAGCCAAAATAAGGGTGGTGTTTGGGGGTGTTGTAAATGAACCAAAGGGCCCTTGGGACTCGTGTGTTGCTCTCCCTGCCTCAACCACTGGCCCAGCACTGCTTGTAGGGCACTTTCAAGGTGCTGTAAGGGCACAAGGGTGGTGGTTTTCCTTCTTGCTCCATGTGTGAGCAGAGAACTGCTGGGACACTTGGATATTTATAAATCCCTGGTTCCAGATGGGATCCATGCCAGGGTGATGAGGGAGCTGGCAGATGAGCTTGCCAAGCCTCTCTCCATCATTTATCAGGAGTTGTGGCTCACTGTGAGGTTCCAGAGGATTGGACACTGGCCAGTGTGACACCCATGTACAAAAAAAGTAGGAAGGAGGATCCTGGTAATTCCAGGCCAGTCAGCCTGGCCCCAGTGGCAGGTGAGATAATGGAGCAGTTCACACTGAGTGCTATCACACAGCACTCACAGCATGACCAGGCTATCAGACCCAGCCAGCAGGGCTTTACCAAGGATGGGTCATGTCTGACCAATCTGGGCTCCTTCTGTGAGCAGGTGACTGCCTGGTGCATGCAGGAAAGGCTGTGGGTGTTGTGTCTCTGGGCTCCAGCAAGGCCTTTGGCACTGTGTCCCACAGCACACTCCTGGAGAAGCTGCAGCCATGGCTGGGACAGGAGCACTCTGTGCTGGGCTCAGAACCGGCTGCATGGCCGGGCCAGAGAGTGGTGGTGAATGGTGCTGCATCCAGCTGGCAGCCAGGCACCAGTGCCGTCCCTCAGGGCTCTGTACTGGGACCAGTCCTGTTTCATATTTTTATAGACAACATGGGTGAGGGCATCGAGTCCTTCATCAGTAAATTTGCAGAGGACACTAAGCTGGGAGCTTGTGTTGATCTGTTGGGAGGAAGGAGGGCTCTGCAGAGAGACTTAGATCAGTTGGATGGATGGGCAGAGTCCAGCAGCATGAAGTTTAATCAGTCCAAGTGCTGAGTTCCACATTTTGGCCACAAAAATCTCCTACAGCATTCCAAGCTGGGGACAGTGTGGCTGGACAGTGCTCAGGCAGAAAGGGCCCTGGGGGTGCTGGTGACAGCCGGTTGAACATGAGCCAGCAGTGTGCCCTGGTGGCCAAGAAGGCCAATGGCTCCTGGCCTGGGTCAGGAATGGTGTGGCCAGCGGGAGCAGGGAGCTCATTCTGCCCCTGTTCTGGGCACTGCTGAGGCTGCACCTTGAGTGCTGTGTCCAGTTCTGGGCCCTCAGTTTAGGAAGGACGTTGAGATGCTGGAGCACATCCAGAGGAGGGCAGCAAGGCTGGTGAGGGGTTTGGAACACAAGCCCTGTGAGGAACGTTTGAAGGAGCTGGGGCTGTTTAGCCGGGAGAAGAGGAGGCTCAGGAGTGACCTTATTGCTCTCTACAGCTTCCTGCAGGGAGGTTGGAGCCAGGTGGGGTTGGTCTCTTCCACCGGGCAGCACTGACAGAACCAGAGGACACAGTCTCCAGCTACAGCAGGGAAGGGATAGGTTGGATATTAGGGAAAAAAATTTCACTAAAAGAATAATGAAGCACTGGAATGCTCTTCCCAGGGAGGTGATAGAATCACCATCTCTGGATGTGTTTAAAAAAAGCCTGGACATGGCACTTGGTGCTGCAGTTGAGGTGTCAGGGCATAGGTTGGTCTCGATGATCTGAGAGGTCTCTTCCAGCCTCATTATTCTGTGATTCTGTGATTCTGTGATTCTGTGTGTGTCCATGGCAATATCACAGGTACTCCTGGGCAAAGTCTCTGAAGCTGCTTTTACTTAACTCAGCAGTGTCTGTCAGAAGGAGAGGACAGAAATGGGGTGAAGAACCTGCTAGAAGGAAATTTGGCTTCACTGATAATTCTGGCAAAATTTTTGTTGATTTTGGTGGATTGCAGTTATCCGTGTCTTTAAGCCCATCTATTTGGTGATGTCTGAAGGGGGTTTGGGATATTTCATTGTATTTGTATCTCCTATGTGCCCTGTAATGCCTTTTGATACATACACAGAGGATGCACAAAGATTTAAACTTGGGCTCCTGATCATATATAAGCTTATATCACCATCTGTGGAAAAAATATTACTCTTGTGATGTTTCTAAGAGATAAATACATTATCTACAACAGTATTAATTAGATATTATATACTATTAATTAGATAGTATTTGAGATTAACTTGTGGAACCTGTTCTAATAGAATCCAGAAACAACGAATGAATTGTTCTCAAAACTCTACAAAGAGGCTGAGAAGATCAAGCAGTGGAAACTGACTGTAGAAACTGAACTAAACCAGAAAGAAAGAAAACTCCAAGAGAATAGAAAGATTATTGAAGCACAGAATAAAGCCATTCAAGAACTGCAGGCCAGTATTGTATAGTGTACATTGAACAGATGAAGTTCAGTGCTTCCTGATTCAGTATGACACTATTATTGATACAATTAAATATTAAAGACTGTTGCAGTTTGGTTTGTGCCTTGAGAAAATGATTATTTTGAGAAGTTGCAGGCACCTGTCCTGTGTGAGGGTGGGTATGAAGAATATACCTGTAAGTGTCTCATTTGCTGGTAAATTATTGTTCATTAATTATTGTATCTTTTATGCAAAAGATGACTCAGCATGTAATACCAGATAAAACAGACTTCTGTCTACTGATGCCCCAAGTGACTTTTTCATGAGGGATTTGAGAAGTTCAAGTGTATTTCTAATATATTTTTCAATAACAGTGTCTTTTTGCATCTGTTCCCCATGAAATCAGTTTGAAAATGAGAAACTCCATTTGAAACTGGAAGATGAGATATGTGAAAATAAAGATCTCTTGAAAGAGTAAGTAATAGAACCAAGGATATATTTTTGTGGTGGAAATAATCAGTTTCCATGTGGGCAGTTTTATGTAGCTGTTAAATTTTGAAGGTCATTTCCATTGTTACTCCTTAGGTGCACAAAGCACTGTGCACTCCTGTGCAAACATGATATTTTTCCCTCCTTTAGAGCTGCTGCTTCGAGGCATCTGTGTAATCTGCTCAAGGAAACCTGCACTCGCTTCACAGAGAAGACCAGCAAATGTAAATGCTTTTTTAGTTTTTATTTATCAGATAAATGTACTTCTAGCTTGATCTGAATTCACAAACAGAAGCAAGAAGAAGAAATTTCTCGTGCTGTTCAGAAAAGTTCTACAGTTGAGATCGACTGGATGTGGCTCTCAGAATGAGAAGTGAATTTTAAGTGGCTCACAAAATTGGAAGTGAAGCCCCAGGTCTAACAGATTTGTGGTTTGTAATGCTGAATGCAGAGGGCTTTTGAAGGCAGTGAGATTGTTTGCTGCAAGTTGCCAGCCTGGGAGCTCCTTGGGTGCCCAAACAGTGCTCCAGGTTTGAGGCAGTGCCCACAGCCCTGACTGGCACTGGAGCCACTGCAGAGCAGGGCAGGGCTCCCCAAGGCTGCTCAGCCCATTGAAGCTTTGCAGTCCCAGCCACACTCTGGGAATGTATTCAGACATGAGAAGTGACACTTCATGCCTGGTTTTAGGCAGTAGAATCTACTCTGAATTCCCAGCACTCTGTAACAAATTTCCAGAGCTGACCTTTCCTGTTTTCAGCCATCACACATTTGTGGGGAAAAAAGGTCTGAACCCCAAGGTATAATGAGTAACTGGAATTCTTCTCATGAAACTGAACAAGCCAAGACAGTTGGATAACTTAATGAAGTTTAAATTCTTGAGGTTTTAAAATATGTTATTGATTGGGAATTTTACTTTATATGCAATTTAGAATTGTTATTATAATCATTATAATTTACTAACTTGATCCTGGATACTTAAGAAGTGTCTATTTCTTTTTAGCCTTAATTCTAGAAATCCTAGTATATAGATGTACTGTTCTTTTTTGATAGCTGTTTCTTTTACTGTTCTCTTTTTTATTGTTTTCTGAGGAAAAAATGGTATCAATTACAAAAGTGAAAGGAAAGAAGGAAAATATGGACATGGAGTGTTGCAATTTTATAATGACAGTTGAGATGCTCTATCAGCATCTGCTGATAGGAAGAAATTAAGTGCTAAACCCTAGATTACAGTTTATAAATACTAACAGTTTTGATACGTTATTATTCAACAGCATTAATACTATAATAATTAATATGGTCGCATAAACTGATCCAGAATTACACTTTTCACAGAAAAAAATATCTTAGGAAGGAAATTTAAAAGCTGAGCTTGCTTAATGTTTCAATGAAATACACATTTTCCCTAGAGTCTGTAACTTTTGGCACCATGTTTCATAATGACTTATTTAGTAAGAATGGAGCTGATAATTCCTTTGTTAATTCATTATGCTGATTAAAAATTATGACTTGGGCAGCTGGCATTCTTGTTCAAAAGAAAAACTTTCTTATATGTTCTTGCTTTGATAGATGAACAGGAAAAGGAAGCAACAATACAATTGTATGAGGAACTTCACAGCAACGTAGAAGTAAGTGAGTAAGCTTAATGAAAGGAATGTGAGTTATGTGAGCTGAGCCGAGTTCCATGTTTATGGTGGGATACTGTTTGTGTCCATCATGTGTGGGTATCATGTCATGTGTGATACATGAAGTTGGGTTTTCAATCCCTTTTCAAGAGTGATTTTTGCGTTCTATAAAGCACATTCAATGGAGAAGGTGCAGCAGTGTGTGGGATGTAGATCCCTGTGATCTGGGTGATGTAGGCTTAGTGCTGGGTCACTGGCACAGCTTCTGGCTTCTTTCTGGGCTCTGTTTCACCTCCCTGCTGGTTCCTCAGAATGGCTGAGGTGGGCAGCAGCCCCTGGAGAAGTTCCAGGGTTTCCAGTATTGAACTTCAAATATTAAATTTTGTTTTTAGAGAATGACGGTGGCATTTGAAGAGCTTCGTGTGCAAGCAGAGAACGACAGATTGGAAATGAGTTTTAAATGTAAGAATTCTGTTTATTGAGTTTATGCAGTTGGCTCAGTTTTGTACTTCATAGCTTGTGTTACACATGAAGTGTCAGGGCAGCCAGATGTGAAGTGCTGGAATGGTGAGCAGCTCACACTGAGACACTGGGACCCTTCTTTTATTCCTGCTGCCTTTGGTCACTGCCTGGCCCCTTCTGTTGCTGTTCCACTGGGCCAAAGCTGGAACTTTATTTCTCAAACAGTCACTCAAAATTGAAGTTTTGTCTGTGAAGTACAGTCTGGAGATCAATACTTACTTCCCATAGTTTGTTTATTTAAATGATAATGCACGAGTGTATAGCTACAGAAACTTTAGCTAAATACTCTCTCTCTGTATGTATAGCCTGCTATGTTCCTGTTTCATTCTCACATGCTCTCTTCTGTTTGTATTTTCATTATAAAATCAGACATTGCCTCAGCAATTACTCTTGGGAAACAAATGGTACAGCTGTACAATTCCAGGCAACCTTAAACTGGAAGTTGTATTGAGCTTGGAGTTTATTTCAGCTAGAATGTTAACTATGGATGTTACTGTATCTCCAAAGTAAAAGAAGAAGCAGAAAAAGTGGACAAGTTTGAAAAAGAATGCAGACTGGAAGTCAGTCAAAAGGAAAAGCAGGTTTGCTCATTTTGCCATCTAAGATGTAGAGCTTTATTTGGAACTAATGGGGCAATGCAAGAGCCAAGAAGTGTTTCTGGGTATTAGTAAAAAAGACAAAATAACATCTGAAGCTGCATTTAAGTCAAATTCTTCTAAGTTTAGTGGTGTTTCAGTCCCTTTAGTCTACTGGAATTTATGGTTTGATTTTGAATTGGAGAACTTTTTTGTTTAGAGTAATGTGACTTGATCAATATTTGGCTAAGATTATATCTAGCCAAATATTATCTATCTATCTATCTATCTATCTATCTATCTATCTAATCTTATCTATCTATCTAATCTAATCTAATCTATCTAATCTAACTTGAATGACAGCAAAATGTCTGCTTATCATACCTGGGTACAAATGAAAATTAATATCTGTCCCTTCTCCAGACTTCATGATGATATTTCTTGCATTTTTCTAGATTTCAGCTCTTACCATACAGAGAGATGAAAAAGATGATGTCATAAAAGACATCAAGGCTCAGCTGCAGACGTCACAAAATAAGATTGCTGACTTAATGGAAGCAAAATGTAAGAGTTCTGCCTGCTGTGTTTAAATGTAATTGTTTATAGAATTGAAATGTAATTGTTTATGAAATCTTTATTTATTATATGTAATTGTTTATAGAAGCATAGGAAACAGGGCCATGATAGTCTTATTCTGTTGCTGGTTGGCAGCAGAATTTTGGGGCCTTGAAGGCCTTATTTTTGTTTGGAGCAGGAGCTGCTCATGTGGGAGCAGGACTGGCAGGGCAGTTTTTAGGGGGAGTCAAGCATTGAGAGCTCTTGAAAATTGCAAGGGGAAAATATGTTGCTTCAGTTTTGCAAATGTACCATCAGGCACATGTCACTGAGGAAACTTACTTTTCAGAACTTGATTTTCAATATTTTTAAGCCATCTATATTTTAATTTCATCTATTATTTTATAGTATATGATGTCAGTACCATTGGTCTCTGTTAAATTCTTTAAATGTATGTAATTTTCCATTTTTAGCAGCATTTTTTAGTAAATATCCTATTTTAAAAATATAAACATCTTTTTTTGTTTAGTACATAATGAAGAAATGTTAAAGGAGTCCCAAGTCAGTAAAGAACATTTTAGGGCAGAGCTGGAAGAGGCTAAAATTTCATTGCAAAAGGCAGAGGTACCCCTTGCTTATAGTTTTACAGTACAAATAGACTAGATGAGTATTTGCATAAGTAATTATGGATACTTTAGACATGAAACAGCTGTAGCTCTTTGTTGCAAAACATGTTTAGAAATGATATCATGTCTTGAAGGCTACTCAAAAGAACTTGGAAACTGAATTCCAGACTACAGTGAAAACATTAATTCAGGTCACTGGAGAAAAGGAAGAGCAGGAGGAAGAATGTAAAAAAATGAAGGCTTTGCTTGCAGCCCTGACGGAGGAGTTTGAGACTTCTGTTGCCAATTTGAAAAGCTTGCTGCAAGAAGAACAAAATAGGTAAATGAATGAGTTTAAATTCCAAGAGTGATCTTACAGGTTGCAGTCTATGACAAAATCAATAACAATTGGAAATGAAGCTGAAATTTTTTTCACACAGTGGTCTAAATGCAGAGAATTTAATGTATTTTTTTTTGTTTGTGATAGTTGATACTGTATAAAAAGTAATCTTTTGCCTCCTCCAACTTTCATAATTCTGTCTTTAAGAAATACAGATTTCTGTAGGTATATATTTGTTTACTTTTATGTCTACTGTTCTGAGGTTTTAAAAGTGAAATTTGATGTGTGTTGCAGGCAGATCTATCACCTGCCTGTTGAAAGATAAATGTTCTTAAAGTGCTTGTGCTAAGACTTTGTCTTATTGTCCTGTAAGTTTCAAATGCAGTGCTTTGTACCCTACATTTGGGATTTTTCATTTACCATTTCCTTAGATTAAAGAAATCTGAAGATGATTCAAAGCTGCTTATCTTGGAGCTCCAGAATAAATCTGCTGAACTGGGTAAGGCTTGTAGAAAGGCAGAAAATGAGCTGGGCAGTAATAAAAATGTTTTCTGCTCTTTTCTGGAAATGGACTGTCTCTAGTAGCTGGAGAAATGATTTTACAGTGCCTGTACCTGTCAGGAATGCCTGGATTTATTTTTACTCAGCTGATCCCTTTTCTTTGGGGGTCATTGGTGCTGGCAGCAGCCAAAGGGCAGTGCTGTGCACAGCTCCAATAGTCAGACCATTCATGCATGAATTCTTCTGGAGGTAATTTTGGTTTGCAGCTCAGAGCAGCAGCACTGCAGGTGCCAGGAGTGACTTGTGCAGCAGAGACAAAACCTCCCATGGAGGTTTCTGTGACCCTCCCCATGCTGGAAGTGGAATGATGCTGGCAGGGGTTGTCTTTAAATATCATCAATTTGACATCCTGTGCTTTCTAGGGATGTGCTCCATAGTCCCCAGAGTAAGAGCTCTGCCTTGCTGTTGAGAACTTGCAGAAAATCCCAGAATTGTGAATGTGCACATAGAAACCATTTGGAAGTTAGTAACAACTGGTTTCCTTTCCCAGCATATCTATGTGATACCTTCAGCAGTTCGTATTTTTTTTCTGGAACAATGCAGGTGCATCAATGCTTGGAGAATACTCTAGTCTTACAGTCCATGGTTTACTTGAAGCTATATTTGTGGAAAACATAATAGGCTCTAAATTTTATTTAAGATAAATATTCAGTTTCTCTTCAGATATAGATTTGCTAATGTCTGAATCATTTTCTCAAGTCTACATTTAGATTAAGTCATAAATGAGCTTTTCAGTTTCTTAACTTAATCCAACAAGTTTTGAGAACTGGGTATTGCAAAAGGGGAAATGTTTTATACTGCCTGCTAAATATGAAAAATCATTTATGTTCCATTAATTTTACATTCCTTGTGCTGTAGAAGAGATGGCTAAAGTAAAATGTGATAAAGAAGTGCAACTTGAAGAGCTGTCAGAAACTCTGGTAAATGTTCATTTTATTAATCTCATGGCATTTGCTCTTCATATGAAATTCCTCTTGCTTTGTAAGTATCTTAAATGTCATAAGTAAATTCCATCTAGTCTGCCTTAACATTTCTACTAAACTTTCTCACACACAATTTCAGTGTTTTCTTTGAAGAATTCTTTATTGCCTCTGTTTTTCTTGTCTCCTGTGCTTTTGGTTTTTCTTGTCTCCCATGTTTTTGGTTTTCCTTCTCAAGGTTTTTGGTTATTTCCTTCTTTGTTCATGCCCATTCAAATGCCACTCCCTCTGGATATAAGGTTTTCCCATTTTTCCTTCCTTCCAGGAAGGTAATTAGCTCTGGCCTCTGTGAACCCTGCTGTGCTGTGACACAGGCCCATTTTCTGTCACAGAAGTCTAAGCTATATGAAATACACTCTTAACACAGGTTTATTTTAATTATGATTTTATATTTACAAGCCTAACAAGAATCCATATCAACTAAAGTTAAGATAGTCTGAAATCAGGTGTGCATTTTACTGTGTCTGCTTGTTGTTATAATCTGTGCATTGAGTGTTCTGAACTGAGTTTCACTCATTTTCTAAAATGGGTAAATTGGAGCACTTTTACTGAAGAAGAATCTTGAGGCTAGTACAGAAAATTTGCAGAGAGAGAAACATTTGGAGAGAGAAATGAAAATACTCTCCAAATGAGAGAGGTCTGAAGAAAGGCAACAGTTACATGTTTTTAGAAATAGTGAAGTTGCACATCATGACTTGGATACAAGTTTATACATAAGAAACAGCACCCAGAGCAGGGTCCCACCCGAATTTTGCAGCCCAGGTAATGAAACTCACAGCAGGGGACAGACATGAACAGCACTGGTGTCACAGTTCACTATATCACACCACTTCCAGATCCCAGCACAGACTGGAAAGATCCAATCTGGATAATCCATGGCATGGATGTTGTTGGGTTCTTCTGAAAGCCTTGTGCTCTGAGTTCATGTCTGATGACCTCCAGCAGTTGGAGTTTGCACATGGGAACTCAAAACTCTTCCTTTTCATTTTGCAGAAAGAATTCCACGGTTTGAAAGCACAGCTGACAAGAACAGCTAAGAAGGAACAAGATTATTTAAAGCAGCTTGTGACTCTGAAAACAGATCTTGAACAAGAGGCGTATGACCATTTTGAAAATAGAATATTGAATTAGTTTTGGTGTAATATAGAAGTTGCTTTAATCCACAGTGAAATGAACTATGATTGTTTTCTAATGAAAGTTTTGAACCACATATATGCCATTAATTATATGCTTACATTTCTAAATTCCACTTTCTCTATTTATGTGTATTCTATGGCATATGTAGTTGTTCTTTCACTTATTTAACAAGAAGAGAAAGTTTCTGAATTCATTGTTAATCTTGCTTTAAAATACATAATCTTCACTAACCATTATATATATATAAAAGTTGACTCTGATTTTCTTTCCTTCTTCTGTCACCTTCTTACATCTCTCTGACTCTGCTGCAAAGCTTATATTTGTAGATAAAGGCCTGGACTTCTTTCAGCATGGAATAACACTTGATAATGGGTATTTTTAATTTAAAAGGAGATTTCAAAATGCATCTTCTTATTCCTCTTGGCCATTTGTTTTAAATTAGGTTAAAGAATGAACAGCTAACAGTGTATCTCAGTAAGCTTTCACTAGAGAAAGAACAAACAGCACAAGAGAAAAATGCTGTGGCTGCAGAACTCCAGAAGCTGCAAGAACAACAAGAGGCAAGTTGTAAACTTCCAGCTTTCTTGAAAGGACAATACTCAATTTGGCAAATGACTCCATTTTACAAATTAGATGATGAGCTGCAACATGACTTGGGTCTGTAGAGTACCTGAGCAAATTTTTTTGTGTTTGAATTGGAAAGGAAGTGTATTTACACTTGTGAACAAGGCAGGTCTGTGTGCTTTGGATGGCTTTGAATTTTTTAAGAAGTCACTTTGAATTTTATTTCTTTGCTGACACATGGGTCTTTATTTAGGATAGTAAGAAAAAAGAAGACAATACAAAGCAGTTAGTTGAAAATCTAGAAGAGGCAAATAGCCAGCTAAGGCAAGTAAAACCAAATATTAATAACTGATATTGCTAAAGGAAGTAGACTCAAATAGTTAGTTGTGTTCAAATGTTGCTTTCTGGGATTTTTTGATTAATGTTTTTTTAGATTACATAGCTAAACAGAAACTATTCAGAATTGCTGTTGGCCAAGTAGAAATTTTCTCAGATAGAAATACCAATTGCTGCAGGAACAATGTTTGCCATCATTTTGTATTCCATAGTAGGAGCTGTCTTGTTTTGCATTAGCCATCTCAGGTGTGAAGGAAATTCAAATGGAAGCTGAAGGTTATGGATGAAATGTGACAAGGCAAAACTGGATCAGAGTTACTCTCTGTATCCCCAGTTCAACAGACAGGCAGCTCCCGTGTTTCACAGCTGCATTGCAATAGTCCAGGTCAGGATGTATTTTCCTTGGGCTCCTGGAACATCTTTTCCTACTTACAAGAAGTATGGACAGTTCACATATTGACTTACTGAGCCTGTTGCTGCATTTTAAGAACATTTTCATTGAGCAGCTTATGTGAAGTTCCCATCAACATTAGCAGCTCTTTTCAGAAAATAAAATATGGGTTTATTAGAAGTACTGAAAATAAGTTAAAGGCAATAAGGACATATTTACTAATGCTTGTTAATTTGGCACTTAGAAATGAACTGGAGTCTTTGAAGGAGAAAATGGCAAAGACAGGTGAAGAGATGAAAAGTACACTGGATGAAAGAGAAGAAAATGTATGTCCTGTGTCATGAAAATATCTTACAGAACCTGCAGGGCAGCATTCAATGTAAAATCTTTGTTGGGATTTTTTCTGCAAAGCTCTGCCTGGGGGATGTGATCTCTGCCAGAGGTTTCTTCTTTCCCAGCTGCTGCCAGCTGTGCCCTTGTGTGTCCCCATGTGAGCCCTGGTATTTCAAAAGACAAGCACTTTCACTGGGATGTTCACTCTCTGCTGGAAGTTTAATATTAAAGATTTGTTTGTTTTCAGGCAAACAGAGAACCTGCTTTTCTGTTTTTTCATATACCCACTCAGTGATGGATGGGCTTTGGATTAGCTTTTTATATGTAGTGTGAGTTTGAGCTGAAATAGATTCAAACATTTTTACTTTTCTTTCTATTGGTTCAAAGCAACCTGGGGTTTTTAGCAAATTTCAAAATTTCATTGTAAAAGTCAAAGATTTACAATTTAATTTCAGGTTAAGAGAACTGAAAATGAAATTTCAAGAAAGGAAAAGCCATTGAAGATTCTAGAAAATAATTGGGAAAATTCATTTTTTCATGGATGTAGGGAACTTCATACAAGTGCATTTTTTAAATTGTGAAGATCTTGGGGTTTTTTTCTTCTTCTTTCTTAACTCCATAACCACTAAGGAACTGGTTCACTGCTATTAATCAACATCTTGTGGTACTTTATGGCTAAAACTCTGATTATTCTGACACGGCAGCTGGTGTTTCAGTCCCATTGGAACAAACCAGACTGGTGCAAGTGCAGGTTTGAGAACATCTACAGGAATTGCTCACATAGGGAGTCATTTGTAGAACTTACTAACTCATGTCTGAAATATCTCTTTCAGATGAATAATTTAAAGAAACAGATGGAAAATAAAACCAAATGCATTGAAGAGTTGCAGCAGGAGGTGTGTAGAGATTTTAAATGTCACAAATACATAAACACATTATACTTTGGGTTGCCTTTCCAGCAGGTTTTTGTCTGCTGTGATGTCTTTAGATACACCTATGTAACTTAAACATTTTCCTTTCTTATCCTAACCCTGAGCAAATTAGAGAGTCATCTTAGGGATCACTTGATTTGTTAAATGAGCCTTAATTTGAAAAGAGCAATTACAAAAATAATATCTTTAATAAACTTCTACTCTTTTTCATTTAGTGCATAGTGTTATTTATGTACGTGTATGAGTATCTCAGTTACCACTAGTAGAAAAGAATTCTGCACTGGCACAAACTGTAGTAACTTCACTGTAAAAATAAATAACTTGTATTTTTGGTCATGACATCTTGACACCTTCTGTCAGCAGCATCTTAGTTTTAATTTCCATTCTGCATTCATTTGTTATTCCCTGCTGCTGCTCAGGAGGAGCCCTTCTTAAGGTCATGAAGAAACAGTAATTATCACAGAAATTAGCTGAACATTCATTTGTTTGAAGAATTGTTCTGGAACCTGAGCTGCACAACAAAGAGTTATTTGCCTGATGAAAGCTGGAATATCTTGATGCAGTTAAACCATGACATAATTCTATTAACTTATTAAGGTACAGTGCTTGTTTTGTTTTATTTCAACAGAATAGGGTGCTGAAAAAGAAAATTACTGCAGAAAGCAAGAAAAGCAATACTTATGAAGGGAAGGTAGGTTTAAATAACATCGTGTAGAAGATGAGGTGAGTGTTTTTAACTTCCAGGGTAGGTAATGATAATACTTGTTATACATTCTGAGCTGGTTTATGGATCTAGGATACAGACTTTGCAGGAATGAGCTCATAGTTTTTAGAAGATGCTTCCATTTTTAATCATTGGGCACTGACTATTGGACATTTAAGAGATGGATTCACATTGCAATTAATGATGTTTCCAATCTGTTCCTTTTTGTTTTCTTTTGTTGATAGTGGACTGAACAGGGTTCAGCAACCTCATTGTAACAGAAAAGCATTTAATAGAAATATATATATAAACATATTACTCTTTTTAGGCTGTTCTTTAAATGTGTTCTGCAGTGGCAATCCCTCTGATGGGAATATTGTGTCCAGCTTTGGGTAATGCACTTGAAGAAAAGTGGACTTTTTTGAGGATATTCATATGAAAAACTTAAAAAGAAAAAACTGTAGTGAAAATGCACAGCTGGGAGAAAATGTACCATAAAACCTGTGAAAATCTGATACAGATTTACAAGAGAGGGAATAAAATCTCCATCTCCATTTGTTTTTTTTTTCCAAGGCATTCACAGCATTTAGGGTGACTGCTTAGGGCAGTCTTCCCCATTGTGCTGTTGCCATTGTTCCTTTGAGTATATTCTAACTCACTTCAGGCCAAAGTTCAACTCTTTATTAAAAAAAACCCTGAACTTTTAAATAGGAAACACTTGAATCATATACCTGAAAAGTAACAGTGTTTGTGCTCAAAAATAAGAGGTAAGAAAAAATAATCAACATAGTCATTCCTAAACAAATAACAGCAGCAATTCTGCTTTCTCCAAAGGTGAATAAATTGCAGTTAGAGATGGAAAATATGAACAAGCAACATAAGGAAGAAGTTGACATCTATCAAAAAGACATAGAAACAAGAAAAGTAAATGAAAATAAACTTCGTGAAGAGGTGAGAGGTGTTAATTTTTACTGCAATTTATTTTTTTTAGTTTAAAATGTTGTTCTGAAGCTTTAATATCCAGAGTCCTTGCTCATATTTCAGTCTTATCAACATAAATGGAACTTGTTTTGTATGCCTGTGAGCAAAGCTTTAGTACATTAGGTGCTTAGGTTGAAATATTTGAATATGTCTTTGACAATGAGAACTCCATTAAAAATTCCTTCTTTCAAGATATAGTTTAAAGAAATTCCACCCTTGGTATAAAGTCAGCCCAGTTAAATTAGATTATAACTTCTCCCATATTAGGATTTTTCCGCCCACACTTTTTTGATGGCAATGCTAAGAAATGTTAGGGCAGAGGGCTTGAAATGGCCTTTTGGTTTGCAGTGAGCTTGCCTGCCATGGCTGTACCTTTGATCTTGCCCATTTTAACAATCTGCAGAAAAGATGAGGGATTTGAAAGGGATCTTAAAAGCAAATAAAGCCCAAGTGGGACTGCAAACTTTGCACCCACAGGGGGAAGAAGAAATTGAGATTTAAAAGAAATATATTGTTATGTTGATGAATGAAATGCAATTTATTACTGACAGGTAGAAAAGATGAGGTTGCTTTGTGATGAAACTGCAATGATACAGAGAGAAACTGATGCCAGATGTCAGCACAAGATAACTGAGATGATGGCACTGATGGAAAAGCACAAGGTCGGAGATTTTCCTGCTTGCTGTGATTTGCAATGGGTGATACCATGTCAATACCATGTTTATAACTTGTGACACCACGTTAATGACCTTTCCAAAGCAGAAACAGGCCTGAGTCTGGGAAAAGGAAGATGAACACATGCTGGACTTTGCATCATCTAAAATCAAATTCATTTGAAGAATATGAACACATTCCTATGGGCAGATACATTCCATTCATCTAAACTTCTGGGATTTTTAGATTTTTTTTTCAATTCAGGCTTCCTTTGACACCATCTGAATGCAATATTTTTCAGTATCAGTTTGGCCTCTTTCTCAGAGGTTACCTAGTGACTGTCAGCAGTTTAGCCTGACACATTTTAGTTTACCTTTCTATTCCTCATTTTGCAATATCTTTAGCAGCTACATTAATAAAGATGGCACAGCTGGCTCTTAGTGCTGAGCACATATTGCTGCACAGAAATAAAGCACTCTCTGCCAGTCCACAAAATAATACTTGAATTGAGCATTTCCTGTTTTACAGTTTCTGCAGAAGCATCAATGAATCTTTTCTTTATGAATCTTAAGAGCCTGGTTTGAAAAAATGATGTTTTAAGACTGGATAACTCTATAATTGCGACATTTAGTCACATGTTTTGAGTTAGTTGTTGGTTTGGGTTTTTTTACCACAGAATGAATATGATAAAATGGTTGAAGAAAAAGATGCAGAGTTAAAAGTATATAAAATGAAACAGCAAAAGCAGTTCTCATCAGAAAGGGCACTGGTAAGGAGCACTTTGCAATGGTCAATAATTCAGTGAAGGGGCTGATGTCCTTGTGCAGTGGTTTTATACTGGCTAAGTGCCAGGCACACACAAAAAAACATTCACTCATTTTTCTCTGCTATTGTTGAGCAGAGGAGGGGAAAGAAAAATTCAAGGACTGAGTTGAGATAACGATTAGGAGAAAAACACTTTGAGGGTAAAGCAGATTCAAACTTAAATAGTGCAAAAAAATTATTATTAATAGAATTAAAAGTGAGTAATGATAATTAAACGCAACCCTTAAAACACCTTTTTTCCCAATCCCTCCCTCTTGCCCACCGACAGCACAGAGAGACAAAAGATGTGATCTTCGGTCAGTTTGTGACTTGTAAAGATCTTTTTTCAGTTTGCTTGGAGAGTTTCTTTTTCCTGCTGTGCTCTGGGGTCTTTCCCACCAGAGACATTCTCTGGGAACTCTTCCAGTGTGCTTTTAATTTTTACCCGCAGCAGTCCCACCCAACCTGCTGCAACAGATCTTATTCTGGGCGCTAAAAACTCCAAATGTTTCTAAAAATAAATTGGAGTGGCAGTGTGTTTGTGTCTGCTCCTCCAGGTAGTGGGTCGTGTTCTGACTCCGCACTTTGAATAGGAAACTTTTGTTTTAAATATTTAGATTGTGCCCTCTCACCCCTGCTCTATTGTGCCCTCTCACCCCTGCTCTCCCAAGGGTTTTAAGGTATTACCTTGAACACTTCTGATCAAGTACCGGTTTCTTACAGTGCTTCAGTCTTTGTTAAACAAGCTAAAGCAAAGCTTCAAGTATAAGGCTGAAAAGCAAATAGAATTATCTTGTGTATCTAATGAGTGTCCCTGTTAATTACTGCCTCACTTGGGACTGTTTTCCTTTTTCTGGGCTGTGCAGAGTTAACCCTGTCCTTTGTTTAACGGTTTGTAGGAAAATGAGCTGTCATGTTTGAAAAGGGAACTGTCCTCCCTTCAGGAACAGCTGAGAGCAGAAATGGAAGAAAAGGTGGAGTTTTTTATTCCCTGAGCAGTGGGGGTGAGAGGTGTGGCCTGGGCTTGTGCTGTGGGAGGAGTTGGGTAAGAAATGAAACTGAACAGAAAAACAGTGACTTTGGAATGCTGGGGTTGTGCTAAATCTGGTCATAGATTTGTGTGAACTTTGTAACAGTCTGTGATTATAGATTACATATAAATAAACAAACAACAAAACAAAACTCTCCTTGATTTTAGTTAATTTTAACTAGCTAAAGCAAAAAAGTTCCCTAAATTGAAGGGGTTTTTCAGTGACTTTTGAATGCTGGGGTTGTACCAAACCTGGTCATATTTTTGTGTGAACTTTGTAGCAGTCTGTGATTATAGACTGTGCTCTGTAATTAGACCAAGAAGATTTTTAACAACTGAATTCAAATCAATATTTCCTTGCTGTCACATAACTCTTTTGTAGGAGAATCTTGTAAAAGAGCACTCTGGCAGTGTGATTCCTGAAAGTGAAAAGAAACACAAGGTAACTTTAACTTTTTAATTGCTTTTAGAATTTGGTAGTATTTATATGTGTAGAATCAATTGAAGTGCCATGATAATTTATTTCCATTCAACAAAAGACGGTAGAATGCTTTAGACTTAAAATTTTAAATTATAGAAAATACAAATTGATGTTCCTGGGACTCCTAAACCTTGTTTAGATCTATGCAGTGAATCTATTCATGTAAAAAATAGAAACTCTCCAAATTATATTCCTAAAAAAAAAAAAAAAGTCTTCTTCAGTACAGGAAGCCCCTTGGGCAGTCCAACATTGAAGTTTTGTAACTCCTAACAGTGAATTTTTATTTCTTACTTCTCTGTAGATGATTCTTTTTTTCCCCCTGGGATAAGAAGGGATTTTAAAAGGTCACACCATTCCATGGAGATATGAGACAGCAGTTTCTGGAAGGGCTCCCAGTGTGTAATCTTTCTTGCTCACTTGTTGATTTTTTTATGTCTCTAGAATTATTTTACATAGTCTTAAAAGTGTCCATTTGTAAAGGCACTTTTCCTCTATGGAAGAGAAAAAAGCTGATACAGCTGTAAAAATGGTCAAAGTATCAAAGTAGTCCTGACTGCAGAACTGACCCTTCTTCCCTGTCAGGAGTTCACTTGTGGTTTTCACATTGGAACAATGGAATCCAGCACCATTTTGATGTTTTCTGTATAAAAAAGGACTGCACTGGACCATTCAATGCTTCTCAGTTTCACTTCTAGTGAAAAGACTATTTTAAGAAACACCAATCTTGATGTAGCTACCAATCTTTCTTTGAAAGCCTTTTCCTGCAGTTTTGTTTGTTCCCATTTTCTTTGATGTTTGATAGAGTCCAATGTAGTGGCTACAGTTCAGAATAACCTGGATTTCTGCAGATAAGCATGGAGAACTTAAATACAATGTGCCATGAAACTCAGCTCTTCCATAGCTTCCCCTTCATTCTCCTCATTTGGCAACAAAAATAATATAAAAAATTATATTTCCACCCCACTTTGTTTGGGTCTTTGCTCCATGTTTGGATGGAAAGATCAGAGTTCCACCATTTCTCTCAGGTGAATTCTTGGACACTCAGACTGTAAACTGGGTCCTGAGTTTGGCTTTAGATTCCATACTTACCCCATAAAATGTAATCTAAAAAGAGAAACATTTTCTTTCCCAGACATGTGTTATAAAGACTCCTCCAGTGGATAAAATGCAGAGTGGAAGAAGCACAAGCCTGCCTGCAGGGCAGAGCAGCAGGAAAAAGCAGAAAGTGCTTGTGCAGCTGGACACTCAGTCAGACAGCTCTGAGCACACTGACCTCCTGGTAAGAGCCAGAGAACAAATCGTGGGCTGAGCAGCTCTTTGTGCTCACTGCTGGGGCTGAGAATGGAAATAAAGAGTTTGGGCTTCCACATTCAAGCCAATATTTATGTATATTTTTAATTTATTGGTTCTTTCTGGAATTGTAATTGTATGTACATAATTAACATTCTTTTTATTGAACTGTTATGCCTCATAATGACAACTTTTCTTTTCCATAATTTAATATCCTTAGGCAGAAAGAAAAAGTAATTTTAATATAGTGTGACTAAGTAACTTTTAATTTAACTTTCAACTTTTAATCATATAGAGCATAGTCTCGGAAGAAGAAACATTTAAAAATTTGTACAAAGATTATCCACAAGCTTCACAGTTACATTCCACAGCACCAAAAAAGGTATGTTAGCCTTTCCTAAGATTAAAGCAAGCAGTTAATCAGATTGTTTACAGAAACTAAAGGATGGCTTTATTTTCCTTCCCAGAGCCCAGCTCCATGCAGTGTGAAATCTCCAGGCTCTGCTCTGAAACTCAAAACCATGAGGAGGATGTGCGAGGCAGGCTGGACTGTGCTCTCCAAAATGGACAGGAAAAGGAAAATTAAAGATGCTGTAAAGCTCTTTGCTTAAAATGCAGAAATGCCCAGTGCTGTGGCATTGCTTGCACGGTTGTTCTTCTCTCAGGGTTAGGAATTTGTTGCTTTTTTCTGTCATACTCAGTGTGTTTAATACTTCAAAATGTTGGGACAAAAATGAGCCAATTTTAAATTTTGAAATAAATAGAACTACATAAAAAGTTGTTTCAAAGCTGTTTCTGGCATTATAAACTCTGGTTTTATAAACTTCTGTTCTTTTACATTTGCTCTGTTTTTCTTAACACATAAATACTTAGTGGAAGAAATGTAGCTGTTAAATGAATGTTCTTTTACCTGAAGTCCTCTTGCTTTTTCCTGCATTTTAATGGCTGTTAGACCTGTCTTTTTAGACTATTTTGTTTTCAGTATGTTAAAATGGTTTTGAAACTTCTAAAATTTCAGTAGAATTACTTGTATTTAAAAAGATTTCAGCTTCACAAGGAGTAAAATATGCACATTATAAGATTGTGAAACCAATGTTAAGAAGCCATTAAATTGTTTATCTGAAATATAAAGTGTGGGACTATTTGTTGTTGCTTTAAATATTTGAACACAGACAGAAATCACCCACCAGCCTTCCTAGGGACCAGCAGAAGTGCAAGGATAGATTAGAACATCTATTTCTGTATTAATCCTTGATTAATCTTTGTCAGGGTCTCTGGCTGGTCAGAGTGACCCCGAGAACAGTTCCAAAGTCTCTTTTCCCAGCCCGGTGCTTGAAGAAGGAGTCAGGGCTCTTCATTTCTCAGTCTCAAGGTTGTTTCATTTACCTTATCTGTAAAAAATTTTCTCCTGCCCTGCCAAGGTCAGCTCAGCAGGACAGTCTGAGGCATTCTGCCTCCCCCAGGGCAGTGTTATGTCTTTATACTACAAACTACGTGTACAATGTTTACAATTGCTTTCCAATACCTATCATCTATGTTAGACAGTGAGCTTCTACTCTAAACCAATCGGTAAGTGCCACCATCACAGCAGAAGAAGAAGGAGAAAGCTGGACACACACAGTTCCCTCCATCTTGCCCCCTGAACCCCCATACCAGAAACCCCAAAATCTACATTTTCACCCCGTAATAGCTTCACTAATACGCTACCTAAACTGTTGTGGCCTGCTGATCTTCATAGAAGGTTGGTAACTTGCTCCATGGGTCATAATCAAAACCACAGGGCCATTCTGGGCTCTGTGCCAGGGTCTCTGAGCCCCATGGCAGGGGTCTGGGCTGCTCAGGACAGCCAGAGGGATGTCCTGGGTCCTGACAAATCTTGGTTTCACAACAATGACAAACCCTGCTTCAGAGCCTAGACATAACAAGAAAACTACAAGTACATCTTAATCCCCGAGCCCCCTGCCCATCGCTGGGGGCTCTGGGGGTTTCTCCCCCTGTCCCAGTGTAGGATTGATGGGGGTAGCACGGTCGGGACGCATGGAGATGAGAGATCTCTGCAGCCAGGTCGTGGAACTTGGGGTTGTGATAAATAGGTATGATTCGTGCTGATAAAAATTGAAACAGTAATCAATATTGATACAGTAATTAATATTTGAGAATAATAAAATAGTTAACAGCTAAAAGTTGTAATGCCAAAGAAGAGAGGGAAAGGAGGGTCTCCACCCACCCCCCCTTCCCAGCAGATGTTCTCAAGGACCACAGGAAAGAAGCTGAAGATACCGTTGCTAAAAATGACCAAGAACCTGGTTGGGTCCAAGAAAATGCTAATTATAAGGGACTTATTGTCTTGATATGCAGATGCAGTGATACATTAGTCTTGGCTTACATTGTACTGGCTTGGTGCGCATGTGTAACCCAAAGGTGAATTAAAGGACAACGAAGAAGACTACAGAGCCTTCATCAGTGACGACCCCCAAAGACTTGTGCGACCACCAAACCGAGTGGTGGCGCATGCGTGATAAGGGTGGTAATGAGGGCGGAGATAGAGATATGATGAACCGAAAATGGGAGGAGATGGCATTTACACATGGCATATAAGGGGTGACTTTCACTTGGCAAGCTGGTACGTGAAGTGGCAAGGGTCATTGAACTCTGCCCTCCGTACCCCGCAGTTGTTTTTGCTTATGCGCTATTATTTGAACCAAATTATCCCTTATTTATATATTTTCTAAACTATTCAATTAAAATTGCTGCTACCTTAAATATTGTTTGGTTTTTTTTATTATGGATAATTGGGCAAACATAACAGGGTTTATTGCAAAGGGCCTGGGTGCAGGGCCCTGCTGGGATTTGCGGTTTATTGCAAAGGGCCTGGGTGCAGGGCCCTGCTGGGATTTGGGGTTTATTGCAAAGGGCCTGGGTGCAGGGCCCTGCTGGGATTTGGGGTTTATTGCAAAGGGCCTGGGTGCAGGGACCTTTTGGGATTTGGGGTTTATTGCAAAGGGCCTGGGTGCAGGGCCCTGCTGGGATTTGGGGTTTATTGCAAAGGGCCTGGGTGCAGGGCCCTGCTGGGATTTGGGGTTTATTGCAAAGGGCCTGGGTGCAGGGACCTTTTGGGATTTGGGGTTTATTGCAAAGGGCCTGGGTGCAGGGCCCTGCTGGGAGCTGCAGCCACAGCTGGAGCAGGCCCGAGAGAGGAGAGGGGGAGAGAGGATGAGAGGGTAAGAGAGTAAAAGCGTAAGAGAGTAAAAGGGGTAAGAGCATCAAAGGCAAGAGCTAGGAGACAAGAGGTAAGAGCAAGAGTAAGAGAGGTAAGAGCTAAAACAGCAAAGTTCCCATTACAATATAATAAATCTTCTTCTGTGTTGAATATTCTGATTCTCACTAACCAATCTAGTAGAAGATACAAATCCTACAGCATTTTCATACCACCTATAAGAATCATTACATTACCATACTGTGCTACATTTTAAACCTTAAAAACTCCTCCGTGGACCCCTTCAGTAGGGGCTGCTCTGACCCTGGGACCTGCCTGCAAGCAGAGGGAATTGTTCCATCAAAAGGGGGTTACTTTCAGCGGCCGCACCGTTGTTTTCCCGTTGTTCAGTAACTAAGGGATCTCATAGCTTGCTTTCATTTCCATCTCGCTTATAGTTTCCATATTCTCAAAATCTTTTGCCAGACAATCATATTTGTAAGGCTTTCCTGTTTCATCTTCCCCAACACCCCAGAGCCGGCGCTGCTCCGGCCGTGGGGCAGAGGGGGTGCGAAAGGGGGATCCGGGCTTGGAGCGGGAGGAAGGGGAGGGAGAGGAGAAGGGGAGGAGCAGGAACAGGAGCAGCACGGAGGGAGCAGCCCGAGGAGGAGCAGCAGCAGGGCAAGGAGCATTGCGGGGTTCCACGGCGAGCCCGCAGCTCGGCTGGGCCCGGCAGCATCGCATTGCCCCGCGTCCCGCAGGTGAGCGCCGAGGGGAAGCGGCAGCTCCGGGAGGGTTTTTGGGGGGGAAGAGGGGGATTCTGCTGGGGTTTGGACCTTGCCGATTCCGGAGTTGTGAAAAGTGCGTATTGTATGGCTCTATGCAGATATTTACTGTGGGAATCCATAGAATCAGAGGGGTTTGGGAAAGCTGCAAAAGGCAGGCCTCAGAGACAGCAGAACTGTGAGTAGAGCGCAGCCATGAGATAGGTCAGCAGAAAAATTGTTTAAACTGTAGAAAAAGCAAGGGCAAATAGAACAATGCCCTGTGTATTAACGCTTGTCTGAATAGCTCTCTAAGCTGCAGAAAGTTTATCTAGCAAGATATTAGGAAAGTTGAAGCTTAAGAATGGAGCTCAGTGCGTTGTGTTTTAAGGCTTACAAGCAGGTATTGTATTCGAAATAAGCAAGCATTGTTTTAAGCAAAGGTATGTGTGCTTATGGTGTGTGAAAAACGGCAATCACTTGTTTTTAAAATTTTAAAAGTTTAATAGCAATAAAATAGTTCTACAAATAGTAATATAATTAGAGTAATAATAATTTAGACAATTTGAATTAGGACAATACGAGACAACAAATATAAAGAGTTACGGACGTCTGGGTACCTTTTTCTGGGCAGCACGAGCCCGAAAAAGGAGCCCCGCTAACGAAGATTAACCCTTAAAAACAATAGCCCATTGCATATTCATACACCTCATAGATGACGTATAAATTCCATTCAAACATTCAAACACAGGATTCTGTGGTTCTGGTCAGTGTCAGCTTCTTCCTCTGAATCCTAACAGCACCTTCGAGGCGGGAAGAAGTTCTTTTCTTCTGATAAGAGAGCAGTAAATTCTTTTTCTCTGAAAGATTTAGGTGTCCTGTGGCTGCTATCTCACTGCAAGTCCTTTCTTTAAAAAAGTATCCTACATGGCATCGTTTCTATTTTAACAATTTTTATAACCTAAAACTATATTTAACACGGTACTTAAGAGAATTAATACAGCATTACTTTCTAACACAACACATATAATATTAATTTTAATATTTGCAAAAAGCCAATCATAAAATACAGGCATTTTCACATTTACCATATGTATTTTGATGTATTGATTAGTAGTGCTGTATTAACAGTTTAATAATAAATGTAGTCTTGTAATTAAAAGGTAACTTTTGTAGTTAAAAGAAGAACTATGTCAGTGAGGTTTTTTTAAAGAAAGGAATGAGGCACTCGCATCAGATAGCAGCCACAGGACACCTGAATCTTTCAGAAAAAAGAATTTTTTGCTCTCTTTTCAGAAGAAACTAACTTCTTCCTGCCTCGAAGGGGCTGTTAGGATTAGAAGGAAGAAGTTGATGATGGCCAGACAGAATCCTGTGTTTGAATGGAATTTATGCATCATGTATGAGGTGTATGAATGTGCAACGGGTTATTGTTTTTAAGGGTTAATCTTTGTTAACGGGTGTCCTTTTTCAGGCTCGTGCTGCCCAGAAAAAGGTACCCGGACATCCATAATTCTTTGTATTTGTTGTCTTGCATTGTCCTAATTCAAATTGTCCAAATTATTATTACTCTAATTGTATTACTATTTTTAGAACCATTTTATTACTATTAAACTTTTAAAATTTTAAAAACAAGTGATTGGCGTTTTTCACAGGAGTTGAGTCCCAAATATATTTTGGTGTCGCTGAGAGAGGTATTTTTAATTCATTTGATGAGGGGATATTTTTGGATCTCTCAGGAATGCAAAGGGGAGCAGGGGAAGTGCTGAGTGCCTGGAGTGGAGGGATGCTGGGGAAAGGGGACCCTGGAACACCTGATGTAAAATTTCAATGGTCAATCCAAATTTTACTTCTATACCTTTTATTTTAAAGCAAGCAAGCAGCGCTGGGTGGCCGGGGAGTCACTGCTCCACTCACAGCACACACAGTTCAGTAAAGTATATATACTGTTTTTAAGCCTACAAAGCATTTTCCAATGTGCTTGGTTAGTCCAAATTAGCAAATATCAATAAGCTGGGAGCAGTAATTTCATAATATTTCTAGGTTGTCCTTGATTCCTATCCTTGTGGTTGTCTGGAGGGAGGCCTTGCACTGGTGTCTGCTACATGATTTTGTCAAGTGCATCAAGCTTTTTGTTATACATAAGCTTTTAATTGCTTTGTTGCAATATCTCTTAGCTTTACCCCAACTTCCTCTAATTTGTTCTAAGCATCAGTCATCTTGCTCCCTCATCTCTTTTGCTCTACTATACTTCTTTGATTTTGATGCTTTTTTTGGCTGTTTGGTCAGAAAGTTTCAAAACCTTTCTTTGTGTCTGTTTTGGACACAGCAGATAGAAGCATTTGCTGATTCCATTGCCAATTGGCACAAATCTCAAAAACAATTTCCACAGAATCAGGGGAGGGTGAGCCCTGGGACCCCCCAAAACCCCCTCATCATGCCTGAGCAGGACCCGGGAGAGGGGGAATGCCCAGGACCCACAGCCCCCCCAGCAGCTCTGAGAAGAGGGACCCCCATAACCCCAAAGTGAGGACACAGGAAACAGGGAACTCCTGGGAGAGGTTTTTGGACTCCTTGATTTTTGGAGGTATTTCTGGCCACCAGACGTCTGGTGACTTCTAGAGATGGACTTGCCCAGTGGGACCTCCGAAGGCAATGCACTCACATCTTGTTTTTCCCCCAAATCAGGATTTCCCATTCCCAAACCTCATCTGGATGGAGAAGGCTGTGAGGAAGAAGAAGATGCCCCAGCGCACTGAGGCAGGTGAGGAGGAAGTCAGTGCCCCTTTTCCCCTCTGTCCTGCTCCATCTCCCACCCCAGCACGGCCCCAGCTGCAGCACAGCCCCACTGCTGATGCTGTCCAGCCAGGGATGCACTGGGGGAATCCCCTTTCCCCTTCCCTCTGGCATGGAGGCAAATCCCATCCTCTTCTTGTCCTTCCTCCCCCAGGGAAGGAGCTGAGGATGGAGACCAGGGAGGACAAATCGCCACAGCAGAACCTGGTGGAAGAGGCCGTTTTGAGTGGCTCCAGGGCACAGGAGTCCACTGGGGAGGAAAAGCCCCAGAGATCCCTCAGGAGGAGGGGCTGCAAACCCAGCCCAGGGTGCTCCGAGGAGGAAAGACTCAGCCTGAGCCAGGAAGGCAGCCAGAGATGTGGCCAGAGCGCTGAGGTGGTGGTCCATGAGCAGCTTGATGATGGCAAGAAGCCCCACCAGTGCTTGGAATGTGGGAAGAGTTTCGGCAGGAGCGACCACCTGCTCATCCACCAGAGGACCCACACCGGGGAACGGCCCTATGAGTGTGGGGAATGTGGGAAGAGCTTCAGGATCAGCTCCCACCTGATCGTCCACCAGAGGATCCACACCAATGAACGGCCCCACAAGTGTGGGGAATGTGGGAAAGGGTTCAGGATCAACTCCAACCTGATCGCCCACCAGAGGATCCACACCAGTGAACGGCCCTATAAATGTGGAGAATGTGGGAAAGGGTTCAGGAGGAGCTCCAGCCTGAAACTCCACCAGATGATCCACACTGGGATACGACCCTTTGTGTGTGGGGAGTGTGGGAAGGGCTTCCGTGACAGCTCCCGCCTGATCATCCACCAGACAATGCACACTGGGGAGTGCCCCTACACGTGCTCAGAGTGTGGGAAGAGCTTCATTGAGAACTCCGGCCTGATTCTGCACCAGAGGATCCACACTGGGGAGAGGCCCTACAAGTGCAGGGAATGTGGGAAAAGCTTTAGGCAGAGCTGCCATCTGAATGCCCACCAGAGGATCCACACTGGGGAGAGGCCCTACAAGTGCGGGGAATGTGGGAAAAGCTTCAGTCAGAGCACTAGGCTGATTCTGCACCAGACGATCCACACCAGTGAGAGGCCTTACAGGTGTGGGGAATGTGGGAAATGCTTCAGGCAGAACTCTAAGCTGATTGCCCACCAGAGAATCCACACTGGGGAGAGACCCTATGAGTGTTCTGAGTGTGGGGAGAGGTTTCAGAGCCGATACCGTCTCCTCAATCAGCAGATTCACACCTTAGAGGCCCTTCTGCTGCCCTGACTGCAGGAAGGGCTTTTAGAAAAACTCCACCCTCGTCACCCACCAGCGGATCCACACTGGGGAGAGGCCCTGACAGTGTCCCAAGTGTGGGAAGAGCTTCTCCCAGAACTGTGCCGTGACCCAACACCAAGGGAGGCAGCAGTAAGGGATGCCCAACAAGTGCCCTGTGTGCAGGAAGAGTGTTACCTTGAGTTTCAAAGATTTTCTGAGCCTTCTAATGTTTACATTCTTGTAGCAAACTTTCTCAAACACTTTCTGTAAATAACTTCTTGTTCAGCATTCTTTTATAGAAGAAGAAAAATTTGATGGACTGTTGGTTTGTCCAGTGTCATTGGAGAGGTGGCACTTTCACCCTCCAATCCATGGTCGCTTTTAGAAAACTCTAAATGTTGGAGTCAGGAAATAAACTTCCCTTTTCTTCCCCTTGAGAGCAGCAGTGTGTGCGCTCGTGTTGTTTTGTGTCCTGCAGTGACAGGAAGAGCTTTGAGCGCTGCTTCAACTCCATCCCCCATTGGGGACCCCCACTGGATGGTCCACAGTGACCCTCTCTGTGCAGAGACTTGGTCATCCATGGTCCTGGTGATCCATGTTGGGAAGACACCTGGCTGGTGGTCTCCACGTCTTCCTGGCTCCCCTTGGGCACTTGGACACGGCCAGAGAAAAATCCATTGGGATGCAAACAGACATCAGAATTTCACAGGGGACAGCACAGTTTTTTACTTTCGACCCCAAAAAAGTCTCATCTTTTGCATCCTATCATTTTTCGGGTGGCATCCAGAATTCCAAGTGGTGTTGGAGGTCTTTTCCAACCCGAATCATTCCATGATTCTAATTCTCTCTGGCCCACCAGCATCTTCCACAGCCAAATGGTGATTGATTGGGGCAAAACCCAGGATTTTGGAGACAATGGAGTGGAAATCTTTCTAGAAAAGGTCCTTTCTACCCGCCCAGGCACACGGATACTCAGCCAGCATGGACACGTAAATGCTTTTATTTTGGCCTTTATTTTCGTTCATTTTTCATTATCCTTCACCCAACATTGGGGTAAATATAAAGACATTTAACTCACACACACATGGTGACATTGTGGGACATGGGTGGGGACATGGTGGGGATGGGGACAAGGACCTGGGTGGGGACATGGTGGGGATGGGGACAAGGACCTGGGTGGGGATATGGTGGGGATGGGGACCAGGACATGGCTGTGGATGGCAATATTGGGCATGGGGGGGTGTCACAGATAGAGATGGTGACATGGGGCTCTATGGCCATGGAGGAGGACATGGGGGACATGGCCATGGATGGTGACACAAGTGGCCTAGAGACAAGTCCATGGGTTGACATGTCCATGCCATGGGGTGTCCCATGGCCAAGGACAACACATCCCCACCACCACCATGATACTGTCCCTTTCATGCTACCATTTATTCCCTGCTCCTCCCCATTGTCACCCCACTGTGAACCCAGCCAGGGACAGGGGTGACATTTGGGCACACTCCTGTCCCCACTCCAGCACATGCCTGGGGCCAGCAGAGAAGGGGATGAAGGATGACGGGGACCGTTCCTTGCTGTTCTCCGGACTGAACCTTAGAGGACTGAACACCTGGGGTGACACCGACACAGTCACACCGAGGGGACACAGCTGTCACCACCATGGTGACAGGGACACCTCATAGGGTGGCCCTACCTCAGGCTTGGGCCAGAGGTCTGGGTTGTGGTGGGTCCCGTAGATGCTCATCAGGCAGATGACCCCTGGTGGGATGGGAATGGCCACTTTAGGGACAGCAGATGAGGGTGGGTGGTGACACTGGGGACACCCTGGCCATGCCATACCCTTGGGGATGACACAGCCATCACACAGGGGGATGTCCTCGGTGCAGCGCCGGGACACAGCAGTGACAGGAGGGTGCAGCCACAGGCTCTCCTTGATGCACATGGTTGTGAAGGGCAGCTGGGACAGGTCGTCCCTGGGGACAAGCGGGGGTGGCACCGTGTCCCCAAGCCACATGACGGGGGTGGCCTGGGGACATCTCACCATTCAATGTCTGCAGTGTCCTGGCCAGCCAGGAGCTCCTGGACCTGCTGGCGGCATCACTCCTGGTGCTCAGGATGGCCGGCCAGGTTGTAGAAGAGCCATGCCAGGCCATGGTGTCATGGCCTGTGGGGACACTGGGTGAGTGAGGGGACACTGGAGTGGCTCCTCCCCAGTGGCACCTGGGAGCTCGTGCTCACCCTCAGACATGAAGGTGTCAGCCTCAGCCGCGATGTCCTCATCTGACAGGGTGCGGCCATTCTCGTCCTGCAGGGGCAAGATGGGCCACGGGCCACTGGGGCCACCAGTCTGTGGCCACCTGGGGCCAAATCCCATCCATGGCCACCACCCTATGGCACCACCATCCCACTGGCCACCAGCTCTATGGTCAGTGCTGCCCATGGCCACCACTGTTCTCCTGTGGCCACCAGTCTATGCCCAAGCCCCCCATGGCCACCAGCATCCTACTGGCCTCTATGGCCAATCCTTCCATGGCCACCACCACTCTCTTGACCACTTTCATGCCCCATGGCCACCACCCCAGCCCCACCTTGGTGAGCAGCAGGATGTACTCGCTGGTCTGTCTGCACCAGGGACAATGGGGGGACACTGTGGCCACCAGCATGGATGATAGCAGGACCATTGGGGCCACCAGAATGGCCAACAGGGACAGTGATGGGAAAGGATGGCCAGTGGGGACCATGGCAGAGCCAGCACAGCCACCAGGATGACCAGCAGGGACAATGGTAGGGTCACCAGGGCCACCAGGATGGCCAACAGGGACAATGGTAGGGTCACCAGGGCCACCAGGATGGTGTCATGATCCGCTCGTACAAGCAGGGGTCATGATGGTTCGTTAACTGATCTCAGAGTGCAAAAGCAACACGGAAGGGGATTTTGGTATTAATCAAAACAAATGCACCTTTAATTGAGTGCCCACAGCAGATGTGATGGAAGGATTAGAAAGGAGAATAAAGGATAGAGAGAGAGAGAGAGAGAGAAAGAGGGGAGGAATAGCTGCCAATGGAGAGATGAAACCCTCGTGGTCCAGCCAATAGATCCGTCTTGTCACGTCAGGGAGAATCTCAAAGTCTTCATTCTATTGTAGTCCTCCACCAAGGGGGGGAACAGGTAAGTCTATTGAAACCACCGAGAGGGAACAGGTAAGTTTGCAGACAGTCCATGTTCTCAGCAGTGAGCGAGACCAATTGTTTTCTTGGTCCAGGGAGCACACCTGCAGGCAACACTTGGCAAACATCTCACTTCAGTCCGGCCAGCCCCTGTGTTAGAGTTATAGGGGTGTCAGTCTCAGCCCTTGGGAGGGGGCTTCAGTCTCCGTCCATCACAGTGGTCGTGAGGCAGATGAGGGAAACCTCAGAGTGTCTCTTACAGATGATCAGTGGGGACAGGTAACAATCACTCCTGGCCGTGGCTCTCGTGGCTGAAGATGCACTTCTGGAGCGTGTCCAGGGTGAGGAGGCTCAGGGGCTGTAGCACCTCCAACTCCACCGGCCCCCACCAGCTGCCACTGCTGCTGCCGCCCACTTACGGGAAGGAATGGGTTGGGGAGGGAACAGGGAGGGGATCAGGGACAGGAGAGAGGGGATAAATTGGGGGGTGGGACAGCAGTGGGAGAGGGGGAAGAGTGGGGAGTGGCTGTAGAACAGGGATGTGGTGATGAATGAGGGGTGGGGTTGGGATTTGGGGGCAGCTTTGTGTTTGGGGTATGGGGCAGTACAGAATTTGGGTACAAGACGGGACTCGGGGTGCAGGACAGGACTCAGCATGCAGCAGTGGGTGCAGGACAGAATTTTGGGTGCAGGATTGTCCTAAGGTGACGTTATGATGCTTGTATCCCCATTCATCTGTTCTGTTTATGCTGGATATCATGTTCTGTGCCTTCAAGACTGGCTCTGAAGAGTGAAGTTTTGTTTTGGTTTTGATATCAGCCTGCTCCCCAACGGCTGGTGGGACAAACAGACAGGGCAGTACATAGTGCTGCTTTTGCTTTTTGCTTGGCTTTTTGCTTTGCTCTTGCTTTTGTTTCTGCTCATTAGTTAGTTTAGCTAAGCAGTCTGAATTTTTGCCTGGACTGTTTTCCTTTCCCTTTCTTGGAACCACTCAAACCTGCTCTGGACTGGGACCTGGGAACACCGAGAGTTTGCACCTTGTGGCTGCAGATGCTGCCCCAGCACCAGAGGGACTGATAACAGAGCGACCACTCCCAAGAGAGACTTTGTGAATTTGTCATCTTTTTCAGAGTGATGAAAGAGTGTTGCCACCTGGTATTGTTCATTTTGTGTGCTGGGGAGTGTTTTGCCTGTAAAATGAACAGGTTCTTTCCACTTCTTTCCAAGGAATCCTTCCCGAACCGTTTGGCAGGAGGGGCTGTGTGGGTTTGCTTTCTGGAGGGGCCCCTTTGGAGGTTTTCTCCCAAATTTGCCCTAAACCAGGACAAAATTTGGTGCCCAATGCATGGGGCTTGAGAGAGAGTGGAAAAAACCCTGTTCTGACTGCATTTTGGTTGCCATTACTCTGTGTTGGTATCAAGCAGTTAATGGCCATGTTTTTTGAATTCATAATGTCTCTTGGGGTGGAGGCTTGCATGCATTTCTGGTCCCTAGGTGCGGAGGATCATTAACGGGACATCACAGCATGATCAATATGATCAAGTGAAGCCAATTTATTACAAAAAGCAAGCCATCTTTATACTGTTCTCTATTGTTCACACCTCAAGCTAATACATGATTGGTTAAGTCCTTTTTACGCACGCATTTTGACATTTCAGTTAATTTTAGTTAGTCTTTCTTCTTCATGCATCTCGCTGCAGTTTTCTTGTCTGCCTTTGCATCCTGAACCATCTGCTGCTAAACATGTTCTTCTTCTTTTGTGTCTTTCAAGGGCATGGTGACCTTACTCAGTTTCTATGAAGGCTGCATTGTGCATATGTTGCATATGTCCATTGTCCTGCAAAAAACCCTCAACACTCCTCCCAATGCTTTCTGGTCATTCAAGTGCCCTTCAGCTGACTTGTTTCATGCTTTGAGCTTCAGGGAATTGCCTAATATTTCTGAAGCTCAAATAAATAGCATATTAGTCAACATCCTAATTGTGTTTATATCTCACAGAATTGCCTTTTCTTTTGTGTTTGTCTGAAACTGTTACTGTACAGAAATGTCTGAGAGATGGTGGACATGTCAGATGCTGCTGGGACATCCCAGAGCACTTGGACCTGGACTCTGCACAGGAGAGCTCTTCATCCCCTTTCTCTCTTTTCCTCCCTTTGGGCATGGAGGCAGCTCCTGACTTCAGCCTGTGACTCGTGTGTGCAAAGAGCAATTCTGGGCAGAATTGGGGCAGGGAGGGTTTGGGGAGACCTTGGGATCTGTGCTGGGCACAGAAGGTGTTTTCCATTGCTCTGAGGCTGTCTGCTGTGGAAAGTGGATTTAATATCCAGCAGAGGAATGACTTTTGCATTTGATGGAGCTGGGCCTCCCCTTGGCTTTGTTGGATGAAAAGATACAGAGAAGCACACGCAGAGCTACCAACTCCTGGATTCCAGCAGTGTTCAGATAGAAATTCCTAGAGGAGGTAGGGTCAAGATGTGTGCTTGCCTTGTGGTCAGCCTCAAATACCCCTTGGTCTTCCTGAGCCCTTTCCCCAGGTGGGCCTTGGGGTCATTTGGTCCCTCAGGAGCTGGGCTGGGGGCTGCAGAGGTGGCTGTGGAGCATTGCCTGTGCTGTGCCAGGGACTGGCAGCCACTGCTGGGCTGGCATAGAGGCTCTGGGGGCATTGGGGTTCCAGGGCAGGGCAGGGCAGGGGTTCCAGGGCAGGGCACGGCTGCACCTGCCCCTTCCTCCCCCCCACACAAAATGTTTTGAGCCAACAATCTCCTCCAGTCTGTCACTACAGGGAATGCTGGAAGTGAAATCCCATTTGTGGCCATGGGCACCTGGATTAGAAGGACAGTTCTTTTCCATAGGAAGGAAAGCACAGAGCTCCAAGGTTTGGAAGGCAGGTGAGAGCCTCAGTAGGCCAAGGCCAGCTAGACTTGTCAGTAATAGCAGATTTGTTACAGGGCTTGCAAGGGTTTTTCAGGGTGAAGAGAGAGACGAGAATGTTGACCTCATGTTCAGAAGGCTAGATTTATTATTTTATGATATATATTACATTATAACTATACTAAAAAGAAATAGAGAGAAAGTTCTCAGAATGCTAGCTAAGCTAAGAATAGAAAAGGAATGAATAACAAAGGGCTGTGTCCAGGCAGAAAGCAAGAACAGCTCTGCCGTGAGTGGTCAGCGAATCCAAACATCCGCCCAAGACCAATCACGCATCCACCTGTTGCATTCCACAGCAGCAGATAACCATTGTTTACATTTTGTTGCTGAGGCCACAGTTTCCCAGAAGGGGAAAAAAATCCTAAAGAAAGGATTTTTCAGAAAAGATGTCTGTGACATGTCACCCTTTTAAATTTAGTTTAATTAAAAAGAAAAGTGTTTGTAATTTTCTCTGCTGGGCACATACCAAGGAAAGAACAAACACTTGACAGGTTATCTGTTGCCAATCAAAACCTCACTCAAGTGCTGGTGTGGAATGAACAGGGAATTTCTTCACCTGTAGAACATACAATTCTATCAAATCACTAAAACAATCTTACAGTATAAGAAAATACAAAAAAACAATGCAAAGAGAGTCCATGTCCAAACAGCTGAGTTTCAGGAAAAAGTCCATGGACTGAAGATATTCCTCTTGGACATATCTGAAAGTCCCTTTTGGTCCTGAAACAGGCTTGCTGCAGAAAAGTCCATCAATAGTTATCAAAAGTCCATTGACAGTCACAAAATAATTTCAAACAATTTTGAGACTTCTGGAATGTCTTCGCCACAGCCCTTTTTTGAGCACTTTTGGGCTGAAGCCAAGTTTTTGGCCCTTCAATGCTTCAGAGCTGCTGCCAGCTATTTCAAGTCTTTTTATTTAATTAATTTTTTTTTTTTTAAATAGGAAAAAGCAGCAGCAGAGGAGCCAGAGAGGCCCTGGGGGGCCCTGACCCATGTGGATGTACCAGGAACCCCAGATCTGGCCCACAAAAGGTGGGCCAGGACCGGTAGGGGAAAGCAAAACCCCCAAACCCATCAGGAGGCCGGGAGGTGGCCCTGGCCCAGGGAGCCGAGCCCAACAGCCCAGGCCCAACCCCCGAGGCAGGCTCTGCCTTGCCACAGGCCTACACTCTGCTGCCAGTATAATGGCAGAACAGGCGGTGAGACGCTTCTTTTCCCCAAAATCACCAAGGCATGCCAGCAGTGAGGGAATAGAAGCAGCCCCAAGCGCCCTCATCTCGGGTCTAGGAATGTTTCTTCCCCACAGCAAGAAAGAGATGATCGCTTCCCGCTGTGCCCTCTGCCTCTGCAATGCAAATGCAACAGGTGTGTCTCCCATCTGCCTCACGGCACCACCCCCTCTCGGCTGGGGACCAAAGGCAGAACTCTCGGCACCCACCTGCCCCTCGCCGCTGGGGCTCATGAGGGGCGGCAGAGATGGCAACCTCCAAGGGGCAGCAACTGACCAACCACTCCCCAACCCACCGAGAACGCTGATTTTGAATGCCGGCAGATGGGCTGCCCCCGCCCCCAGATGTCAGGCCATGCCTCCATGGAAGGAGAGGCCGACGCCCTCTTCCCCTGTCCCAGCTGCCCCCGCAGGGGCAGCCCCGGGACAGCCCGAAAAACTTGGGGGGGAAATCTCGCTGGGTGCAGGAGCCATTGCGGCAGCTGCTGCCAGGAGCGGTGGGACTGCAAGCTGCTCTGCCTCTGCGGGAGAGCCTGCCGGGCGAGGTACGGGGTCGGCAGCGTCTTCTGCTGGCTCTGGGATCGGCTGCGGAGGCGGCGAGGGCAGAGAGGGGGCTGGCGGAGGTGGCAAGGCCGGTGAAGGGGCAGGCGGGACCGCCCGGGGAGGCGGCTGCGGGGGGCGTCCCGGCGGTGCTGGCCGGGGCGGTGCTCGTGGTGCCGGCCGGGGTGGAGCCGCCCACTCTTCATCCCCCAGAGAGAGAGAAGGGGGGGGGAGAAAGACCGCTCCATCTGAGTATGCTCCGAAGATGCAGAGAAAAAACTTTGGGTTCGATTGAAACATCGCCCCTCTGCCGGGATGGAGGGAGGCTGGGAAGCAGTGGATCGTCTCCCCCCCTGCAAAGGGTCTTCTCCTGCTGGAGACAGGGGAACTGGGGCTTGCCCGTTGCATTTAGCAATCCAGGGAAAAACAACTGCTCTCTGTTTCAAGATAGAAAAGAGTACACAGAAGACTGGGTAAACGCGGGGGTGTCCCAAACCACGGTCCCAAACGAATTGGAAAATGGATTCCATGCACTCCCATACGAACACATCAAGTTCATACAGCACATCCGTTAAAAACCCAAAGAGCTTTGCCCATTGAAAAAACACATGGAAATGTGTCTCCAACAGGCAAAATCCATCCTCTTCATCCCATTTGTGCCAGAGGGCAATAAGCTTCTCCTCTGAAGGGGAGAATTGAACCTCAGCCCTGGTGGGAATGCCCCACCACCTTTGCAGCCATAACCTGCGAAGGCCAGGATCGTCAGGAAGGGAAAAGCCAACAGTACCTTTTGAAAGAGTCCAGCATGCTCTGGCCAGCTCCATTGTGCTTATGCACTTTCCGAACATCTTCCTGGGGGCTTTTCAGGAGGTTCTCTTTGTGGTCAGCCTTGCTGTGAACTCTGTCCAAATCTGGATCTTCAGTTCTTCAGCTCCTGGCTAGAATCCACCTCTGTGGTCACTTGGGAAGCAACCATCAATGTCATACATTCGGGGTTTACCCAGTGCAGCAATTGCTCCTCTGGGGTCACCAATTGATGGTTTTGTCCTCCTCATTCACTCGGGGTTCACCAATTGTCACAGGGCTTGCAAGGGTTGCAGGGTGAGAGAGAGGCGAGAATGTTGACCTCATGTTCAGAAGGCTTGATTTATTATTTTATGATATATATTACATTATGACTATACTAATAGGAATAGAAGGAAAAGTTCTCAGAAGACTAGCTAAGCTAAGAATAGAAAAGGAGTGAATAACAAGGGGCTGTGTCTCAGCAGGGGGTGAGACCCAGCTCTGCTGTGAGTGGTCAGTAAATCCAAACATCCACGTGAGACCAATCACGGATTCACCTGTTGCACTCCACAGCAGCAGATAACCATTGTTTACATTTTGTTGCTGAGGCCACAGCTTCTCAGAAGGGAGAAAAATCCTAAAGAAAGGATTTTTATGAAAAGATGTCGGTGACACATTTAAACCAGCTGAGTTAGATAGACTGACTTAAATTACATAAATTAGAGAAATCAATTAGACAATTCAGCCAGTTAAACCAGTTACCCCAGCTAAAGGTGCCAGGCCCTGGGGAACTTTGCCCCGGATTCACCACCAGGGAGTTGGTTCTATTTAACCACCAGCAAGTTGTAATTTAGGATTTTTCCAAACAGGGGAGGGATTTGCCTGCCCCAGGACATTCCCAGCACCAGTGGAGACCCAGAAGGTGCTCAGAGGGGGAGACCACAGGGAAATTTGGGGGCTGAGCTGGAGATGCTGGATCCAGGGTCTACATGGATCAAAGGAGACCAAGGTGAAGATTCTGGATGCAAGGAGTACTGAGGAGAGCCTGGGACTGAGGAAATCCCAGAGCTGAGGAGAAGATTTCAGTGCTGAGGAGACCTGGATCCAAAGAGACACCGAATCTGAGAGGAATCCAAATCCAATAAATTTCCAGAGACAGGAGCAAGATTCCAGAGCTGAGAAGATTCTGAATCCAAGGAGACCCCAGAGCTGAGGAAAAGATCCTGGATTGAAGAAGAAGATTCTGGAACAAAGAGACTCAGGAGCTGAGGAGGAGACCTTGGAGTGAGAAGATCATGGATTCAAGGAGACTCCAGAGCTGAGAAAATTCTGTCTCCAAGGCCAAGATCCCAGAGCTGAGGAAACCCCAGACTGGAGGAGTAGATTCTGTCCCCCTGGAGCAGCCAATCGCGTGCCAAGCTGTGGAATTTCCTGGAGAGGACCGTGGAGATCCAGATATCCAACAGCATCTGGAATGTCACCCTGGAGAACCCCAGGTGAGGGGAAGGTGCAGGAGGACCCCTGGGGTGCAGGGTGTGTGGTGGTTTTAGTTTGAAATTGGGTGGAAACACCAATTTTGTGTTGTGGTTTAGGTTTGCTAATTTAAGATTTTTTTAATTTGAATTTTTTTTTTTTTTTGCTGATGTACTAAAGATTGTGGTAAGTTTGGTGTTGGCTGATTCCTGATACACTTACTTTTTGTTGTGAGATAGGATTAGGAGAAAGGTAAAGCAGGTTTAAAACTTCAAGCGGGTATAAAGAAAATGTTATTAAAAGTAATTAGAAGGAAAAAGGTTGTAAGAACTAAAACAAACCTTTTAGAACACTTTTCTTCTTCTCACAACTTTTCTTCCTCACTGATAATGTAAAGAAATTACACTGAAGATTTTTAGTTAGTTTATAATTTTTAAAATAGTTTTTCTTTAGTTTATTGAGGGGGAGAAGTCTTTTTTGTTAAGGTTATGGAGACTTTTTTATAAGAGACAAAGTAACCAGGTTTTTTGTGGTTCTTAATTTGTTACAAACAGCAGTTGTTTGGGGAATTTTGCTATGATAAAGTTTTCCTTATTGTTATAAGCATTTTTATAGCTTGTTGATGGGTTATGTTGATTTAGGGGGTATTGTTTTAAAGATGTGTTGTTTCAAGGTGAAAATTCTCTTTATTGTTGTCGTGGTTTGACCGGAAATGGGACATCTGGGATATTTTGTTTTGCTGTGATTACCAATGGGTAATTGGAATTTAAGATGGGCACTTAGTTTGACCAGTGGGACATTTGGATCCGCCTCTTGAGACTACGAACTCAAGGGGTTAAAAGCAGGGCTCTTGGCCTTCGGAGTCCTCTTGGGATTTCCGGCGTGAAGAAGTCTCTCCCCCGGCCCAGTTTCTGGCTGGGCTGGGGGAGGGGAAAGCCACGTGGCCGATCTACGGTAGGCCCGGGTTCGGAGGAAGGGTGGCAGACCCTTGAGCGACCTGTTTATTCCCCCCCCAGAGAATGCAGCCCGTGCTCGAACTGTATATCTTGAAACTTGATATCATGTGCCGGCAGGCAGCACGGCTGGGAGGAGAAAGGGGGGGGCAGCGGGCAGTCCGGCCGCCTGGGAGAACTTTTAACCCTTTGGGGAATGAAGGCTTCGCAGAACATTGCCTTTCCTGGGAAAGGGACAGGAGTGGAAGATGAAGGAAGAAAATCAGGCCAGTAAGGAGGGTCTGGCAAAGGGAGAAGAGAGATGTTGAAGGAATGGAGGAAGATGGAGTGGCAGTTTTTGCTGGACTCTTTTTTGTTGTATTTCCATGGACTGTTTCCTGGTGAGGCAGAGGCTGTATTGCAGGGGGAAGCGGAGGCTCGGCGTCAAGAGAGTTTGGTTTTGAGACCCCTCGGCCCCAGGGGGTATAGAAGACATGGGGGGGACAGAGGTCCCAGGATTGTGACTGTACTCTGCTTGGAACGAGACGAGGCATTCTTAAAAGGCCCTGAAGGCAGGCCCCTGCCCCATCCCATGCCAGGTGGTGAGAGCACCTCGGCATGGAAAGGAGATGTCACGAGATAGCAAAATACCGGGCGGATTGCTGATTGTGACAAGAAGTCCATGGCACAAGGAAGGACTCCGTCTATCCCTTATGAGCTGAAGATTTGATTTTTTTTCCAAAGGGTGGTGCCAGACCGAGTGTGGATAATTTTTTGGGAAATGTAAATGTGTTTGGGAATTTGGTGGGAGGAGGATAAGGAAGTGTTTCTGTGTAGTTTTCATTCTCCTTGTTTTTTTCCCCTGTGTGTGTGTAGTTTAGTAATTGTGTGTGTAGTTTAGTTAATAAACTTCTCTTTATGTTTAAGTTGGAGCCTGCTTTGCTTATTTCCTGGCCACATCTCACAGCAGATATCAGGTAAAAGGTATATTTATGGGGGCCTTGGCTTTGCCAGGCCTAAACCATAACAATTGTCTATTTTTAAAATTATTTTTGTTTTTAGGAATAGAGATTTTCTTTTTTTTCCCCTGAAGCATAGGAATATGCTTTTTTTCTGTTTAACTTTTTCTAGGATTACAGCTATTTTAGCATTTGTTTATTTTAGTATGGAGGCTTTTGTTTGCTATCAACTTTATACACTTTTATTTCTTTATAGCTTTGTGTGCTGTAAGGAAAAATAGTCTTTTCTCTATAGCTTATAAGAGGATTTTAGCTCATGAAAGCCAATAGTTTCTTTTTCTTTCTTATTTGGGACTTCTTCTACACCAACTTTGATGTCTTAATGCTGTTCTTTTACATGTTTGTATTTCGGGGTTTTTTTCTCACTTGAGAGAGGACTGAGGCACTAGAAGGGTTAACATTACATTGAATTTGACTCCATGTCCTCAGAAGGCTGATTTATTATTTTATGATATTATATGATATTATAATATCTCAGAATCTCTGCTGATCACAGTGACCCTAAGATGTGTCAGAAAGTCTCTTTTCCCAGACCGGCATTAGAAGAAGGAGTCAGAACTCTTCTATTCTTATTCTTAGGGTTGTTTATTGGTTTTTTATCTATAATTTTTTTTTTACTCACCGAGGTCTGTCTGGCAGGTCGGGTCGAGGCACATTGCCTGTCCTTGAGGTGGTGTTATCTTTTTATACTAAAAACTACGTGTACAATATTTACAATAACTTCTAAATGCTTATCACCTATGTTAGACAGTGAGTTTTTACTCTAAACTAATCTAAATATGCCAACAACACTTAAAAGATGGAGGAAGAAGGAAAGGAAGGAAAGGAAGGAAAGGAAGGAAAGCAAGGAAAGGAAGGAAAGGAAGGACAAGGCATGCTTAAATTCTTCTATCTTGGGACTTCAAGCCCTCATTCTAAAAATCTCAAAAATCTATTTTTAGCCCCATGACAAACTAACTATTATTCTACCTAAACTCTCTTGACTTGTAATCCTTCCTATAAAGGCTGGTAATTGTTTTTTCTAAGGGCTAAATCAAAGACACAGGGGTCTTGGGCTCTGTGCCAAGGTCTCTGAGCCCCCCATGCAGGGGCTGGAGCCCTCCAGGGCAGCCAGAGGAATTTCCTGGGTTCCCTCAATATTATATTAAAAGAAATTATATACTAAAACTACACTAAAGAAAGAGAAAGGAGATATCAGAAGGCTGTAAAAGAATGAATAATAAAAACCCGTGACTGACCAGAGTCCCGACCCAGCTGGACTGGGATTGGTCATTAATTAAAAACAATTCATATGCTGGGTAAACAATTCTCCAAATCACATCCCAAATCAGCAAAACAGGGAGAAGCTGAGGCTTCCCAGCTTCCCAGGAGAAGAAATCCTGGCAAAGGGATTTTCCATAAAATATCACAGTGACACTGTTTGGCTTGGTTTGACTGAGATGGGGGTTGAGGTTGGGGGTTGCTGCTTTTTTGTTGATTGGAAATGAAAGAGAGAGTTTTGGAGGTTTTTGGTTTTTAACATATGTGCTTCACAGAGTTATGCCCAGCTTCTCAGTGGTTCAGCAGTCCGTCAGTTACACAAAAAGCTTTGCATCACTTCCATGAATTTTCCTCCCATTCCAAACCAGGACAGGGTGGTGTCGCAGACATATTTTATGAAAAATCTTTTCATTAAGATTTTTTCTCTTGAGAAGTTGAGAGACTTCAAAAACTAAATGTAAACAATAATTATTTGCTGCTGTAGAATGCAGCAAGTGCATCTTTGTTTGGTTTCATGTAGTTGTTTTTAATTATTAGCTAATCACAGTCCAGCTGTCTCAGACTCTCTAGTCAGTCACAAGATTTTATTATCATTCTATCCTTTTCTATTCTTTGCTAGCTTTCTGATTAAATCTTTTCTCCTTTTATTTTAGTAAGTTTTAATATATAATTTTCTTTTTATATAATATATATAATAAAATAATAAATTTGCTACTGTAGAATGCAACAAGTGCATCTTTGATTGGTCTCATGTAGTTGTTTTAAATTAATGGCTAATCACAGTCCAGCTATCTCAGACAAGATTTTATTATCATTCTATTCTTTTCTATTTTCTGTCAACTTTCTGATAAAATCTTTTCTCCTATCATTTTAGTAAGTTTTAATATACAATTTTCTTTTAATAAATATCACAAAATAATAAATCAGCCTTCTGAAATATAAAGTCAACATTCTCATGTCTTCCCTTGTCCTGAGACCCCTGTAAACATCACCACAGGGTGGGGTCATCATTCCACGATGGGAGCATTTCCTAGGGCTTGGTCCATCTCATACTTGTCCACCAGTGCTCCCATCACCTCCCAGTGCTCCCAGCGCCTCCCAGCAGTGCTCCCATCACCTCCCAGTGCTCCCAGCACTTCCCAGTAATGCCCCCATCACCTCCCAGTGCTCCCAGCACCTCCCAGCAGTACCCCCATCACCTCCCAGTGCCCCCAGCGCCTCCCAGCAGTGCTCCCATCACCTCCCAGTGCTCCCAGCACTTCCCAGTAATGCCCCCATCACCTCCCAGTGCCCCCAGCACCTCCCAGTGGTGCTCCCACCACCTCCCAGTGGTGGCGAGACTGTCTTCTGCTGGTTCCACCACCCGCCACTTGCTCCACGATGATCTCCTGGTGTGTGACCGTGTTCACAGGGGCCCGAGAATGAGGGAAGAGATGAGGATCTGACTCCATGTTTCAGAAAGCTTGATTTATTATTTTATTATATATAATATATTAAAACTATACTAAAAGAATAGAAGAAAGGATTTCATTAGAAGGCTAGCTAAGAATAGAAAAAGAAAGAATGAATAACAAAAGGTTCTGTCTCAGAAAGAGAGTCCGAGCCAGCTGACTGTGATTGGCCATTAATTAGAAACAACCACATGAGACCAATCACAGATGCACCTATTGCATCCCACAGCAGCAGATAACCATTGTTTACATTTTGTTCCTGAGGCCTCTCAGGAACATTTTACATTTTGTTTATTCTCAAGAGGAAAAATCCTAAAGAAAGCGTTTTTCATTTAAAAATGTCTGTGGCACTGGGGGTCTCACCATGCTCCCCTGATGGCACAGCCCCGTTTCTCCTCCCCAGGACCTACTTCTACAGCGGGCACAGCTCCGTCCCCCCCAGCCCTTCCGTGCCCCCAGGCTCCTCTGACACCTGCCAGCTCTCCAGCCCCCTGTTCTGCGGCTGTTGTGGAGTCCTGGTCTATGAGGCCACCACCTTCACCATGGCCATCTTCTTCTCCAACCCCCTGGACTACAACCGCTTTGCCATGGAGCTGGGCCTGGAGCTGTCCCTGGTCAAAGCTCACCTGGGCAGCTTGAAGGACACCTACAGCCGCATGTCCCAGATGAGGACGTCCTTCACCACCAACGGGAGCACTGCGTGCTGCCACGTCACCCTGGACACCTGCCAGGAGCCCGTCCAGGTGAGTATTGGCCACGCCAAGGTGACAGCCACCATGTCCAACACACGGAGGTCCATTATCAGGGTGGTTCTGCAGGAGCAGGAGGGCTCAGGGAAGGAAGCTGGAGAGAGGCTTCCATGCTATGTGACAGCAAAGGAATTAATTTAGTTTTTACTGGGCTTGTGAACAGAGAAACCAGGCACACAAAAACTGCTTTTCCCAGCAAGAACAGTTGGAAGAGAAGAAGAAAACATCCGGCTCAAGAATGTAGGAATAGACAAAACAAACAAAACAAGGACTGATTCTGGGCTTTATGGTAATGGATAAATTGTAATATGTAAATTGCTTACTTGTAAAATCATGTGTACACAAATGGTTAGGAGTTTCCTTTGTGTGACCTCAGGCCTGAATAAATTATGCCTTTTTAAAGCAAATCAGTGTTAAGGAGGCTTGTTCCAACAATATGGAGTTTTTGTGGCAGCCAGAAGATCAGCCTAGAGCTTCAATGAATCTACAGATCTCCAGCCAGCACTGAAGAATTTTCAGGGAGAACCTCAACTTTAGACCTTCAGGGACTCTAGGCAACATCCCTGGTGTAAGTGAAGGCATCATTTAAATTATTTTCCTTTGGGTTATTGACAAGGGATGCAAATCCCCACACAGAGTTACTGGTAAGTGTCAGAACCCAGGAAATTCCTCTGGCTGTCTTGGATGGCTCCAGCCCCTGCCCAGGGGGCTCAGAGACCTTGGCACAGAGTCCAAGACCCCTGTGACTTTGATTTTGATCCATGGAAAAAAAACTTTCCAACCTTATATGAGGATCTGCAAGCCACGAAATTCTAAGTAGAGTAATAGTTTGTCATGGGGTGAAAAATAGGTTTTTGGGGTTTTTAGAATGGGGGTTCGGGAGGCAAGATGGAGGAATCTGGGTGTGTCCAGTCTTTCTCCTTCTTCTTCTTGGCCTCCATCTTCTGCTGTGATGCTGGCACTTTTGGATTGGTTTAGAGTAGAAGCTCACTGTCTAACATAGGTGATAGGTATTGGGAAGTTCTGACACTGGGGACGCTCCTAGGGCCTCTCCCCAGTGTGGATGCTGTTGGTGCCTGACAAGGGCGGAGTTGTCACTGAAGCCCTTCCCACATTTCCCACACTCATAGGGCCATTCCCCAGTGTGGATCATCTGGTGCTTGATCAGGGTGCTGCTCTGCCTGAAGCTCTTCCCACACTCCAAGCACTTGTGGGGCTTCTCCCCGTCATGAAGCTGCCCATGGACCACCAGCTCCGAGCACTGGAAGGAGCTCTCTCCACCTTCCTGGCACGGGGTGGTTCTTTCCTCCTCAGAGCACCCTGGGCTGGGTTTGCAGCCCTCCTCCTGTGGAATCTCTGGGGATTTTCCTCCCCATTAGAATTCCGCACTGTGGAGTCACTCAAAATGGCCTTTTCCATGAGGTTCTGCCATGGAGGTTTTTCCTCCATGGTCTCCATTCTCAGCTCCTTCTCTGGGGGAGGAAGGACAAGGAGAGGATGGGATTTGCCTCCGTGCCAGAGGGAAAGGGAAGGAGATTCCCCCAGTGCATCCCCAGCAGGACGGCGTTGGCAGCAGGGTTGTCCTGCAGCCAGGGGCCATGCTGGGCTGGGAGATGGAGCAGGAGAGAGGGGGAAAGGGGCACTGACTTCCTCCTCACCTGACTAGGTGTCCGGAGGCTGCTTCTTGTTCCTCGCAGTCTCCTCCTCCATCCAATCAAGATTTGGGAATGGGAAATCCTGTTCTGGGAAGAAAACAAAGGGTGCACACATTCTCTTTTGTTCCGGGGGCTGTGCTGGGCTGGGTGATGGAGCAGCAGAGAGGGGGAAAGGGGCAATGGCTTCCTCCTCACCTGCCTGGGTATGCAAGGGCACCTTCCTCTTCCTCGCTGCCTCCTCCCCCATCCAATCAAGTTTTGGGAATAGGAAATCCTGGTTTGGGAAGAAGACAAGCGGTGAGTACATTGTCTTTTGTACTGGTTTGAAGGCAAACCTGGGGGAGTGTCTAAGCGCGAATTACAATTTAATAAGAAAATGAAGATCAAGGCAATGATACGGAAACACTGCCTTAAACTGACAGAGTCAGGATATAATCTGACACCCTGTTGGTCAGGGTGGTAGCAGCAGGCCCAGTAAATGGTGGCTGCAGTCGTGTTGGAGTGATGAACGTGATTCTGTCCAAGCAGTGATGCTGTAGAAGGGTCTGGTCATCCTCTGAAGGTCCAGTGGTGGTTATGGAGCGCTTGTCCTCTGGGAACCCAGTAGGCAAGGTGCTGCTGGTGTAGGCAAGGCTCAGCTTATATCCAGGTAGGAATGCTTGGTTCCTCCCCCTGGGTGGATCATCCCACAGTGGGATGATGGAATTTTATCAGTCCTGCAGTGACACTCAATGGCCCATTCACAGAAGATATCTCCCCTGGAGGGCGTTATCAGGGCTGACTCATGGAAGAGATAAAGAACACTGCCCCATCTGTTTATAGCAGTTGATGAAGGTGGGGATTGAAAACATGCATTTGGTTACATCTTGCATTGCAACCTGAAACAGTGGGGTAACCCCTGCTCAGGTGGTGAACACCACCCCCCTTACCCAAACTGGCTCAGGTGTAAAACCCCCACCCCGGGAAGGGCACACACACAGGGGACAATGTCACGCTTGCCCTGCTCCAGGTGAGGTCTCTGTCCCTGTCACTCCCTTGCTCTCTCCCCTTTTCTCTTTCTTTCCGTCTCTCTCTCTCTACCTCACATTTACTGCTCAATAAAATTCACCTTGGATTTAGTATTGTTAGCACTTTAACTGGGGCAGAGGAATCTCTCTAACAATTTTCTTAACTAGACGGTGACATTATTTTGGCACAGTGAGTTCAGGGCACTGTTCTCTGACGTCAAGTGCCTTTGACAACAGCATGGTTCCCTCCTCATAGGAGGTTGTGCTTCTTTCTGGAGGAACTCTTGGAAACTTGGATGCAGCTTCCTCTGAGCAACTTATGGGAAAACTGATGAGGAAAATGGCTGTGATAGGTGGCCAGTGTAAAGATAATTTTTTTTGTCTTTGCTTCAAAAGTTTGTTAAAATCACTGGAGGAAAAGGAGGAAAAGATACCTGCGAGACTGACAAGGTTCATTGACCCCACGGTGAGGAACACAAGGCTGCTAAAAGTCCCACAACAAGCCCAGCTCAAGTAGCTCAGTTCCCAAATAACTCCTGAATTCCCAGGCTTGGGTTGTCAAATGTGAGAATCATTTTTCTCTTCATCCCTGTCACTATTGTGACAGCTACAAAGAGCTTTCCCTTCCTTTTAAAAATCTGTATTAGGCTGAATTTCCACTTCTCTTTTACCAGAAACTGCCAGCAATTGAGCTGGAGCTGTGCAGAAACCGATAAAACTTGGAATTGCCACAAAATTACTTCTATGGTTCATTTATTATTATTTGGGATTTGTTTGCATTTCCATCACACGTGACTTGTGGAAAATTCAAATATTCATCCAAATTATTTATGCAGAGTTAAGTTTGGTTTCTGCCAAGTTTACTTTTTTCCAGTGCCCAGGAGATGCTTTAGGGGTGTCTCTGCCTCTGGCCCTGGGGGATGCTTGGGAGGGGCTTGGGGGGGTTGTCCCTGTCACCCCAGGCCATTCCCCAGGGGGTCTCCATCATTCTCACCCCAGGAAATCCCTGGGGGGTCTCCCTCCCTCTCACTCCTGTGCCAGGGGGTGCTCGGGGCAGTCTCTGTCCCTCTCAGCCCAGGGGATGCTCGGGGGTCTCTGTCCCCTCACCTGGGGGATGCTCGGGGGGTCTCCATCCCTCTGGCCTCAGGCAATGCCTGTGCAGGGCTGGGGACCAGGGGCTCTGTGTCCCTCTCACTGCTGAGGGTGCTCGGGGCTGGGGGGGCTCTCCGACCTTCTCACACCTGGGGAGGCCGGGGGGAGTCTCTGTCCCTCTCAGCCCTGGTGTGACCCCACCCAAACATCATTGGGGTCAGAGGGACAGAGACACCCCCAAACCCCCAGAAGGGCTGAACCTGGGATTTGGTTTGGGGCTGAGGATTTAGGAAGGGGCTGGAATTGGGGCTGGGTTGGAGTTAGGGCTGAGGTTTGCATTAGAGCTGGTATTGGGGTTAAGGCTAGACATGGGATTGGCTTTAGGGCAGGGGTTGGGATTGGGTCTGAGGCTAGATGAGTTTGGGATGGGATGAGATTAAATACAGAATTGTGTGTCTAAACACGGAGTAAGATTGAGAGCAGGATCAGGGTCAGGTTTGGGACTGAGCTCACCCAGAGCGGGACAGAGGGGATGTCACTGCAGGATGTCCCCGGCATCATCCCAGCCCTCCTCAGGCACCTCCACACATGAGGGGCAGCTGGGTGCTCCAAGATCCAGGTGCTCCCATGCTGCCCCTCAATACCAGGTGAGCATTCCCTGACGGCAGCCCTGACTGTGACCCTTGGGGCTCTGGGATCAGCCCTCACATCCCTGTGGGAGCAGCTGCAGACAGGATGAGAGATTTTCTCCCCTCTCTTTCCTGTGGAAGGGTGAAGCCCGGCTGCCCTTTTCTTCTGGTGTCTCCTCCTCTCCTCAGCTGACGATGTCAAACTCCCCAGGAGCAGGAAAATCCCCATTCCCTGTTTGCTTGTGGCTGCAGCCTGGAACATCCACCCAGAACGAAGAACTTTCCAACAGCCCTGCTGAATGACACTGGGAGAAGGTTTGTGAGAAAGAGAGGAAACTGTATTTTGTTAGGAAATAAAAAATGCAAAATTATTTCTTTCTGTCCCATTCATTTTCAGTCAGTTCTGGTCTTTTTTCAGTGTGCCACCTTCTCAGCTGATTGTGTTGTGCCCCTCTTTCTCTCCTGCCTCTCTTTCCCTGCTCTGTTTCTCTCTCAGGGTCTCCCTTGACCCAGGGCAGCTCCCACCAAAGACCCTGCCCTGATTTAATTGCCAATCCACGAGCTACAATAACCATGGGTGAAGTTATGAAGGCTGGCAGTGAAATGTCACTGTAAGATCCTGCTCGACTTGGCTTTTGGCTCCTTCTTGAGAGCTTTGCCTTCAAGAGCAGAAACATCTTTTCCTGGCTGAGAACTGGAATTCCAGCCCCTGGGAGTGTGTGCCATGGATCCCAGAGGGACATTCCCGAGGTTCCCAGGGTGCTGCTCTTGCCGTGCCTCCCAAGGAGCTCTGCAGGGCCAGGGTACAAGGTCCAGCAGCTCTGTGGGCTCCAGAGCACACAGCAAAGGTGGCTTTGCCGGACATTTTCCAGCACCTTACCTGCTGGAAGTAGAGGGAGGGAGGAAATGGAAGCGAGTCCCCAACAAAATCCTGAAAGGATTGGGCTGGGAAAGGACCCTGTCCATGGGTTACGATTTCGCGAGGGAAAGACGCCTCTGCCCCAGGGAAGGAGCGAATGAGACCATGGGAACGCAACCTGCGGATCTGCTCGAACTTGGATTGAACTGAATGAGAAATGGGGAAGAGAGAAGGAGAGAAATAATTCGGGAAGAGGTCTCAGAGAGAGAAAGAAATAGGAAAGAGGTCTCAGAAAACAGAAGGAAATAGGAAAAGGCTCCGGCCCCAACTCCGCGGCTCCCGAGGACACCCGCAGGGCGCAGCGCCCTTCACAATTCCAGCCAATCAGAAGAGGCGCTAAACAATTTCCAGCCAACCAGAGCTTTTTTTGCTGATGACTCACCGGTTGCCAGGCGGACCCACAGAGCCCGGCGGCCCCGAGCGGAATTTGGGGCTCGGGCCGGGGGACGGATCCGCCCCGGGGGCGTCCCCGAGCCCCCTGCCCAGCCCTGGGGCCGATCGGGGGCTCCCCCACCCAGCAGCCGGTGCTGCCGGGCAGAGCGGTGGGAAAGGGGGGTCCGGGCTGGCAGCGGAGGAAATGCGGGAGGAAGAGGAGGGAGAGGAGGAGCAGGAGCGGGAGCGGGAGAATCGCGGCGCTCGCAGCGCCCGCACGCTGAGCCTGCAGCACCCCCTGCCCCGGGAGCATCGCCCCCAGCCCCGAGCCGCAGGGGAGGGCGGAGGCCGAGCTCGACCCGGCTCCAGCCAGGGGTCTCCAGGAGGATTTTTTGGTGAGTGTTCGGAGCCGGCAGATCCCGGACTCGAGCCCCGGATATCTCCGGGCTCCCTAAGAGGAGCTTTTTCGGGGGGAGAGGAGCCGCGATCGCCCCTCGGAAGGGTCCGGGGGGGTCCACGTGGGGATGGCCCGGTACCGACGGGGCGTGACATTGGTTTTGGGGATCCCCGTGCGAGGCGGGGCTGTGGAACGGGGGACCCCCGGGGCGGGGAGAGGGGAAGGGGCGATACCGGAGCTGGGGGACCCCGGCAGCCCGGAGATGAGGCGGGGACGGGACCCCTGACCCTGACAGGGGCGTGTCCTGGGGTGACTTCATGATGCTCGTACCCCATCGGTCTGTTTAGCCCAGAAATGAATTTTGCACCTTTAATGCTGGTTGTGAGAGCGAAGGGGAGGGGGAAGAAGCTGCAGTTTGTTTTTCTGCACTGCACTCACTCCTCCACATTCCGGCTCCTGGACTGTTGTGATGCCTTAAGGAGCTGGAACAGAGGCCAGACGGAGTTAAGAGGAATAAAGTGGATTTTTACTGAAATGCCTTCAAAGGTCACACCCTGGCAGTACCACAGCCACAGCTGTGACTCTGCCTGGATGAGCAAAAGAGGGCTTGATCACGAGATCTCACATTTTTAAAAGTTTTAGTCCATTTGCACATAACTGCCCAATTAATAACTTCAAATTATGAAGTTTCATCCTCCTTGCTTGCCTGCCTTCCTCTTTTCACGTTGTTTATGCTTTGGGCCTGAAGTTTTAAGAGATTGTCCTTGAGTTTCCAGGATTGTTTTGTCTTCACCACCCTCAGAAAAGATCCCAGTAACACTTAATATAAAGCTGAAAGCTGCACACCAAAATACAACAGAAAAACTTAAAACTTAAGGTATCAGTTATCTGCAGATGGACAGACAGCAGGACAGAGCTCTCCTTTGCTTTTAGTTAGTTTTAGCTCACTGAGGCAGAGAAGTTCCCCCAGCTGTGGTTTTTCTTTTTCTTTGGAGCTGTTTAAAGCTGCTCTGCACTGAACACCCAGAACACCACTGGCAGCCCCACCTGTGGCCCACCAGGCTGAGCCTGGGCCGCGGCAGTTCCAGTGCTGGAGGGGCCGTTAACAGACTGATAAGAGACTGATAAGAGACTGAGTGAGCCCAGCTACAGCCCACAGAGGGACTTTCTGAGTTTGTCATGTCTTTTGGAGCGGCAAGAAGTTTTATTTATTAATACTGTTCATTTTTTGTGCTGATGAATGCTTTGCCTGTTAAATAAACAGGTTTTTTCCCCTTTTCTCCATGGAAATATTTTCTCGATCTGGTTGGGGGAGGGGCCGCTTGAATCTGCTTTCTAGAGGAAACGCTTTTGGAGATTTTCTCCCAAATTTGGCCTAAACCAGGACAGGGTGGTGGGAAGAGGGGAGAGCCCCTAGTGACAGGACTGGGGTGAGGCTGGAGAAGGGGACCCCAAAACCCCCCAGCATCCCTTAGCAGGACCCTAGAGAGGGGAGATCCCCAGTGCCCATGGGATCTCCAGCAGCCCTGAAACGGGGGACCACCAGAACCCCAGAGACTGGAAATGGGAAACTCCTGGTGGCTTTTTTTGATTCACTCTTGATTTTTGAAGGATTTTATGGACACCAGATGACTTCTAGTGATGGACTTGGGTGGGAGGAATCCCCAACCCAAGGCATTCACACCTTGTTTTTCCCCAAACCAGGATTTCCCATTCCCAAACCTTGGCAATATGGAGGAGGAGAAGGCTTGGAGGAAGAGGAAGATGCCCTGGGACACCCAGGCAGGTGAGGAGGAAGTCAGTGCCCCTTTCCCCCTCTCTCCAGCTCTATCTCCCAGCCCAGCACGGCCCCCAGCTGCAGGACAACCCTGCTGCCAAGCCCGTCCTGCTGGGGATGCACTGGGGGGATCTCCTTCCCCTTTTGGGTGGCCTGGAGGCAAATCCCATCCTCTCCTTGTCCTTCTTTCCCCAGGGAAGGAGCTGAGGATGGAGACCAGGGAGGACAAATCCCCACAGCAGAACCTCATGGAAGAGGCTCTTTTGAGTGACTCCACAGTGCAGGAACCCAATGGGGAGGAAAAGCCCAGGCAATCCCGCACAAGGAGGGGCTGCAAACCCAGCCCAGGGTGCTCTGAGGAGGAAAGACCCACCCTGAGCCAGGAAGGTGGACGGAGCTTCAGCCAGAGCTCAGAGCTGGTGGCCCATGGGCAGCTTCATGCCAGCGAGAGGCCCTATGAGTGCTTGGAGTGTGGGAAGAGCTTCAGGAAGAGATTCAACCTGATCTGCCACCAGAGGATCCACACTGGGGAACGGCCCTACGAGTGCTTGGAATGTGGGATGAACTTCAGCCACAGGTCCAACCTGGTTGTCCACCAGAGGTTCCGCACTGGGGAGAGGCCCTACGAGTGTCCCCAGTGTCAGAAGAGGTTTCACACCAGCACCCACCTCCTTGTGCATGAGCGCATTCACACCGAGGAGAGGCCCTTCCGCTGCCCCGACTGCGGGATGGGCTTCAGGCACAACTCCACCCTCGTCACCCACCGGCGCATCCACACTGGGGAGAGGCCCTACGAGTGTCCCCAGTGTGGGAAGAGCTCCTCAGACCGCTCGTTCTTTACCCGACACCAACAGAGGCACCGGTAAGGGCAGCCCTGTTGTTAGCGTTCAAAAACACATAATCACGGAGCGATTATATGCGGTGCTTTTTATTTTTATTAAGAGCTCTGGGAATCGGGGTATATTCAACCCAAATCCGACTCCGACCATGCATCCGAAATGATCGTGTTTTATACTCTATCGTTACATAACTTTCATGTTAATTATTAAACTTATATTGTTCTATAGTATACATAAATTTAGCCCCTCTCTGAATTTCCAACATAGTTTCTCACTATTCTTCTTATGGTTATATAATAATTACATTTAATTACTAAACAGTCATCACATCTAACAATTATATAATTTATCATACTGCTTACGCAGGTGCAGTTGATCTGGGAAAGCATAGAGCCTAACATTTTAGATTCTATCTTTAACTTTTTCCAGGGTTCCACTATCACTGTGAGTGCCCCAGCTGCAGGGGGAGCTTCATGCACTGCTCCGGCTTCATCCCTCATGGCAGGACCCACGTTGGTCAGAGCCCTGGCCATCCACATTCCTGGTGATCTGCATTGGGAAGGCAGCTGAACATTCTTTTGTTTTGCCCCTAATTTTCTTTGGATTCATCTTCATCCCTTTAAAACAGAGAAAATTGGGGTAAAACTCAATAAATTCATCAATGGCATCTAAAGCCTCACTTTTTACTTGTGTTTCAGAGCAATCTGGGATTCAGGGAGATAATTGGGAGAATTTGGGGGTATTTGATGTACTTGTTTCCCTTTCTTGGCACTGAAAGAGACCAGAGGGTTCAATCTGTCACCTCAATGCCACTGAAAACTACTCAATCCCACCCCAAAATTCCTGGATTCCACAGCTCTTTGGTGTGGAATGGGGTTGGAAGGGGATTGAGCAAAGTGGCCTTCAAATCAGGAGGCTTGACATGGGCATTAGGTGGGGCAGGATGGGTGGGATGGGGTTTGGGAGGTGGGAAATGGGGGAAATATGGCTTGGGAAGGGGGTCATGATGTCCATGAGGGGTGGGATGGGTTGGGGTTGGGACTGGGGAGGTGGGCTGGGGTCTGGAATGAGATAGCCAAAGTTTGGGGATGATGAAGGGAGGGGGAGCCCATTACTGAATGAGTTCTTGAATAATCCCCATTCCTGAAGAGATTTTGGAGTATCTCACGTTTCTGAGGCAGTTTTGGGGCACTCCCCAGCTCTTGGGGGTTTCCTGAGAGCAGCTCCATGGAGCCCCATTGCCAGGGGTGGTTGCCTTGGGCATGAGCTCAGATCTGTAGCCAGAGTCCGTTGCCTCGGTGCTGGAGAGCAGAGAAATGATGAACAGCCTCAGACATCTCCAGTGTGTGTTGGGGGCAGGGAGAGTTCTGCATGGGTGGGGTGGTCACTGTCCCACCCCAGCCACTGCAGCCTCTGGTGCAGCCCCAAAGTGGCTGCCAAGCCCCTGGCACCCCAAAAACCCCACCTGGGAGAGGGACCAGAGCAGGTCGGGCTGTGACACGGGTGTGACACTGACACATCCCACGGCCCTGGAGCTCACAGCAGCTGAGATCCAAGACTGACTGTGGATCTCTGTCTCCCTCTCTCTCTTCTCCTGACTTCCTTTTATCGAAATCTGGATAACTTGCAGTTGGACAGGTTAGAGTTTGCTCAGTCAGTGCTTTGTCAAGTGATTTACTGTAATTCAATGGTTTTAAGGATTTCCCAAGTATCTCATTCTCTGAAGTTTGCAACTAAAAGTTTGTTCTCCACCCTCCTGAGATGTTTGTTGTTTTCTCCCCCTGGCCATGTGTCCTGCAGGCTGTGCCCCCTGTGCGTGCTGCTCCTCTGCCCTGGCCAGCTGCACTCGCCCATCTCGCTGTGCAGGCACCAGGAAATTTCCAAAATGTTGGAGGTGCCAGACCCAGTAGCAGGAAGTTGCCGGGTTTTGGATTTCTGCGCCAGCAAATTGTTGCACTTGGGCTGTGTCAGAATAGAGAAATTTTCAGGTCAAGGCACTGGCAGTGCCAGCAAACCCCACATTTCTGGAAGGATTGGATCTGGACCCTTCCCTTCCCTTCCCTTCCCTTCCCCTTCCCTTCCCCTTCCCTTCCCCTCCCCTTCCCCTCCCCTTCCCCTCCCCTTCCTTTCCCCTTCCCCTCCCCTTCCCTTCCCTTCCCTTCCCTTCCCTTCCCTTCCCTTCCCTTCCCTTCCCTTCCCTTCCCTTCCCTTCCCTTCCCTTCCCTTCCCTTCCCTTCCCTTCCCCTCCCCTCCACAAGGTGCCAGAGGGGCTGCACAGCAGCCAGGCAGAAAGGGACCTGCAGGGACTGATGGACATCAGGCTGGACATGAGCCAGCAGTGGTGCCCAGGTGGCCAAGAAGGCCAATGGCTCCTGGCCTGGCTCAGGAATGGTGTGGCCAGCAGGAGCAGGGCAGGGATTCTTCCCCTGTGCTCAGCACTGCTTGGGCAGCACCTCAAGTGCTGTTTGCAGTTCTGGAGCCCCCAATTTAGGAAGAACATGGAGGGGCTGGAGCGTGTCCAGACAAGGGCAACAAGGCTGGGGAGGGGTCAGGAGCACAAGAGCTGTGAGGAGTTGCTGAGGGAGCTGAGGTTGTTTATCCTGGAGAAGAGGAGGCTCGGGGGAGACAGGGCAGTGTCAGGGCACAGGTTGGACTTGATGATCTCCATGGTCTGTTCCAGCCTTGCTGATTCTGGGATTCTCTGGAACCACCCTTGGAGCAGTTGCAGGATGAGCCCTGGGCCTCCTCTTCAGGAGCTCCAGCAGCCCAGGCCCCTCAGCTTCTCCTGCCAGCCCCCAAAGCCCATCCTGTCAGTCCTGCAGAGCCTCTGCAGCTCCTCCTCACTGCCCAGAACAGGGAGCCCCAGAGCCAGACACAGCAGCCCAGATGTGCCCCCCTGGCCTGGGGTGCCTCTGGCAAGGGAGCAGCACCAGGCACTGCAGGAGCCTGCAGACAATTCCTGCAGCACTTGTAGGATGATCCTGCTGCCCAAAGGGACCTTCCCATGGGGCCAAGTCAGGAACTGCAATGGGGAGTGGGGCCAGAGAGGAAAGGGCAAACAGGGATGGGCTGTTTGCAGGGGAGGGAAGAGGGGTGGGCAATAGGAAGAAATTTGCAGCAGGAAGAGGAAAGAAAGCAAAGGTGAAGCCAAGGAAATGCTCAGGGCAGTTTGGGGGTCGCTGCCAGGCAGTCCTGGCTCTGAGCAACAGCGTCTGCAGTGGGACAGGAAACTCCCAGCTGATGGGAACAAACTTTCTGGCTGACTGCAGAGGCCAGGACAAAGCTGAGTGGTTTCCCTGGTGTCCCCCAGCCCTTGCTGGCCCCAGGGGCTGATGGCATTTGTGCTCCCTCAGGTTCATGTCCCCACACCAACAGCATGGGGGTGCTCCCGCCTGCTGTGTGCAATGCAAACAGGGGCTGCTGAACCAGTGCTGCCGTGTCTGTGCCTGCAAGGATGGGGCACCTGTGTGAGCTGGGGAGAGGCCAGGGCTGCAGAGGGGGGATGTTGTTGGCAGCTCCATGAGCATGCTCTGGGACGCTGCCCTGAGCTGTCCAGCCCACTGGGGATGGATCAGCCCCTGCTCTGCTGCTCCTTCCCATCTCCCCCAGGGCCCTTGCAGAGCCCCAGCCATGCTGTTTGCCCCCAGCCTGCCCACGGCCAGCCTGGGGCTGCTCACGGGGCTTTTCTGTGCTGAGCATTGGCCTGGGTGTGTTCTTGAGAGAGCCTGGGCAAGGAGCCTGGAGCCCCCAGGCCCTGGCCTGAGGCGTCAGTGCTGCCCCAGCCGTGCCCATGGCCTGTCCCTGCTGCAGCCCCGGCACTGCCACCCCCAGGGCTGTGTCCAGCCCCGAGAGCACTCAGGCCCTACAGCAACACCAGGGCCACCAGGGCAGCCAAGAGAATCTAGACAGCCCTGGCAGCTTTTGTCTGGGAGCTACCTTTGGATATAAGGAATTTTGGAGGCGGGTTCTCAATTTTGGCCATGGATGTCTGGACTTGGAAGTGTTTTTTTCAATGGGAAGAAAAGAACGGGCCCCCAGTTTGAAGGCAGCCTTTTTGAAGGCAGATGAGGAGTGGCCCCCAAGAGGCCAACACCAGCCAGAGCAGTCTGTCCTGGCAGGTTTCATATGGGAATAATCCTTGGATATAATCAAATTTGGAGGAGGAATCCCAATTTCAGCGTTGAACCCCTGGAGAAGGACAGTTCTTTCCCACAGGAAGGAATGCACAGAATTCCAGGGTTTCAGGGGTTGATAAGAAGCAACTCTCAACATGCCAAGGCCAGCTGGACCAGTCAAGCAGCCCCCAGGAGGCGCAGCCACCCAGACCTGTTCCATGTTCTTGGATCCCTGGGGCCCTGCAGCATCAAAATTGCCCCTTGGTTCCATGAGGCCCTGTAGGATCACCACAGATCTTGCTTTCCATGAGGCCCAGTGATATAACAATGGTCTCCTTGGCTCTGCAGTGGCACAATGGCCCTTTGCTTTCCATGAGGCCTTGCAGTGTCCAAATGGTTTCCTTCTTGCCATGGGACTGCACAATGCCACAATGGCCCCTTGCTTCCATGAGGTCACAGTGTCTCCAAATGGCCCCTTGGTTCTATTTGGTTCCCCAGGATCACAGTGGCCCCTTGGTTCCACCAGGCCTGGATGTGTTACACTGGCCCCTTGTTTCCATGGGGACCCACAGTGTCCCAATGGCCCCCTGCTCCCATGAGGCCCTGGGATGTCACAATGGTCTCATCGCTTCCACGAGGCCCTGCTGTTCCACAATGCCCTTGAAGTGTCACAATAGTCCCAGTGGGTTCCCCTGCTGGTTCACAGTGGCCTCCTTTATTCTGTAGTGTAACAATGGTATCCTTGGTTCCATGGTCAGAATGGCCCCGTGGTCTCATGGAACCCCACAGCCCCTTATGGAGCTCCAAAGCCCCTTATGGAGCCCCACAGTGTCACTTTGATCCCCTTGAGTCCATAAGGCCCTGCCATGCTACAAGGACCCCTTGGTTATACAAGGCCCTGCAGTGTCACAATGGCCCCTTAGTACCAGTGGTCCTGAAGTGTCCTAATGGTCTCCATGGTTCCATGACACCCCACAATGTCACAATGGACTTTTGGTTCCATGAGCTTTCCTACTGCCAACAACAGTCTCCTTGGTTCCACAGTGTCACAATGGACCCTTTGCTCCATGAGGTTCAGTAGTGTAACATGGATGCCTTGATTCCATGAGGTTGTGCAGTGTCACAATGATCTCCTTGGTTCTGGGGCCCTGCTGTGGCTGCTGTGTAACAATGGATCTGTAGTACCATGAGGTTCCATAGTGTCACCATGGTGCCTTTGGTTCCACAAGGCCTTGTTGGGCCACAAAGGCCCCTTGGTTCCATGAGGCTCTGTACTGTCAACAATGATTTCCTTGGTTCTGCAGTCACAATGGATCCTTGGTTCCATGAGGGGCCTGGCCTCCCACAGCCCCTCACAGACCCTTATGGCCCCTCATGCCCCCTCACAGCCCCTCATGGCTCCCTCACAGTTCCCCATGGCCCCTCACAGCTCCCCATGGCCCCTCATGGCCCCTCACAGCCTCCCACAGCTCATGGCCCCTCACAGTTCCCCAAGATCCCTCACAGCCTCTCACTGTGGATGCCCTGGAAGAGAGAGAGAGAAACAGCAAGTGTTTCTCACAGCAGCATGTGAGAATTTTTAGGGTATAGTAGGGATGTGAAAACTTGTTAAGTATAAACAATCTGCAGGTGGTGTTGTTCTACTTCGTCTTTCTGTTTCTCTATAAAAACCGCACAGTTCTCTTGAAAAAAACCTTATTTCACTCTCTCTACACAACTGCCTCCTACCTGTTCCTGTGACATTCTCGACTCAAGAGTGACACCTCACAGCCCCTCATGGCCCCTCACAACCCCTTCACAGTTCCCCATGGCCCCTCACAGCCCCTCACAGCCCCTCACGGCCCCTCATGGCCCCTCATGGCCCCTCAGAGCCTCTCATGGCCCCTCACAGCCCCTCACAGTTCCCCATGGCCCCTCAGAGCCCCTCATGGCCCCTCACAACCCCTTCACAGTTCCCCACGGCCCCTCACAGCCCCTCACGGCCCCTCATGGCCCCTCAGAGCCTCTCATGGCCCCTCACAGCCCCTCACAGTTCCCCATGGCCCCTCAGAGCCCCTCATGGCCCCTCACAACCCCTCACAGTTCCCCTTGGCCCCTCGCGGCCCCTCACGGCCCCTCACAGCCCCAAACGCGGGGCTCCTCCCAAAGGAGAAGGTGTCGGGCACTGATTGCTCTCCTTTCATTTCAGTCCTTTCACAGCCGTGAGTGCAGAAAGGCTTAAATGGAGCCTTTGCCCAGCGTTTCCCTTGGGGTTAATTGCGGGCTGAAGCTCTGTGCTGGCGCTGGCCCCAGCGCCACCATCCCTGCAGCCACCAGGCCTTTGCTGTCCCCCCGTGTCCGTTCCCTGTCCCCGAGTCCCGCCCGGCTCTGGCAGCAGCAGCAGCCGCAGCGCAGAGAGCGCCGGTCCGGTCCAGCCGGGGCTCTCGGCCAGGGGCAGCAGCAGCGCCGGCCCCTTCCCGCCTACTCCTGCCTCGGCTCCCAAGGGCTTTTTCCAGCTCAATTCTGGAGCACAGCAACCAGCACCCACACACAGCCCTGACTGCTCAGGGCCCGCCTGTGCTCCCCTGAGCCAGACCTCAGAGCAAGAAAGGATTGGGTTCCAGCACTGTTTCCAGCTCTGTTTGACTCACCCTGAGGTGACAGGAGGAGGCTGCTGGTGCCTCTGCCTTGGGAATTGCAGATCATGGCTGCTCTTGGCCCTCTTCTGCTTGCCACCTGAATTTTATCCATAAAAATGCAAGTGCCTCTTTCAGTTGGTGCTACCCACGGTGCTTTCATGACAGTGAAGTCAGTATTTTTGTCACACACATAAAGATCAGCAGATACTGGAAGGCTCACCAGCCCCTGAACACTAAGATGAGGGGAATTAAAGCTTCACAAGCCACATTTGCAGGGCTCAAACAGAGCCCTGTTGCTGGCACTGTTGAAATAGAATAAACTGACAGAGGCCATCACAGAAGTTGCCTCCGCGGTGTGGAATTAAATTAAAAAATCCACCAGGAGAAACAGAAACCAGAACTGCTCGACTCACTTCATTGCTCCTTCCCAGCAGCAGGAAACGCAGATGCTCAGAGGTGTTTTGCACTGCTGCTGCCCCCAGTTTGAGCCCAGGCTCTGCCCAGTCCCAGTGGGAACCTGAGCCCAGCCCAGGGAGCTCAGCACACGCGGGGCCAGGCCCAGAGCCCCGGGCACGGCCGCCCATTGCGGGGCAGCGGCACAGACGGAATGTCCTGCGGCCCAAACCTCCTGCTCCTGCCACACAGCGCCAGCCTTCTCCCCCTCCTCCTCCTCTCCCAACACGGCACAAATTCCAGCTTGGAGGAGGCTGCTGCAGAGAGGGCTTCAGCTCCTGTTCCAGCCTGAGTGTCCCTGCAGAGGAACAGGGCATCTTTCAGGCACTTGCACAAGCTCACGCTTCTCACCTCATGGGGAATCTGGGATGCAAATGGCCTTGTTAAGAAAGTCAAAAGCCAAGGGAGTGGATTAGTAGTTATTAAAAACAGATCACTTTTCTTCCAGGCAAGGTTCACCAAGTCATTCTCTGCATTTCTCCTTTTCAGATTGTTTCAGTCAGCTACTCTGAAAGGTCCAGCTTGTTCTGGTGCTTCTCATGAATTGATTGTGCTCTTGATTTATGCACCAAGCACCAGATGTGGAATCATTTACACTGAACTCAGAAACAAACTCCCTCTGTCAGAGCATTTTCACATTCCAGATAATTTTCAAGATTTCCACTGACACGTTGGAATGATTATCACACAACTCTCCATTTGTGGCTACAGGCTCTGGATATTCTTTCTCTGCATTCAGCCAGGCTTGTATTCCCTAACAATTCCTGGTACCACCTCCTGTTTTCTTAGCCTAGAACAGTAACAATGAAAACCTCATCAATGGCACAACTCCTCAGTCCACCAGGAAAAGAAAGGAAAAGATGTCAAGTTCTCCAAACCTTCTTCCTGCTTTGCTCCAAGAGTCCTGCTGCACACACAGTGTGCAAAGCCAAGAGAAGCTGCAGTTGGTGGCACATCTTGTGACAGGAGCTCGACCTCGTTCTCCAGGAAAGGTTTTTGTGAAGAGCAGACAGGATTGTGGAGAAGTGAAATGAAAATGGAAAGAAACCATCTGAAATGTTTTCCTCTATTTATTTATATGCTCCCCTTTTCCATCTTGCACTATTTCTCCATGCCATGAGTTCCAAATGCATCTCACCTCTAAGATCAATGACTTAGCGAGTTTTAGACACTGTAAAATACCATGAGCTGTCAAAGGAAGGAGACCAGGACACCAGATGGTTCATCACAGGTCCAGTTTATTGAAGAAAAGCATCAAACACTTATACAACAAATAATAAACTTATGAATATTCTGTAAGCCAAGCAATCTATTGGTTAAACTATACCATTAACTCATCCACATTCCTTTGGGCCTACGTTCTCTACTTCTCACGTCTCGTTGTCTATTTCTTTATCATACTCTGCTAGGCCCAAGGACACGTTATCTTTGCAGGTGCAAGATTTGGAATTAACCACGGTCTTGTACTTTTCCATTCTCTAGTCAGCTACATTCCCAACAGACACCCTGCCTGCAAAAAGGCCTCTTCCCTAGTTAGGACATCTTTACCAAATTAATTCGGCTGTGTCCTCTCTCCTCAAGCCACTCTTTGACAAAACTCCCACAATGAGCTGTACACAGTTTGCCTTCCCCTGTTTTTGTTGGAAAGCAACACTGGAGCCATCAGTGCAGTGCTTGGGTCAGCCACAAATCCTGCAGGCAGGGAATGTGCCCCGGCAGTGTGTGACCCTCAGCAGGGACAATGCTCAGCAATGCTGCAGGCAGGGAATGTGCCCCGGGAGTGTGTGACCCTCAGCAGGGACAATGCTCAGCAATGCTGCAGGCAGGGAATGTGCCCCGGCAGTGTGTGACCCTCAGCAGGGACAATGCTTAGCAGCGTTGCTGTGCTCGGTCTCCATGGAACCATGCCAGGAGCAGCTGCTGAGCACAGAAGCCATCGCAGCCCCCGCCCTGCCCAGAGCCCCTTGGCAGGGTGGGCTCCTGCCCTGGCCTGTGTGCCAGGAGCCGGCAGCGCTGGGTGCAGGGAGCCCAGGGAGAGCACAGAAACGCTGGGTGAGAAATGCTGGGGCTGCCAGGGGGAGAAAACAAAAAACTGCTCAGGAGGGTGGAGAACAAACTTTTAGTTGCAAACTTCAGAGAATGAGATACTTGGGAAATATTAAAAACCATTGAATTACAGTAAATCACTTGACAAAGCACTGACTGAGCAAACTCTAACCTGTCCAACTTCAAGTTATCCAGATTTTGAGAAGAAAAAGTCAGGAGAAGAGAGAGAGGGAGACAGAGATCCACAGTCAGTCTTGGATCTCACCTGCTGTGAGCTCCAGGGCCGTGGGATGTGTCAGTGTCACACCTGTGTCACAGCCTGACCTGCTCTGGTCCCTCTCCCAGGTGGGGTTTTTGGGGTGCCAGGGGCTTGGCAGCCACTTTGGGGCTGCACCAGAGGCTGCAGTGGCTGGGGTGGGACAGTGACCACCCCACCCATGCAGAACTCTCCCTGCCCCCAACACACACTGGAGATGTCTGGGGCCGTTCATCATTTCTCTGCTCTCCAGCACCGAGGCAACGGACTCTGGCTACAGCTCTGAGCTTGGCCCAAGGCAACCACCCCTGGCAATGGGGCTCCATGGAGCTGCTCTCAGGAAAGACCCTGAGAGCTAGGGAGTGCCCCAAAACTGCCTCAGAAATGTGAGATACCTCAAAATCTCTTCAGGAATGGGGATTATCCAAGAACTCATTCAGTAATGGGCTCCCCCTCCCTTCATCATCCCCAAACTTTGGCGGTCTCATTCCAGACCCCAGCCCACCTCCCCAATCACAACCCCAACCCATCCCACCCCTCATGGACATCATGACCCCCTTCCCAAGCCATATTTCCCCCATTTCCCACTCCAAACCCCATCCCACCCATTCTGCCCCACCTAATGCCCATGTCAAGCCTCCTGATTTGAAGGCCACTTTGCTCAATCCCCTTCCAACCCCATTCCACACCAAAGAGCTGTGGAATCCAGGAATTTTGGGGTGGGATTGAGTAGTTTTCAGTGGCATTGAGGTGACAGATTGAACCCTCTGGTCTCTTTCAGTGCCAAGAAAGGGAAACAAGTACATCAAATACCCCCAAATTCTCCCAATTATCTCCCTGAATCCCAGATTGCTCTGAAACACAAGTAAAAAGTGAGGCTTTAGATGCCATTGATGAATTTATTGAGTTTTACCCCAATTTTCTCTGTTTTAAAGGGATGAAGATGAATCCAAAGAAAATTAGGGGCAAAACAAAAGAATGTTCAGCTGCCTTCCCAATGCAGATCACCAGGAATGTGGATGGCCAGGGCTCTGACCAACGTGGGTCCTGCCATGAGGGATGAAGCCGGAGCAGTGCATGAAGCTCCCCCTGCAGCTGGGGCACTCACAGTGATAGTGGAACCCTGGAAAAAGTTAAAGATAGAATCTAAAATGTTAGGCTCTATGCTTTCCCAGATCAACTGCACCTGCGTAAGCAGTATGATAAATTATATAATTGTTAGATGTGATGATTGTTTAGTAATTAAATGTAATTATTATATAACCATAAGAAGAATAGTGAGAAACTATGTTGGAAATTCAGAGAGGGGCTAAATTTATGTATACTATAGAACAATATAAGTTTAATAATTAACATGAAAGTTATGTAACGATAGAGTATAAAACACGATCATTTCGGATGCATGGTCGGAGTCAGATTTGGGTTGAATATACCCCGATTCCCAGAGCTCTTAATAAAAAGCACCGCATATAATCGCTCCGTGATTATGTGTTTTTGAACGCTAACAACGGGGCTGCCCTTACCGGTGCCTCTGTTGGTGTCGGGTAAAGAACGAGCGGTCTGAGGAGCTCTTCCCACACTGGGGACACTCGTAGGGCCTCTCCCCAGTGTGGATGCGCTGGTGGGTGACGAGGGTGGAGTTGTGCCTGAAGCCCATCCCGCAGTCGGGGCAGCGGAAGGGCCTCTCCTCGGTGTGAATGCGCTCATGCACAAGGAGGTGGGTGCTGGTGTGAAACCTCTTCTGACACTGGGGACACTCGTAGGGCCTCTCCCCAGTGCGGAACCTCTGGTGGACAACCAGGTTGGACCTGTGGCTGAAGTTCATCCCACATTCCAAGCACTCGTAGGGCCGTTCCCCAGTGTGGATCCTCTGGTGGCAGATCAGGTTGAATCTCTTCCTGAAGCTCTTCCCACACTCCAAGCACTCATAGGGCCTCTCGCTGGCATGAAGCTGCCCATGGGCCACCAGCTCTGAGCTCTGGCTGAAGCTCCGTCCACCTTCCTGGCTCAGGGTGGGTCTTTCCTCCTCAGAGCACCCTGGGCTGGGTTTGCAGCCCCTCCTTGTGCGGGATTGCCTGGGCTTTTCCTCCCCATTGGGTTCCTGCACTGTGGAGTCACTCAAAAGAGCCTCTTCCATGAGGTTCTGCTGTGGGGATTTGTCCTCCCTGGTCTCCATCCTCAGCTCCTTCCCTGGGGAAAGAAGGACAAGGAGAGGATGGGATTTGCCTCCAGGCCACCCAAAAGGGGAAGGAGATCCCCCCAGTGCATCCCCAGCAGGACGGGCTTGGCAGCAGGGTTGTCCTGCAGCTGGGGGCCGTGCTGGGCTGGGAGATAGAGCTGGAGAGAGGGGGAAAGGGGCACTGACTTCCTCCTCACCTGCCTGGGTGTCCCAGGGCATCTTCCTCTTCCTCCAAGCCTTCTCCTCCTCCATATTGCCAAGGTTTGGGAATGGGAAATCCTGGTTTGGGGAAAAACAAGGTGTGAATGCCTTGGGTTGGGGATTCCTCCCACCCAAGTCCATCACTAGAAGTCATCTGGTGTCCATAAAATCCTTCAAAAATCAAGAGTGAATCAAAAAAAGCCACCAGGAGTTTCCCATTTCCAGTCTCTGGGGTTCTGGTGGTCCCCCGTTTCAGGGCTGCTGGAGATCCCATGGGCACTGGGGATCTCCCCTCTCCAGGGTCCTGCTTAGGGATGCTGGGGGGTTTTGGGGTCCCCTTCTCCAGCCTCACCCCAGTCCTGTCACTAGGGGCTCTCCCCTCTTCCCACCACCCTGTCCTGGTTTAGGCCAAATTTGGGAGAAAATCTCCAAAAGCGTTTCCTCTAGAAAGCAGATTCAAGCGGCCCCTCCCCCAACCAGATCGAGAAAATATTTCCATGGAGAAAAGGGGAAAAAACCTGTTTATTTAACAGGCAAAGCATTCACCAGCACAAAAAATGAACAGTATTAATAAATAAAACTTCTTGCCGCTCCAAAAGACATGACAAACTCAGAAAGTCCCTCTGTGGGCTGTAGCTGGGCTCACTCAGTCTCTTATCAGTCTCTTATCAGTCTGTTAACGGCCCCTCCAGCACTGGAACTGCCGCGGCCCAGGCTCAGCCTGGTGGGCACCAGGTGGAGCTGCCAGTGGTGTTCTGGGTGTTCAGTGCAGAGCAGCTTTAAACAGCTCCAAAGAAAAAGAAAAACCACAGCTGGGGGAACTTCTCTGCCTCAGTGAGCTAAAACTAACTAAAAGCAAAGGAGAGCTCTGTCCTGCTGTCTGTCCATCTGCAGACAACTGATACCTTAGGTTTTAAATTTTTCCATTCTGTTTTGATGTGCAGCTTTCAGCTTTACATTAAGTGTTACTGGGATCTTTTCACAGGGTGGTGAAGACAAAACAATCCTGTTCTAGCTGGAGACTCAAGGACAATCTCTTCAAACTTCAGGTCCAAAGCATAAACAATGTGAAAAGAGGAGGGCAGGCATGCAAGCAAGAAAGATTTAACTTCATAATTTGAAACTATTAATTGAGCAGTTAACTTCTATATACAATTGGACTAAAACTTTTTTAAATGTGAGATCTCATGACCAAGCCCTCTTCTGCTCCCATCTTGGAGCCATCCAGGCAGAGCCACAGCTGTGGCTCCTCTGCTGCCAGGGTGTGATATTTAAAGGCAGTTCAATAAAAATCAACTTTATTCCTCTTACCTCCATGTGCCCTCTGTTCCAGCTCCTTAAGGCATCACAACAGTCCAGGAGCCGGAATGTGGAGGAGTGAGTGCAGTGTATGAAAACACACTGCAGCTTTTTCCTCCTCCCCTTCGCTTTCAGAACCAGCCTTAAAGGTGCAGAACTCAATTCTGGGCTAAACAGACCGATGGGGTACGAGCATCATGAAGTCACCCCAGGACACGCCCCTGTCAGGGTCAGGGGGTCCCGTCCCCGCCTCATCTCCAGGCTGCCGGGGGTCCCCCAGCTCCGGTATCGCCCCTTCCCCTCTCCCCGCCCCGGGGGTCCCCCGTTCCACAGCCCCGGCTCGCACGGGGATCCCCAAAACCAATGTCCCACCCCGTCGGTACCAGGCCATCACCACGTGGACCCCCCGGACCCTTCCGAGGGGCGATCGCGGCTCCTCTCTCCCCGAAAAAGCTCCTCTGAGGGAGCCCGGGGATATCCGGGGCTCGAGTCCGGGATCTGCCGGCTCCGAACACTCTCCAAAAAATCCTCCCGGAGACCCCTGGCTGGAGCCGGGTCGAGCTCGGCCTCCGCCCTCCCCTGCGGCTCGGGGCTGGGGGCGATGCTCCCGGGGCAGGGGGCGCTGCAGGCTCAGCGTGCGGGCGCTGCGAGCGCCGCGATTCTCCCGCTCCTGCTCCTCCTGTCCCTCCTCTTCCTCCCGCATTTCCTCCGCTGCCAGCCCCGACCCCCCTTTCCCACCGCTCTGCCCCGCGGCCCCGCAGCACCGGCTGCTGGGTGGGGGAGCCCCCGATAGGCCCCAGGGCTGGGCAGGGGGTTCGGGGACCCCCCCGGGGCGGATCCGTCCCCCGGCCCGAGCCCCAAATTCCGCTCCGGGGCCGCTGGGCTTTGCGGGACCGCCTGGCAACCGGTGAGTTATCGGCGAGAAAGGCTCCGGTTGGCTGGAATTTGGTTAGCGCCTCCTCTGATTGGCTGGAATTGTGAAAGGCGCTGCGCCCCGCGGGTGTCCCCGGGAGGTGCGGAGTTGGGGCCGGAGCCTTTTCATATTTTTTTCTCTCTGAGAGCATTTCTGATTTATTTATCTCCCTCACTCCTTTTCATTTCTTGTTCAGTACAATCCAAGTTCGAGCAGATCCGCAGGTTTCGTTCCCATGGTCTCATTTGCACCTTCACTCAGGTGTGAGAAGGTCGCGAACCCCCCAGCCCCGAGCACCCTCAGCGGTGAGAGGGAGGCAAAGCCCCTGGTCCCCAGCCCTGCACAGGCATTGCCTGAGGCCAGAGGGACAGAGACCCCCGAGCATCCCCTGGGCTGAGAGGGACAGAGACTGCCCCGAGCACCCCTGGCACAGGGGTGAGAGGGAGGGAGACCCCCTGGCAATGGCCTGGGGTGACAGGGACAGGGACAACCCCTCCAGCCCCTCCCAAGCATTCCCAGGGAATGAGGTACAGAGACCTCTCACGCAGCCACTGAGCACTATGTTATAAATAAGAAGCTTGCCTAGGCCAATATTCAAGCAGCAATCAATTTATTATTTAATATGGCAAAGTATGAGCAATACAGCGCTGGGTACAGTGGGGGAAGTTTCCCCTCCAACTGCATACCAATAGTTGAGGCTTACCGGTATTTACAGGGGTACTCATCAGCTTTCTCAGCAGTTTCTATTCCCAATTTTTACTCATCAGCAGTTTCTATTCCCAATTTTTATGTCACAATTCTACACCTAGTGTGATTTAGTTTTTCTCAGGATGTATCCCAGAGAGGAGTATCCCCAGATGGTGGTGGTTCGGTTTCCGAAAGAAGGAAGAAATCTCCCAGATGGTGTGGTCCAGATTCCAGATGTGGGTCCACCTTTTAATTGCAAGGACTATAAATCTCATAACAGTGATGTCCAGCTACCCTTGGTCGAAACCATAAATCCTTGAGTTGATGTTCATCTTCCTTTCTCACGCTGCTTTTCACAGTTTTGTTAAGGTGTGAGATAAGCATGTTTCCTTTTATATATTCTAAAGCTATAGTTTCAAAGATCCTTACTACAAGCAGTATTCTCAAATTATACTTCAAAAGGTTGTTACTGTAAAACTCTTTAAGGCTTAGCTACAAGCAGAAAGTTCCTGTCAAAAAGCAATTTCTTAAAGCGTTAATTCAAATGCTCATATATCACTTTAAGACTTATCAAGGATAATTACGAACAAAAGATAGGTTCAAAGGCCTTCTTCCAAGCTTTGCTTTCCTCAGTAATTATTAGAATTCATCTTTATACCTGTCCCATGGTTGGTTTCCACACAAATTACAATCACAAATACCACGTTGCCTGTATGTACCTGACACGAAATACAGCTCTGTATTTCACAGGGGGGCACAGGGACAGCTCCTGTGAGAAGCTGCTGGAAGCTTCCGCCGTGTCTGGCACAGCCAATTCCTGGTGGCTTCAAAGATGGACCTGATGCTGGCAAAGGCTGGGCCAGTTACAAATGGTGGCAATGCCTCTGTGATATCAGATTGAAAAAGAAATCAAAATAGAGATTGTGACACAGTTTAAACTCCAGTCAGAGGAGAGCAGAGGTAGAGCATGTGAGAAGAGCAACTCTGCAGACATCCAGGTCAGTGCAGAAGGAGGGGCAGGAGGTGCTCCAGGCCCTGGAGACCCAGGCACCCTACAGGAGAGCCATGGAGAGAGGGGCCCTGCTCCTAGACTGGAGCAACCTGTCCCTGGAGGAATGCACCCCTGGAAGAGTGACCCATGCCGCAGCAGTTTGGGAAGGACTGTTGTCCCTGGCATGGACTCACACTGCAGCAGTTTGCAGAGGGCTGCTGCCCCTGAAATGGACTCACATGGGAGAAGCTCCGGCAGAACTGTCTCCCTTGGGAGGGACCCACAGTGCAGCAGGGGAACCACTCCTCTCCCTGAGCAGGGGCAGAAGCCATGGGTGATGAATTGACCACAACCCCCATTCCCTGTCTCCCTGCACTGCTGGGGTGGGAGGTAGAGCTGCAAGGAGGGAGGTGAGTGGCTTATTTTATTTCCCCTTTTGCTGCTCTGACCTTGTTAGTAATAAATGAATTTCACATCTCTAAGCTAAGCCTGTTTTGCCCAGGACAGTATTTGATGAGTGATCTCGCCCAGTCCTTATCTCAACCCATGAACCCTTTATTAAATTCTCTTTGTCCAGCTGCAGAGGGGAGTGAGTGAGCAGCCCACATGGATGCCTGGCATTTGGCCTGGGTCAACCCACGACACCTTGGTACCACAGGGTCACAATGGACCCTTGGTTCTATGGGGTCACTTTGGTTCCACCAGGCCCTGCAGGGCCACTTAATTCAACAAGGCCCCAAAGTTTCACAGTGGTCTCCAGGATTCCATGAGGCCCTGCAATGTCAAAATGGACCTTTGGATCCATGGGGGCCCACAGTGTCACAATGGGCTCTTTTTGTCCTACAGCTTCACAATGGCCCCTCGGTTCCATGTGTCCTGCGCTGTTCCATGAATCCTTAGTTCCATGGGGTCCTCTAGGGTCACAATGGTCTCCTTGGTTTCGTTGTTCCACAGTTGCCATAATTTCCATGGCATCACAACTGCCCTTGGATCCCAAGAGGCCCCAGACTCTGACAATGGCCCCTTGCTTCCATGACACCCTGTAGTGTCACAATGGTGTCCATGATTCCATCAGGCCCTGCAGTGTCACCGTGGACAGTTGGTTCAGTGACACTCCACAATGTCACCACGGCCCCTTGGTTCCTCAGAGCCCCACTGTGTCACTGTGGTGCCTTTGGTTCCAAGGCTCAGAAGTGCCAGAATGACCCTTTGGTTCCATCAGACCTTGAAGTTTCAAAATGGTCTCCATAGTTTCATGAGTACCCCCTGTGTCACAAGAGACTCTTGGTTCCCTGAAGTTCTCCAGTGTCACAATGGGCCCTTGGTTCCATGAGGTTTGGTAGAGTCACAATTGACTCCCTGGTTCCATGAAGCCCTGCTGTGTCACAATGCCCATGGTTCCATGAGCGTCCATGGGGTCACCACGGTCTCCTTGGATCCCCAGTATCACCATGGTCTCCTTGGTACCATCCAGGCCTTGTAACAAGAGACAGGGAGCCATTTTGTGCCTTAGATGAAAGGCTGCAGAACTCATGGTTGTGAGCCTGTGTCACTGATTAGAAACAAAAACCACCTGAATCTGAATGCCAAATATCATCTCAAGTACCTTCAATCCACGCCTCGACAGAGGCAGAAAATACAAACAGAGATTCCACAGTAAATCAAAAACAGGGACCATATTTTGAATGCAGGCAAAATGCATTCAAGTGCATTCAAATGCACTCGATATGATGGGGAGGTGATGATCCCCTATTCCAAGAGTGAACTCAAGAAGGGCTGACTATTGAAGGAACTGCAGAGAACCACAATATAAGAAAAGCAGGTGCCATAGGTAATTCTGGGATAGGCAGACCAGAAAGCAAGAGCAGATGAACCAGTGCAGTCGCCACCAAGAAGATCTAGTTCACATGCTGTGGGCAGCAACCCCATCAGGCCGTGTCACCATCCCCTGGTACAAGGGGGTCACGATGGCTCGTTTCAGTGATCTCAGGGTGCAAAGACACACAGCAGGGGACTTTCAGTATTAACAAAAACAAATGCACCTTTTATTGAGTGCCCACAGCAGACGCAGCACAAGGATTAGAAAGGAGATAGGGATAGTGAGACAGAGAAAAGGAGGGGGGGAACCAACAGAGAGATGAAATCCTTGTGGTCCGGCCAATAGATCCATCTGGTCACGTTGGGGAGAGTCTCAAAGTCTTTGGTTAACTCAGGGCTCTTTTATAATCTACCGCCAGAAGGGGAGCAGGATGGCACATGGAGGGAACAGCAGAGAATAAATCCATTGGGAACAGGTACAGACAGTCCAGTTCTGAACAGCACAAACTGGTGCCAGCAGTGAGTGGGGCCCGTTGTTTCAGGGCTGGTTCCTATGGGAAACATCCCGCTTCCCATGGCAGACATCCCGCTCCAGTCAGGCCAGCACCCCTGGGTTAGAATTTGAAGGGTCTCAGTCTCAGTCCTTGGGGACGGCTTCAATCTCCGTCCTTGATGGCGGCTGTGAGGCAGATGAGGGATCTTTGGACCGTCTCTTACAGACTGACATCCCAAAGCATAAAAATAATTATGCACGTCCCCTTAAAAATTAAATTTTACTGATTAATAAAATTATAATTATTTTTCTTATTTATAAAAAAATTATTCTATATTTGTATTACAAAATTTTAATATTCATATTAAAAAATCCATACATCTTTAGCAAGCAAAAAATTTATTGGTCATTGGTTCTAAATAACACCTTCAATAATTCATTGACCAGTGTGGCTGTTGATTTCTCCTTCTTTATGCTAATTAGTCCTATTTTCAATCCTTTTGTCATATTTTTTATCATTTTCACAGACATGGTAAAAGGGGCCGCTTCGGGGTCCCTGGAGAAGTTTCTGGGGCACATTTGGGGCAGTTTTGGGTCTGAGGAGGGAATTCAGAGAAAACTTGAGGGTCTGGAGGACACTTGGGGGAGCCGGGTGGGCACTTGGAGAGGCACTCAGGGATTCCAAGGGACGGTTCGGGGTCTGGGGCAGCACTTGGGGGTCCAGGGGGGCCCTTGGAGGTAAGGGAGGGGAATTTGGGGGCCCTTCGGGGTCCGGGTGGGCCCTTGGGGGGCTCTGACAGGGCTCTCTGGGGTGCGGGGGGTGATGGGAGTTGTAAGCGCGGGTTAAATACAGTTTAGTGGGACAGCAGAGCATCAAGGAAATTCGAGGCGAAGCTGCAATGGCTATCAGTGGGGCGCGGGGCATGACGGGAGATGAAGTCCCGGCTGGAACAGTACGGGACATGCGCCGCCGAGCATGATGGGAACCGTAGTCGCAGAAGTGGCTCGAGTGCTTTGTTTGGGGGTGCGGAAGGCTCCTGGGGGACACTTCTGCGTCCGAGCCGCTACTTGCGATGCTCGGCTAAACGTGAATGGTTCGAGAGAACATTTGGGGAGCTCAGGGAGCTCTAACCGGGCTCTTTAGGGCACGGGGCACAGCAGGAGTTTTAGGCGCGGGACTGTTCTGAGGGGCTCTGGGGCCGCGGGGGAGGAGAGGAGATGAATTCCCCAAAGTGGCTGTACCAGGCATCTGTGGGGTCGGGAGCACTCAGGGGGTCCGGGGACGCTTTTAGGGGGTCCTGAATTGGCGCTGAGGGGGCACTGAGGGAGCCTGGAGGGTCTGGGGGACACTTATGGTACAGATGGAGGCAGATCCGGGGGTTCTGTGGAGCACGGGGCATGACGGGCGTTGTAGTCCCGGCTCCAATGGGGCTCATCGGGCCGCGGGGCATGATGGGAGTTGTGGCTAAAGTAGGCACCGTCCCTGAGTCTCCGATCTCTGGCACTGATTGGCTTCGGGCGATGATGGGCGGGAGTCTCTGCAAATGGGATGCGGTGGAGGCGGGAACAGTCCATTCAACTTTTCCAGTCCCTCCCACTCCAGCCCAGTTCATCCCCAGTACAGACCAGTAAAACGCCAGTACAGCCCAAGTCATCCCAAGTAGAACTCAGTACAACCCTAGTGCCCTTCCAATCCCTCCCAGTACAGCCCAATCCCTCCCAATACACCTCAGTTTACTCCCAGTCCCTTCCAGTTCCCACCAGTGTCATCCACAGGATGCCCCAGTGTTCCCAGTCTTGTCTGCAATGGCCCCAGTGTCCCCAGTTTGTCCCAGTCCTCCCCAGTGTTTCCAAGTCCCAGTGTCTCCCACACTGTTCCCAGTGTTCCCCAGTATGTCCCAGTCCTCCCCAGTGTTTCCAAGGACAGTTTCATTTCTCTCGGTGGCCGTGACAGCCAAACCCAGCAGTGGGGTCAGTGCAGTGCCCATGGCCACAGCCCCTTGCAGGGCCCAGTGCAGCTTGGGCTGATGATCCACCCTCACAGCTGGCCCAGGGCAGCTCTGCAGTGGCTTTGGTGGCACCTGGGGCTGGCACACACCTGAGCAGTGTGTCTGTTTGCAGTGGGGAAACTCAGCAGTTTGAGATTGCTGCAAAAAGTACAAAAAGGGAAAACCCCTCTGAGGCTGGGTGCAGCCAGCTCTGCAAGCACAGCAGGGCCCAGGGCAGTGAGGACAGACAGGATGGGGCTGGGCAATGTGGAGCAAGGTAGTCCACACTGGGTCAGAGCTCCAGGCACAGCTTCTGTGAGCAGGGCAGAGCTGCTGAGGAGAGACCCTGGGTCAATATCAATCACAGAATGCTGCAACCACCTCTGCTCTAAAGTGAAATTTAATAAAAGACAACCTTTAAAATAGGAATGTATATTTTATTACTGCTCTTTGAAATCTTTCTCCATAACTGGACTAGGAAAATTTAATGACCACAGCATTAAATAATCCCATGTCTAGCCTTAACCCCAATCCCAGCTCTAATCCAATCTCAGCCCCAACTCCAACCCCAGCCCCAATTCCAGCCCCTTCCAAAATCCTCAGCCCCAAACCAAATCCCAGGTTCAGCCCTTATGGGAGTTTGGGGGTGTCTCTGTCCCTGTGACCCCGATGATGTTTGGGTGGGGTCACAGCAGGGCTGAGAGGGACAGAGACCCCCCCGGCCTCCCCAGGTGTGAGAAGGTGGGAGAGCCCCCCCAGCCCCAAGCACCCTCAGCGGGGAGAGGGACACAGAGCCCCTGGTCCCCAGCCCTGCACAGGCATTGCCTGAGGCCAGAGGGAAGGAGACCCCCCGAGTATCCCCTGGGCTGATAGGGACAGAGACCCCCGAGCATCCCCTGGGCTGAGAGGGACAGAGACTGCCCCGAGCACCCCCTGGCACAGAGGTGAGAGGGAGGGAGACCCCCAGGCATTCCCTGGGGTGAGAATGATGGAGACCCCCTGGGGAATGGCCTGTGGTGACAGGGACAGAGACACCCCTGGGGAGTGGCCTGGCATGACAGGGACAGTGACAATCCAAACAAACTCCTCCTGAGCGTCCCCCAGGGCAAGAGGCACAGAGACCCCTTGAGCATCACCAGGGCACTGGACAAGATAAACTAGGCGGAAATAAAACTTAGTCCTACATAAAATACTTTGATGAATATTTGATTTTCCTGAGAGTCACATGTGATGGAAATGCAAACAAATCCCAAACAGGAATAAACTGACAATAGAAGTAATTCAGTGGCAATTCCAAGTTTCATTGGCTCCTGCACAGCTCCAGCTCAGCTGCTGGCAGGTTCCAATAAAAGAACAGTGGAAATTAGGACCAATACAGATTATTAAAAGGAAGGGGAAACTGTGTAGCTGTCACAAAGGTGACAGGGATGAAGAGAATAATGATTCTCACATTTGTCAAAGAACACATTTGGCCTGTGAATTCTGGAGTTATTTGGGAATTTAGCTACTTGAGCTGGGCTTCTTCTGGGACTTTTAGCAGCCTTGTGTTCCTCACCATGGGGTGAATGAACCTTGTCAGTCTCGCTGGTAACATTTGCTCCCTTTCCTCCAGTGATTTTAACAAACATTTCAAGGAAGGACAACACAATATTTTCTTTTCACTGGCTACCCACAACAGCCATTTTCCTCATCAGTTCTTCCATAAGTTGCTCAGAGGAAGCTGCATCCAAGTTTCCAAGAGTTCCTCCAGAGAGAACCACAACCTCCTCCTCAGAGGGAACCATGCTGTTGTCAAAGGCACTTGGGGTCAGACAACAGTGCCCTGAACTCCCTGTGCCAAAATAATGTCACAGTCTGGTTAAAAAAATTGCTGGAGAGATGCCTCCTTGCCAGTTAAAGTGCAAACGAGACCAAATCCAAAATGGATTTTATTGAACAATAAAATATGAGTATTAAATAGCGAATAGTAATGGAATAGTAACTAGTAATAGAATAGTGAATGTGATGTAGGGAGAGAGATGAAAGAAAGAGAAAAGTGGGGGAGAAAAAGGGAATGACAGGGACAAAGATCTCCCCTGGAGCAGGGCAAGTGTGACATTGTCCCCTGAGTGTGTGCCCTTCCCAGGGTGGGGGTTTTACACCTGAGCCAGTTCGGGTAAGGGGGGTGGTGTTCACCCCCTGAGCAGGGATTACCCCACTGTTTCAGGTTGCAATGCAAGATGTAACCAAATGCATGTTTTCAATCCCCATCTTCATCAACTGCTATAAACAGATGGGGCAGTGTTCTTTATCTCTTCCATGACTCACCCCTGATAACGCCCTCCAGGGGAGATATCTCCTGTGAATGGGCCATTGAGTGTCACTGCAGGAATGATAAAATTCCATCATCCCATTGTGGGGTGCTCCGCCCAGGGGGAGGAACCAAGAATTCCCACCTGGATATAAGCTGAGGCTGGCAACACCAGGAGCAGCTTGCCTACTGGATTCCCAGAGGACAAGAGCTCCATAACCACCAGTGGACCTTCAGAGGAAGACCAGAACCCTCTACAGGATCACTGCTCTGACAGAATCACATTCATCACTCCAACAGGACTGCAGCCACCATTTAATGGGACTGCAGCCACCGCCCTGACCAACAGGGTGTCAGGTTATATCCTTGATAGTGGAACCCTGGAAAATGTTAAAGATAGAATCTAAAATGTTAGGCTTTGTGCTTTCCCAGATCAACTGCACCTGCGTAAGCAGTATGATAAATTATATAATTGTTAGAAGTGATGATTGTTTAGTAATTAAATGTAATTATTATATAACCATAAGAAGAATAGTGAGAAATTATGTTGGAAATTCAGAGAGGGGCTAAATTTATGTATACAATAGAACAATATAAGTTTAATAATTAACATGAAAGTTATGTAACGATAGAGTATAAAACATGATCATTTCGGATGTATGGTCGGAGGCAGATTTGGGTTGAATATACCCTGATTCCCAGAGCTCTTAATAAAAAGCACCGCATCTAATCGCTCCGTGATTATGTGTTTTTGAACGCTAACATCCTGACTCTGTCAGTTTAAGGCAGTGTTTCTGTATCATTGCGTTGATCTAAATTTTCTTATTAAATTGCAATTCTGGCTTAGGCCCTCCCCCACGTGTGCCTTCAAACCAGTACAAAGCTCATTGTGTTCATCCCTTGTTTTCCTGCCTTGTTTTAGGAATATCCCATTCCTAAAACTTGGCCAGATGGAAGGAGAGACCTCAAGGAAGAGAAAGATGCCGCGGGATACCCAGGTAGGTGAGGAGGAAGTCAGTGCCCCTTTCCCCCTCTCTCCTACTCCACCTCCCAGCCCAGCATGGCCCCTGGCTGCAGGACAACCCTGCTGCCAACGCCGTCCTGCTGGGGATGCACTGGGGGGGATCTCCTTCCCTTTCCCTCTGGCACAGAGGCAAATCCTATCCTCTCCTTGTCCTTCCTCCCCTCAGACAAGAATCTGAGGATGGAGATCAGGGAGGACAAATGCCCACGGCAGAACCTCATGCAAGAGGCTGTTTTGAGTGGCTCTATGGCACAGGAATCCAATCGGGAGAAAAAGCCCTGGAGATCCCCCATGAGGAGGAGGGGCTGCAAATCCAGCCAGGGTGCTCTGAGGAGGAAAGACCCACCCTGAGCCAGGAAGGTGGACAGAGCTTCAGCCAGAGCTCGGAGCTGGTGGTCTATGAGCAGCTTCATGATGGGGAGAAGCCCCACAAGTGCTCAGAGTGTGGGAAGAGCTTCAGGCACAGCAGCACCCTTCTCTGCCACCAAATGATCCACACCGGGGAATGGCCCTACGAATGTGGGGAATGTGGGAAGGGCTTCAGCTCCAGCTCTGCCCTTGTCATACACCAATGCATCCACAGTTTGGAGAGGCCGTACGAGTGTCTCAAGTGTCAGAAGAGGTTTCAGAGCAGCTCCAGTCTCCTCCAGCATAAGTGGATTCACACGGATGAGAGGCCCTTCCTCTGCCCTGACTGCAGAAAGGGCTTCAAGCACAACTCCAGCCTCATCAGGCCCTGGTGCATCCACACTGGGGAGAGGGATAGGCCCTATGAGTGTCCCCAGTGTGGGAAGAGGTTTCACACCAGCTCCAGTCTCCTCCAGTACCAGCACACTCATACTGATGAGAGGCCCTTCCGCTGCCCTGAGTGTGGGAAGGGCTTCAAGCGCAACTCCACCCTCATCACCCACCGGTGCATCCACACTGGGGAGAAGCCCTACGAGTGTCCCCAGTGTGGGAAGAGCTTCACCCAGATCTCTATCCTAACCAGACACCAACGGAGGCACCTGTAAGAGAAGATCTGCCAATGCCCCAATGCAGGAGGACTTTTGTGCACTGCCCCAACTTCATCCATGGAGGGTCCATGTTGGCAACAGCCCTGGTGATCCAATTTTCCTTCTGATCCATGCTAGGAAGACACCTGTCCCTTTTCCTGGCCCTTCCAATGATATGGTGTGCGATGGAAGAAAATGAGGGTCTGGCAATGGCCGTGTCATTACATTCACTCCCACCTCAGATCATTGCCAGGGACAGGAAAGGGACACTCTCTTTCTCTCCCTCAGGAGATGGGTGTCCTTTTCAGGCAGGAGGAAATACATGGCCAGGCAGACCCAGTGAGTTGTGTTTTAGTTTTCCCTGTAAACAGTTTTATTTATACATTCTGTTATCAATATTGTTTCTGTTCCATTTGTTCCTTATCTCATTGCTGTTCCCAAAAAATTGTTCTCATCCCAGCCCAGGATCTTTGCCTTTTGTGCTTTCCATGGGACGTGGGAGGGCAGCGAGGGCAGCGCGGTTTTAGCAGGAGCAGGAAATTCAGGGATCCCATTCCTGAACCCCGGCCCGTGAAAACCGAGCATCCCAGCTGGTCCCAGCCCTGGTGACCATGGCAACAGCCTTGGGAGCGGGTCCCTGGCTGGGGCTGTGGGAACCTCTTCCCTCTGGTGCCCAGGGACAGGAGTGGAGGGAACGGCTGCAGCTGAGTTGGGGCAGGCTCAGGTTGGATGTCAGGAAAAGGTTTTTGCCCAGAGGCTGCTGGGGTCCTGCCCAGGCTCCCCAGGGAAGGGTCCCAGCTCCAGGGCTCTCTGAGCTCCAGCAGCGTTTGGACAGCGCTGCCAGGCCCAGGCTGGCATTGTTGGGGTGTCCTGTGCAGGGCCAGCAGTTGGACTGGAGGATCCTGATGGGTCCCTCCCAGCTCAGCCAATTCTGTGGTTCTGGGATCCCGTGAGCCTGGGGATGGGGCTGCCAATGGTTGCCATGGCAACGGGCTGTGGCTGCAGGCCTGAGCTGGTGTCCATGGCAACCACCCCTGGCATGGGGTCTCCATGGAGCTGCCAAGGGACTGAGCATAGCAACAGGGGGCTGGTGATGGTTGCCATGGAAACTGACCATAGAAAAAAGGAGCTTTTGATGGTTGCCATGGGAACAGACCATAGCAACAGGGGTCTGGTGATCATTGCCTGCTAAGGATCAGATTTGTCACAGGCCCTCAGAGGGGTTCCATGGGGAATTTCCAGGAGTCTCCAGGCTGTTCCAGAGCTGGAATGTCACAGGCAGAGACAGGGGCTCAATGGAAACCTCCCAGGGCTTTCTGAGGATGGTAAAGAGCCGTGTGGTCAGAGGCAGTCACAGCCATTCCATGGTGACATCCCAGGGGACCTTGGGCTGCAAAGGCACCGATCTGTCACAGGCACTCAGGGGGGGTCCACAGGGACATCCCAGGAGTCCCCAGGCTGCCAAAGAGCCGGGATGTCCCAGACACTCGCAGGGGTTCCTGTCATGGGCACAGTGGGATGTTCAGGCAGAGTTTATTAGAGAAGCTCCTGTTGGGTAACAAGGTGCAAAAAGGATCCCCAATAGCCCCCACAGATCCTCAAATATCACTTTTGAATCAGAGATGACATGGACTCAGATCAGAAGGCTAAGGGCTAAAAGCCACCTGTTTTTTCAATCCTCTTCTTTTATACCTTGGTTTGCTACAGTTGGACCTCATAGGTCATTTAATCAACACATTTCACATGATTGGCCAATTAAGACAACACCCTTCAGTAAACAATTTTATGGAAAAAGCTAACTTTTAACAAACATTGTCAAGGCACCAGTTATTGATGTTTGTCTTATGTTGGGCCTTTCTGTAGGCTCCCTGGATGGGGGAAACCCTCCTATAGCAGTTCTGTGCCAGGTAAAAGGAGACACACGGGACTTTTTTGGTCTTCAGCTGCTTGTTTATTGTTATCTTATCTAAAGTTTGGCATTGCTGTCCACACCAGGCTTAGCGTGCTGGAAAAGCACTGCAAAATGCCCCCAAAATGTATGGTTTCAAGGTCTTTGCAAGTTGTGTCATCCAATTAACTCTTAACACGTACAGTTTTTCTACTTGTCAGCCAATAACTCATCCCTTGACTGTCCATGTAACCTCTGCACTGTGCTTTCCTTGACCAATCACCCTGTGCCACCAACACTGCAGAAAATGGAGTAGATGAAGAAGAAGACAGGGACTACACCCCAATTCCTCCATCTTGCTTCCTATCTACACCATACTAATAATCCCAAAACCTAAATTTCTCACTCAAGTGACATACTACACTACTCTCTAGTATCTATTTCACGCTTTGGTAAATTCTAATCTATCTCAAAGTCTTCAAAGTCCTCTCCATGGGGGAAGGTTAAAGGCGGTGTTTCTTTGGGAGGACAGGACCCCTTCGAGCAGACAGAGAAATTTTCCTTGTGCCCTGGATTCCCACACATTTAACCTAAAATCCTTTAACCCTTAACATGTGAAGTTACCAAAAATCTTCCAGGTAAGTAGGATTGGAAGGAGAAGAAATAGAGAACAACAGAAAGACAGAAGATCTATAGAACAACACGCACATAGGAACTAAATCCTGGGGTCAAGCATCACAACAGTGGAACCCCAAGAGCAGGCAAGATCCACACCATGGGCTGGTCTCGTGCTCCGGCTTTTAACCCCCCGGGCCTCCATGGGCCCGCCCCTGGGGTGGGACTGCATGTTGTTTGTCCTATCAAAGTCAGGGTAGGTATCAGCTGCTGGCATGTGACTGATTGACAGCTCAGCCAATCAGGGCTGGGTTAACACCGCCCCTGCTCTGTGATTGACAGATCTGCCAGGGTTGGGGGCAGGGCTCTGTCCCACCACAAACCAAGGCCTCATCCAGCCCTGGCCCCACATGGCCATTCTGTGTATCCCAAGGTGTCTCAGGACATCGATCTCATCCAGCCTCTGACAGCGACCACGGTGACACTACGGAACCTCATGGAACCATGGGTCAGTTGTGACAATGTGGGTCCAATGACACCATGGTGACACTATGGAACCTTATGGAATCAAGGAGACCATTATGTAGCTCAGGGGCCCTATAGAAGCAAGGGTCAATGATCAAACAGTGGGGCCCATAGAAACAAGGAGCCATTGTGACATAACAGGGCCACATGGAGCCAAGAGACCACTGTGATTTTGTTGAAGCTTATGAAACCAAGAAGCCATTGTGACTTTGCAAGACCTCATGGAATCAAGGACATAATTGTGACAGTGTTAGGACCCATGAACTCAATGAAACATGGAATAGATCTGCCTGGTTTGGACTCCTGGGGGCTGTCTGACAGGTCCCACTGAATTTGACATGTCAAGGGCCACTTCCCATCTGACCGTGAAGCACTGGGGCTCTGTGCTTTTATTCCAGTGGGAAAGAACTGTCTTTCTTGTCTAGGCATCCATGGCATAAACTGAGATTCTGCGTCTTAAATTCTCTATACCCAAGGGTTATTCCCAGACAAAATCTGCCCGTACAGTCAAGTCTGCCTAGACTTGGCCTCTGGTGACTGCCTCTCATCTGCCCCTGCACCACCAGGGCTCACTTGTTTCTTTCCTATGGAGATCATTGTGACAGGGGAACCAAGGGGAACACTGTGACCCTGCAGGGTACAATGGATCCAAGGGGCCACTGTGACACTGTGGGGCCTCGTGGAACCAAGAACATCTTTGTGGCTCTGTTGGGCCACATAGTCCTAAGGGGCCAGCGTGAGGCAGCGGGGCTTTGTGGAACCAAGACGCCATTGCTGCATTTCAGGGCCTCGTGGAGCCAAAGGGCCGTTGTGATCCTGCGAGGCACCGTGGATCCATGGAGACCATTGTGGCATTGCAAGGCCCCATGGATTAATGTAGACCATTGTGACCCTGCAGGGCCTCATGGAGGGAAGGGGCCATTGTGACACTATGGGAACTTGTGGAACCAAGGGAATCATTTTTGCACTACTGGGCCCCAATGGAACCAAGGGGCCATTGGACACTGAGAGGCTTCATGGAAGCTATAGATCATTATGGCACTGGTGGGCCATGGGGAAACATGGAGACCATTAAGATCCTTAAGGACTTGTGTAATCAAGGGGCCATTATGACACCTGAGGGCATCATGGAATCAAGAGAACCATTGTGGCACTACAAGGCCTCATGGAAGCAAGGACACATTTTGACACTGCAGGGCCCTGTGGAACCAAGGGAACATGAAATAGGTGTGGCTGCCTTGGCCTCCCAGGGGTCACCTGACAGGTCTGGCTGACCTTGGAATGTGGAAGGCCACTCCCATCTACCCCTGAAACACTGGGGCTCTGGGCTCTTATTTTTATGGAAAAGAACTGTCCATTTTTACCAGGCATCCATGGCCAAAATTAGGATTACACCTCGAAATTTCTGTGTATCCAAGGATTGCTCCCAGACAAAAGTTGCCAGGACAGACACGTCTGGCTGGTCTTTCACTTCTGAGGGGCAGCATTCACCTGTTTTCCAAACACTAGAAAGGGCTTTGTGCTCTTCTTTTTGTGAAAAAAACCCCCATCGCTCTTCTCCAGGCACAAATGTTTTAAATTAGGACTCCACATTTGTAATTTCAAGTATCCAGGGCTTGCTCCAAGCAAACCTGCCAGGACAGACAGGCCAGGTTTGCCTTGGCCTCTGGTGGTTGCTGTTCATCAGCTCCTGAAACATGGGGGCTCTATGGTTTCCATCCTATTGAGACCAATGTGACATTTGGGAGCCTTGTGAAGTGAAGGGGCCATTGTGACACTGCAGAGCACCATGGATCCAAGGCACCATTGTGACACTGTGGGGCCTTATGGAACCAAGGACATCACTGTGGCTCTGTTGGGCCACACGGTCCCAAGGGACCAGTACAAAGCAGTGGTGCGGTAGTTAGCCCAGCTGTAACTGGGACTCAGCCAGATTTTAACTCGGAAGAACTGGGCACGAGTTTCAAGCCCTGGGAATCATTTGTTTAACTAAGGATGAGCTTGAGATTTCCCCCATAAGCCTTTAGTGTTTTTATGCTAAGTATCCTATTGGTTACTTGTTTCCCCTACAGGGTTATTGTTCTGGAATGTTCAACCCCCGAGTGTACATGTTACTGCTTCCCCTTTGTCTCAGGTTTTTGGATCCTGCCCCTCATACTGTTCTCAACTTCTCCATGTTTATTCTTTTTCACTCCATTATTAAAGTTCTTTTTGGTCAACTCCATCAAACCCGCTCCTTTTCATTTGCGCCACCCTCGCCCTGACTCAGGGAACCAGAGAGGTTTGTTGCAGCCACCCACACTGCGACATTTGTCCCCCAAACAGTGACCCTGACAATCAGGCCTCCCTGCGTCAGTCACGTCAGCTGGGGTTAGCTGATGGATAGGCCAGTACTCCATGGGATTTTGGATTGTGCCGGGCCTGGTGGATTTATCATTGCTTCGAGGGACCTTGCCCAGGATTGGCAGGGACAACGATGATTTCACCTGCATAGGATTGCAGGTGGGTTTAGGGAAATGCAAGACATTTATTGCCCATTTTGCCATTGTGTTTTTACAATATGCACCCACGTCCCATAATTGATTTGGGGTGTTTCCGTGGCTCTTCCCCATAAGGCAGAGAATAAGAAAAAGGGGCAGCCAGCTCTCCAAAGTAGAAAGGAGTATATATGGATGCTTTAAGTTAATTCTCACTGATCATGACAAAGTATTTTCAAGGAACGAATAGAAATCAATCATGAGGTGGATCATTAAAAATTTTCCAGATGCCTCTGCTGATGAAATCCATACCACTGAATTTTGGGACTCCGTGGGAGTTAAACTGTACAACTTTAGATCAAAAGGGACCTCATTGCACCCCACATGCTCCCCATCTTCAACACCACCCTCACCAGCAAGCAGTGTGTTGAAAACTAAATCCGTTGGTCACTCCGAATTCAGGACCTCCCCTCAAACCCGCCTTTCTCAGACCTTGCACGATGGTCCAAGATGGCAATGGCCACGCGGACTTGGAGCATCATGCCCTGGAAACTCAAGATGGAAGGAGCCTGAATGTGGCTCGAGAGACTGACAATCCTCCCTCCATCTTGGCTTTTCCACTTCCTGCTACCACAACCTTCTCTTCCTCCCTGAACGAACCTCCAGACTCCACGCCCACAACTGCGGGTCATGCCCCACTGTCAATCATTCCACCTCCACCCTGCGCCATGCCTCCAGAACTCCACTCTGGAAGTCCGCCATCCTAGATCAAGGCCCTTCCTCCCCAACACCTGACAAAATGGAAGTGCCCTTTGCCTCACCCTCCAGCAACAATATAACTCCATGGTCAAAGATACCAAACCCAACTGTCACACTATTTCTAATCCTAATGTTTCAGCTCCAAGATATTCTTCCTCCCCAGAAGTCACTTTGGACTCCTCAGAGCCACCTCACCCCTCAACCCCAGAAGATCCCTAGGAAAGGAAGGAGACTGGCAAATAGTTTTGAAATTCTTCATTGCCCCAGTATGTTATGAAAGAAGGGGGCAGAATCCCAGGTATCAGCCACTGGTTTACGAGGAAATCAAGGATCTGTGTAGGGCAGCTAAAGACCATAGGAAGGACTTACCTCGTTTTAATGGCCTAATGAGGGCCATGGTTACGTGTCTTAAGCCCCTATGATTTAAAATGTATTATGACCATGTTGTTATCACCTACAGAATACACCCTGTGGGAAGGGGGATGGAAGTGTTTACTAAATCAACTAATAGCAGACTATGCTAATAATGAGGCAAGGGCGGAATTGACAATCAACCATCTAGCTGGAGAAGGACAATACAGCCTACCAGATGATGAAGCAGCAGGTATCCCAAGAGAAGAATTGGATGATATAAGAGAGGTGGCTTTGAAAGCTTTAATCCAGGTATTGGATGGTAGCACCCCCAGTTTGGACTACCTTGGGTGGCTGCAGCTAAAGCTTTAGAACAATCAGACCATCTTGGGTGCCTGTTAAGTAAGCAAACCAATGCTACCTCCCTCACATTGAGTGGCCTGCTCTCAGACATAGAGACCACCAGACATGCCACCTTGCAGAACAGAGACAGAGTTTTTACTCTGGGCACATGGGCATGGGTGTGTAGACTCTGAGGGCATGTGTTGCATGAACCTCTCCAGCTACAGTGAGTCAATCCAAAAGAGTATTCAGGTATTGAAGGAAGGGTTCAAGAAGCTTCAAGTGGAAAACAAAGACTGGTTCAATAAACTCTTCCAATCCAAGGGACTAAATGGTTGGATGATGTCGAGCTAAAACAGGAGTATTCATTCTCTTAGTGGTTGTTGCTGTATTTTTAATTGCCCCATGTTTGTTTGAATGCTTTTAGAAAGTCTTACAAAATTCTTTCAGTTCCATCTTTGTTGTAAACCAGAAAGGGGGAAGATACCCAACCCAGGCTTCTCATGGACTCCTTGGAGTAGACAATTGAAGGCCAGGATAGGACAAAAAACTCTGAGACTCAGTGTGGGAAGGAATATCCTTAAAAGTACCTAAAAGTATTCTTAAATCCATAAAATACCTTAAAAACTATTATTATCTCAAAGTATTAATGAGTTCCACTGAGTGTCAATACAGAGCTCTCAAGGGATTAATAAAGTAGGTAATTGGGGCCATGATTGCATAAACCTCTCACAGAGTCTGTATCAAAAGAGAAACACCAAGTACCTTAAAATAACTGAAGTATCCTGAAGCATTAATGAGCCCCACTGAGTGTTGTTACTGACAAAGCCTCTCCAGGGACTAATTACAGCAGGTAATTAGAAGCCATGATTGCACAAACCTCTGAGAGACTCCAAGGCAAAAACAAAACCCAAAGTCCTTTGAAAAAGCTACAGAGAGGCTCTCAGCACAGAAGCAGCTCCTGGCAAGGGCAGCGCTGCAGAGAGACAGCTCTTCCCAGGAGCAGCTCCTGTGCACAGCCCAGCAGGGCTGCGGTACTGCCTGCAGCCACCCTGGGCACAGCACAGAGGCACAGAGGGGTTAAAGTCAGCCTGGGATGGGAGCACAGAGCAGAGCTCACTCGGGGCTCACCAGAGCAGAAATCAGCCCAGGTTTGAAACAGTCATTCCCTGGCTGTAAGAAGAGAAGCTGCTGTTCCTGCAGGGATCTCCTGGAGCTGGCACATCCCACAGCCTTTAGGACCTTTCAGGAGGACTCTCAGAGCTGCTCCAGGGAAGGGCTGTGGCCCTAGGGCAGGGCTGGCTTTCCCTGCTACCCCAGCCCAGGCACAGCCCAAGGCAGCTCCTGTTGCCAGGCTCTGCTGCAGGGCTGAGCAGCCGGGGCTGCAGTCAGGGGTGCCCAGGGCTGTCCTGCAGAGCAGGGTCCTGCAGCCCAGGGCACTGTGCTGGGGCTGGGACTCTGCTGCCTGCCAGGGACAGCTCTCAGCCAGCCCAGGGAGCTGCTCCCAGCGCTGGGGAGAAGCTCTGGGGGGAAGGAGCCACCCTGAGCAGGGCAGGGGCTGCTGCTGAGAGGGGCTGGGTGGGGCAGGGCTGCTCCCAGCTCCAGACCAGCCTGGGCACAGCTCCAGAGGACACTTGCCAAAGAAGGTAAGCCTGGGATTGCTGTAAAGATCAGGAGCTTTCTTGAGAGTGTTTTCAATTTCCTACTTGGAGAAAGATGGGAACGTTGGGGTGATGGCAAAAAGATTTTTTCATTTTATACATTTTTGATATATTCATAGCTGTGTAAATTACTGTTATATAGTTATAAATTTACAATCCTTATTTAACACTACTAAATTCTTAATTAACTATATTAAACTACTATTATATACTTATATAGTTACAATGCTTAATTAACTACAGTATGTTTCCTAACCTTGCTCTTAGATTTTAGAAAAATAAGCTGTCTAAATACATTCCTGAAATACAGTCTTATCAGTATTATTATCGAAAAGTCTTATTATCAGGAAGAGAACCTAGAAAAACATTTTTTTAATTGACCAGAATGTGAGCAGTCATAACAAAAAGGGAAGGCAAAGAAGCCTTTGGACCTACTCCAATGGGTTGAAGAAGGGGTGTGTAACTGTGGCAACTGAATCTCCTATTGGCTGTTGCTGTTAAATATCTTAATTAAACAACCTTAATAAATTGTTGAAATCAGGGCCCGGGTGTGCCCCATCCCCACTGGGACACCTGGAAGCTTCCAATTATTGTCTGGTTTTTCCTTCACTGTTCTAACACTTGCAAGGGGCTTTTTCTCTTTTGATTAAAAACAACAGGGGAATCAAAGAAGCAGAACAGGAACTGTAATCCCAGAATCACAGAACATTCTGATTTGAAAGGGACACACAGGATCACCAAAGGAATGGGTGAACATTTACAGAGACTCCAGAACTGTAACTTTGGGTGGTCAGTCTCTCTGCTGGGAGCCTCCCAAAGGGCCCTCAGCCACTCCTCAGCCCTGGACAGCAGCAGCATCACCTCTGCAGGGCCCAGCAGGGCTCTCCTGAGCTGCCCTTGCCCAGCTGCACACAGAGCCTGCCCCAGCCAGGGCCCTGCACACAGGCAGGTTTCTGTAGGGCCCCAGCCAGGGCACACAGGCTGGGATGGGCTCTGTGAGCGCTGGCAGGGACAAGGCTCCTCTCAGGAGGGAACATCCAGGCCCAGGGAGATGCTGAGGGAAGGAGAGGGGGCTGAAGAGAGCAATGCTGGGGGCAGGATGAGGGCACTGTTGGTGTGTGGGTGGTGCTGGGCACAGCTGGGCACGGGAACACTGTTCTGAGTGCCCGGCTGTCTCTGCCCTGCCCTCTCAGGCACAGCACCACATCTTCTCTTGGTTCTGCCCTGCCCTGATATTGTCCCTGTTATCTGCTGCTCTCAGGGAGGCTCTGGCATTTGCAGCAGCTGAGTCAGGCTGCATTGGCATTCCTGCCAGGCAGGGCTGTCCATGGGAATGGGGTGTCCAAGCTTCCCTGGCACCTGTGGGGCTGTGGGCAAAGCAGTCCATGGGAAAGGGGAATGAGCTGAGCCCCCTCCCTGAGATCCCATCATGGGCACAGCTGGGGATCTCCTTGCTGTGCCCTTCCAAGCTCTGAGCTGCCCTCCTGGGTGCAAATCTGTGCCAGAGCCTCTGGGAGTTCCCTGAATGTCCCACGGGGAAGGGCAGAGCTGCCACAGCTGAGGAAATGCTGCTGGGTTTGCCAAGGGAGCCATGAGTGTCCTTGGCACAAGGGGGTGCTGAGACCTTGCCCAGAGACCTTGAGAGAGGGTGAGACATTCAGGGATCCCTCTGCTCTGGGCAGGGTCTGGTTTATCCCAGGGTGACCTGGGAGTGTGATTGTGCTCTGATTGCAGCCAAAGGTGCAAAGCCAGGGCAGGTGGGAACAAGCCCATCCAGCCCCTCACCTTCCCTGAGCCACAGGGAATCCTTTGCCTCTCCCATCTCTCAGTGACAAACTCTGAGTGCAGCAGGAATGCTGGGGATTTCTGACCTCAGAGAGCCAGAAATGATGTGTGTTGAGGAAAACAATTCCTAAAAAAACCTTCTGCTATTCATGTCTTATAGGACTGTGAATGGAGATGCTGCCAAGCCTGTCTGCATTAGAAGCAATTCCCCTGTCAAATCTTGAACATCCAGCCTTGTCCCTCTGCCACATGGCCACAAATCCAGGGCAGCAGGGTGGGGATGGCTCCTTGAGAGCCCCCAAGCACAGGCCTGGCTGCTCCTGGCACACTCAGCTGGCACAACTGGAGCTCAGGCAGGGACATGGCTGAAGGTTTTCCCAGAGCAGGAACAAGGCTACAGGAACAGTCTGCAGGGAATGGCCCAGGCTTGGCTCAAAGCAGCCCATCCTGACTTGTAACTGTCCTTTCTCCATGAACAGGTCCCCATGCCCAGCCCCAGCAAATGTCCAACAGCAGCTCCATCAGGCACTTCCTCCTGCTGGCATTGGCAGACACGCGGCAGCTGCAGCTCCTGCACTTCTGCCTCTTGCTGGGCATCTCCCTGGCTGCCCTCCTGGGCAATGGCCTCATCATCAGCACCGTAGCCTGCAGCCACCACCTGCACACACCCATGTTCTTCTTCCTGCTCAACCTGGCCCTCACTGACCTGGGCTCCATCTGCACCACTGTCCCCAAAACCATGCACAATTCCCTCTGGGACACCAGGGACATCTCCTACACTGCATGTGCTGCTCAGCTCTTTTTCTTTCTGTTCTTCATCTCAGCAGAATTTTGCCTCCTGACCATCATGAGCTACGACCGCTACGTGTCCATCTGCAAACCCCTGCACTATGGGACCCTCCTGGGCAGCAGAGCTTGTGCCCACATGGCAGCAGCTGCCTGGGCCAGTGCCTTTCTCTACTCACTGCTGCACACAGCCAATACATTTTCTCTGCCCCTGTGCCATGGCAATGTCCTGGGCCAGTTCTTCTGTGAAATTCCCCAGATCCTCAAGCTCTCCTGCTACAAATCCTATCTCAGGGAATTTGGGCTCATTGCAGTTAGTGTCTGTTTTGGTTTTGGCTGTTTTGTGTTCATTGTTTTCTCCTATGTGCAGATCTTGAGGGCTGTGCTGAGGATCCCCTCTGAGCAGGGACGGCACAAAGCCTTTTCCACTTGCCTCCCTCACCTGGTTGTGGTCTCCCTGTTCCTCAGCACTGGCACATTTGCACATCTGAAGCCCCCTTCCCTGTCCTCCCCATCCCTGGATCTGGCCCTGTCAGTTCTGTACTCGGTGGTGCCTCCAGCCCTGAACCCCCTCATCTACAGCCTGAGGAACCAGGAGCTCAAGGCTGCAGTGAGGAGACTGATCACTGGATGCTTTCAGGAACATTAAACTACTAGCCAATTTCTGCCAATCACTTGTACTAAAAGACATCTTTCATACTTCTTGTTGCTTTGGTTGTGGTTTGTTCTTTTTTTCCTTTGTATTAGTTTTTCACATTGTCCACAAAGAAATGTCATTGTTTGTGCCATTTCTCATTTTGTTTCTCTCTACCTTCCATGTGGCCAGAGACTGTGTCAATGAGGGGCAGCACTCTTGGTGGCTTTAAAGGACCCAAAGGATCTCCCAGCAAAGTTTTCTGCAGAGATGCCCTTTTGTTGCCTTCTCAGGAGCTGCAGCAGCAATATCTGTGTGCAGAGCTGGGGTCAGATCAGTGCTAGCACAGCATCTCTGGTCCTGCTGGCCACACCATTCCTGATCCAGGCCAGGAGCCATTGGCCTGCTTGGCCACCTGGGCACACTGCTGGCTCATGTCCAGCCTGCTGTCCATCAGTCCCTGCAGGTCCCTTTCTGCCTGGCTGCTCTCCAGCCACTCTGTCCCCAGCCTGTAGCGCTGCAGGGGTTGTTGTGGCCAAAGTGCAGGACCCAGCACTTGGTCTTTATAAACCTGACCTTGTTGGATTCATCCCCTGGCTCCAGCCTGTCCAGGTCACTGTGCAGAGCCCTCCTATGTTCCCACAGAATCAACACTCAGATCCAGCTTGGTGTCATCTGCAAAGACGTCCTTGGTTTCGTGGAGCCCCTCAGTGTCACAATGGCCTCCTTGTTACACCAGGCCCTGCACTGTCACACTGGTCTCCTTGGTTCCATGAGACCAGGCAGAGCAACAATGGTGTCCTTGGTTCCATGGGGCCCCAAAATGTGACAGTTGACCCTTTGGTTCTGTGGGGCTTCACAGTGTCACAATATTCTCATTGGCGCTGCAGTTCCACAGTGGCCCCTTGGTTCCATGGGGCCCCAGAGTGTCACAATGGCCCCATGGTTACATGAGATCCCACACTGTCACCATGGTCTCTGGGGTTCCACAAGTCCCTTCAGCATCACAATGTCCCCTTGGTTCCATGAAGCCCCACAGTGTCAGAACAGCCCCTTGGTTCCACTGGGCCCTGGAGTCTCCCAATGGTCTCCTTGGGTTTGCAGAGTCAAAATGGTGAAACCCCTTGGTTACACAAGGCCCTGCGGTGTCACAATGGCCTCTGTGGTTCCACAAGGACCCAGAGTGTCACGGTGCACTCCCTGGCTCCATTTGGCCCCACAGCACCACAGTGGACCCCTGGTTCTGTGGGGCTGCACAGTGTCACCATGGTCCTCTTAATTCCATGAGGCCCTGCAGTGTCACAATGGCCCCAGAGTGTCCCAATCATCACAGAATGACAGAATCAAGTAGGCTGGAAAAGACCTTTGGGATCATCAAGCCCAACCAATGCCCTAGTACTGCCTTGTCACCCAGACCATGCCACTAAGTGCCTCTGGAGAGGGACAGTGACTCTGCCCCCTCCCCCCTGGCCAGCCCATTCCAGTTCCCACTCACCCTTTCTGTGAAGAACTTCTTCCTATTGTCCAGCCTAAACTTCCCCTGGTGCAGCTTAAGGCTGTGTCTTCTTCTCCTGCTCTCCAGCAGATCCACAATCACACCCAGCTTGGTGCCATCTGCAATTTGTGAATGCTGGACTCGATCCCCTCAGCCAGATCATCAGTGAAGATATTAAACAGGACTGGGCCCAACACAGATCCCTGGGGGACACCACCAGTGCCTGGACACCAGCGGGGTGCAGCACCATCCCCTCCACTCTCTGGGCCCAGCCTCCAGTCAGCTCTTTACCCTGGGAAGGGTGAACATGTCCAAGCCATGGGCTGCAGTTTTTCCAGGGAATTCTGTGGCTCATGGTTTTAAAGGCTTTGAAGTCCAGGCACACAAAATCCACAGCCTTTCATGCATCCACAGATGGGTCACCTGGTCATAAAAGGAGACCGGATTGATCAGGCAGGACCTGCCACCCCTAAATCCGGGCTGGCTGGCTCTGATCCCTCGGCCATCCTGTGGGTGCCCTGTGAGGGCACTCAGGGTGATCTGTTCCAACACCTTGCCGGGCACCCAGGTCAGGCTGACAGGCCTGGAGTTCCCCAGCTCCTCCTTCCAGCCCTTCTTGGCGATGGGCTCACATTGGCACCTCCAATGCTCTGGGACCTCCCTAGTGAGCCAGGACTGATGGTAAATGATGGAGAGCAACTTGGGGAGCTCATCCACAGCTCCCTCATCCCCCTGGGATGGATCCCATCTCATCCCACACACCTGTGAGCATCTGAGTGGCTCAGCAGGTCACCAACTGCTCCCTCCTGGATTCCAGGGGGCTGTTCTGCTCCCTGTGCCCATCTACCAGCTCAGGAGAACACTTGTCCTGAGGAAAGCCTGTCCTAATATTGAAAATTGAGACAAACAAGGTGTTAAGTAGCTCAGCCTTGTCTTTATCTTTAGTTACTGTATTTCCTACTGCATCCAATAAATAGTAGAGGTTCTGTTTGTCTGGTGTTTTGCTATAATTTTATTTATAGAAACATTTCCTATTATTTTTCACAGAAGTGGCCAGGTTAAGCTCTAGTTGAGCTTTCACCTCCTTCCTTTTCTTTTTGCATAACTTAACAACATTCTTAAACACTTTCTGAGTTGCCTGTTCTTCTTTCCAAAAGTGATGCACCCTCTTTTTACACCTGAGTTCCCACAAAGGCTCCGTGGGCAGCCAGGACAGTCATTTTCCTCTATAGATCATGTTTTGCCACACTGGCAGAGGCTTCTCCATCCCCTTAAGATTACTTTCATGAAGTGTGTCCATCCTCCCTGGACCCCTTTGTTTTTAAGGGCTGTTTCCCTTTAAAGAATCAGTGCCTGATTTGGTACTCCCCAAATCAGCATCCTAAATAAGCCAAAGTCCGCCCTTCCTAATTCCAGTGTAGAAGTTTTGTTGCTGCCCCTCCTTCTTTCACAGAACATTGAAAAGTTGATTATTTCATGGTCACTGTTCCGCAGGCAGCCTCCGAGCCCCACATCTGCCACCAGCCCTTCTCTGTTTGTGAACAACAGCAAACAGAGCTTTCCTTGGCAGTGGGAGTGTTACCAAAAATTCTGTAAAACAGAAAAGTCCTGAACCCCAGTGTAGCATTTAGAAACACCATTATTTATTCAGCTGGATGCACGGGGAACAGCTCCTCTCAAAGCCGTGCATGCTGAGTACAGGAAAGTGTCTGTTTATATTCTGTATTTTGCATACATATTCATTGATTGCCCTGGACTAAACATACATATGATAATCATTTCCCCAAAATCATTAACATATTTCTCCTCCCCTTTACCCATGTGCTCTTCTGTCCTGGGGGTCTCTCTGGTGGTCTCTGGTGCTTATGGACCCCAATGTTCCCGTGGGCCTGGCTGAGCTGGCAGGACACTGAGGCTGCTGAACTTCCAGTTGCCCTTCTCACACAATGGGCATTGTGTGGTTTCCATAGGGCTAGGGTTTTAGAGAACCAGCATTGTGTGTGCTCACCTGGTGTAGACAATTGATCATCTGATAACATGAGCTGACAGAGTGGGCTATGACATCACAGAGTGGCTTATGTGAGGTCACTGAGCAACTACAGCATCATAGACTGTCTCTGTGACATCACATAGCCAGTTGTGACATCACAGGGCAGAGGACTGACATCACAGATCAGGCTGTGACATCATAGAGTTGGCTGTGACATCAGAGACCAGCTGTGTGACATTAGAGAGCAGACTATGACATCACAGAGCAAGCTGTGACATCAGAGGAGGGCTGTGTCAGGTCACTGGGTTGGTCACTCCGCCCCAGCTCCCCCTCACAGTTTCTCACAACAAGTCCAATGCTGTTCATGCTGTGAAGGTCCGCCCGAAATGAACGGGTGACGAATGATTTTTGGGTGCAAAAATAACCAACAAAGGCACAGGGGTTTTGCAGTAAGAAATCAACAAGGTGCAATTTTATTGATTATTACCACAGCTAAATATGCGTTTGGTTAAGGGATCCGGGGAAGAGAAGGGTAAGACAAGGAAAAAAGGAAAGAAAGAAGGTCAGGGAATGGGGTATAGCTACCAAAACGTGAGGTCTTCGGGGTCCTGCTGCCGAAACTCGCTGGTGCACGTCTTGGGGAGTACTCAAAGGACAGTCAGACCGAACCCCAATATATATACTGTTCTTGGTTGGGGGAAGGGTAGCTGAAATTAGGTTTCTATGGAGGGGAGAAGTCCATTGTTTTCATGGCCGAATGCTCACAGGTACGTTGGGTTTTTCCCCCTCCCTGAGTTGGGAGGGGGTACAGTCCCAGTCTCTGGAAGGAGGTTGCCATGGGGGTGCCATGGGGGTGCCATGGGGGTGCCAATAGGGTGCCAGAGGGGTTCTTGGTTCCTTGATGAGGGGATTCGCATCTCTGTTGGTCCGTCACGGTGGTTGAAGACAGGCAAGAGGGGTCTTCTCATGGAGCGGGGGCGGGGGGGGGGGGAGCCACCCCAGAGCTCAGTCCAGCCAAGTGAGGAGTTTGGAAGAAAGTCCAGTTCAATTGTCCAGAAAAGGGCAGCATGCCCCCTTCGAGTACAGCATGGCGTGTTCTTCAAACATCACTTGTGAACACACTAGATAAGCAGGAGACTTTCTTTCCCAACTGACTCAGCAGTTTTAACCCTTCGGCAGTCTTTTCTCATGACAATTGTGAGGCAAAAAATGAAGGATTTTCGGATGGACTTCTACACGACCCTGTGACTCACGATTGTCTTGAGGAATCTTCATCAGCAGAGCTCTAGAGTGTCTTCGAAACTCGTTGCACGTCAGTAGCATAACCCTGGAAAAGTAGGGATGACAAAATAGAGGGGATAAAAGGGGAAGAGAAGGAAAAGAAAGAGGGGAAAGGGGAAACTAACAAACATAAACATAATTAATATTGCTCATCATTACAATTTCACACGTGGTTATTTGTTATAACAATTTCAAAAAATTATGATTAATTTTAACAATTTCAAAAATATTAATCAATTAAAGCAATATCATTTGTTAAGCAATTTCAAAATTATTAAGACAAATCACAAATAATCAAAGCAACAAACAAATCATAATATAATCATTGTCTTTTAAAATATTTTCTAAAAATTAAAGTAACTTTCTGTAAATCATACTTGATATTTAAGAAGTTATTCTTAAGCACATATGCTTAATTCATAACTGTTTCGTATCAAGTGTTTTGGGGACATCTATTGTATAGAGTACATCAGCTAAGCGGTGTGCATTGACTACAGTTGACAGTCTCTTAAGCTTTTTCATCATTCTCCAATTCAAAATGAATAGGGCTGCTGACAAGATAAAGCCAAGCGTAACTAGGATCAAAAGAACAACAATTGGATGGCACACACTGTTCAGAACACCTGTGGCAGTAGGTGACCACCCAAAGAGAGTATCCCACCACCTATGCTCAGCATCCTGCTTTACCCTCTCCATAACCCGGTGTATTTGTCTCACGTTGTGATGAACAGTCACCAGAGTCTTCTGTCCGCTCTCCTTGATTTTCTCGAGGATGTCAATCAGGTCTTGATGGAGCAGCAGTTGTCTCACGAGGGTGAGGTTCATTCCGATAGGAGTGGGCATCAGCTTCTGGATCAGTGTGTAGTTGGATTGCAACAGGTGGTGAGAAGTAACTGGAGCTTCGTAAGAGAAATCACATCCTACTATCTTAGTAAAGTTGCAAGCACAAAAGTTTGAATGATTTTTTGTATCTACCACAACATCTTCTACAAAGACAGAATCACATGTAGTTCTAAAGCATGCACAGCCATTGCCTATGTATATAAGAACTGTCTGGGTATCCTCATGTGGACGAATCTCGAAATGACAGATGTTTTGCTCTGTGTCCAACCAGATATCCTGAGCTACAATTGCATTGCTTTCACAGATAAACCCTTGCTGTTCTCGGACAATACAAGTTTCCAGGTTAACAGTTTGCCATTTGTCATCAACCTGACGGGCCCATCCCCTATGTTCAGTAGGATAGAGAACAGCTCCGTCATGGTTCAGTCCTAATGCAATACCAGGGAAGACCAAATGTACAGAGGCATTGCGTATGGTTAACACAAAAACAGTGGCTGTGTTTGAAATGGGATCATAGGTAAAGTTCACCAGGTTCCACCAGGATTGGAATTCTCTTTCAAATTCAGTGGCACTGTCCCAGATTATTTTCCGAATTTCTATGGGGAAGGTGCCTTCCTCACCCTCTCTTATAATTGCAGCAGAGACTGATTGCATCCACAATTGTGCCTGGATACAGCTGAGGGCTAAGGAAACATTGTTCTGTGTGGCACTAAGTGCATCAATTACCAATTTGTGATCATCCACATTCACTCTTTCTCAATTTGGCAAAATGTTTGACAGCAGCCACTGGTGCGTCCCTAAGGCTGACAGAGATGACCTCAGTGGTTGCTGCAATTTGGTCAAATCTCTAATTGTGACAGCCAATTCATTCAAGTTCAGTTAATTTACATGTTATGTGTAATATCATCACCTGGTGTTACCATAAAGGAAGGGAAAACATTATTTCTGTTGTCCATCACTAGTGTTATCATGGTTTATCAGGTCTTCATGTCCCTCAGAGTTCTTCTGGAAAAGTAAACACAACAGACTCTGCCACGAAGAGGCAGAAAAGGTTAGAATAATGGATTTGTCAGAGAGGTTTTGAACAGCAGTGGTACTTCCCCTACAGCAGCAGAGGGTCCACCAAAACCAGGTTGTCCAGGGTAATGTGCTGGGTTCTTGAAATCATCTGGTCCCTGCAGTGAAGGAATTGTGCTTGGAGCTGTCGGGCAAAAAGCAGTGATTTTGGAACACTCATTTACCTCCCATCTATAGCAAGAGGTGTGAGAAGTCCATTCAATCTTCTCACCTTCTGGCCTATCCTGCACACCTTTGACAGTAAAGTGAGAAATATTATCAGATTGAATTTCCTGTGGGTTTAGGAAAATCCCAAACCATCCTTGCATTGCTTTAACAGTATTATCTCCTGTAGGTCTTTTAAAAGCATCAGCCTGGAGCAACCCAAATATAAACATAGCATAGGACTTGGTGTTAATACAGACAAGAAAGTAATTCTGTCCCTCACTTAGGAAAATACACCAAACAGTTAACAGTTCCCCAACCTGGGCATTGTCCTGTTCCTCTCTGTTAGCAGAAGCGGGGGAAAGAGGAGGGGTTGCTTTAGTCACAGAGGCAAGTTTATTTTGGCTGCTACCCAAGCTGCCAGTTTCTTGGATTGCCCACTTCTCCTCTACTTCCCTGGGAGCCAAGCCAACCACAAACACTTCCCCTTCCCAGGTAGTGTACTTTTTCTCAGCACCTTTGAAACCACAGGAATAAAAACCAACAGGCTTTGTCAGACACTCAGGACCCCACTGCCAAATGTGTACTAAAAGTTGTGAGGAGGCAAATCCCCACTCCACCTGAAAGGGGTCTATAGGATTGATAGGGTCCAGTGCCTGATGAGCTGTCACTTCAAGAATCAGCAATTGCAATGTTTCCTTCTGAGAAGAAGTCCAATCCCATTTTATTCTTTTTCTCAGCAAGTCATAAAGGGGAACAAAAGGGTCATTCTGGTTACTAAGAAGTTTATCTGGTCTTTCTATAGGAGACATAGCTACTATGGTTTTCTGAAGGAGAGTTGCTGTAGGTTTAAGTGTTCTTGGAAGCCCTTGAGTTAAAGAGGTCATAATTTCAGGCTTTACAGGTGATTGGATTGGAGATTCAAGACCAGGAATTAATTTATTTTCATTAATCGATTGCAGGCAGCCAGCTTTGTGAATGTTTTCCAGAAGTTGGTCGGGGGTACCGACCAAAGGGTCTCTTTTTCCCAAGGGGTTAAGCCCCTCAGCCCAATGAGCAGTGTGCTGAGTTAGGCACCATGGGATGCGTCTGTCTGCTGTTGTTAGGAACACCCCATATCCCCAGCACCCACCGGCTTCTTGTTCTGACAAAAGAATCTGATCTCCCCCAGCGAGAGACACTTGGCAAATGTGTTCTGTTTCAGATTCTTGAGGGAGAAGCCCGTACAGCTTTGCAAGTTTTGTTAATTCAGTAGCAGTGTATGGGATTTCTTTAGTGGTTTTCTGCGGGACAAGATCTTCATTATTGATATAGTTGCATTCTGTTTTACTAAGAGGTTTTATGTTACTACAGCAGTGCTTCCCGCAATTTTTCATCAGGGCTAATTCTGTTTGAGAATAATTTTGATTAATGTGAGGAGTTTCTTTCTCCTCTGTTTCTTTTGAGGAATCAGTGTTCTGTGAATTTTTAACATGTTCTTCTCTCAGGGCGGCCCGTAACAAGTTATTTACATTTCTTTCTTCATCCAATTGTTTTTGCAAAACTTCAGCTAGGTTTTGAAGGGAGTCTATGATAGCATTTTCCTCACTTTTTCGCTTAAAGCGAGTTTCTATGGCTGCTGTTAGGCAGGCGCCCAAGACTGAGCAGAGGATGGTTTTATTTGTGCCCAGTTTGAATTTTGATTCATGTTGCATAGAAGATATTTTATCAATAATATTTTCTAAGTTAAACCAATTGCAGCTTGCCCATTCTTCTCCCTCTGGAGAAGGTGTGGCATTGTATTTAGCAAGCAGAGCATAAAATTCAGCTTTACCTTTTGCACTGAAGTTTTTAGTCATTTTGTGAGGGGACCAAAGCTACACCAGGGAGTTCACTTAAGTTACACAAATCACACAGCCTTTCCACTGTCCCCTTGCTTCCCTGGGTAGTTGAAGAGACAGAATCAGTCTGGGAGGCTCTGTGAGGTTGCTTCAAATTTGTCTCTTCCTTCCCAGACAGTACAGATACACTCACATGAACACACACACACAAATGTTTTTCTTTGTGAGGGGACCAAAACCTAGAACAGGGAAAAAACCACTCAGCCTTCGCTGGGCCGCCCCTCGCTCCCTGTGTAGGTGAAGGGACAATATCTGTCTAAAAGGCACTGCTTAGTTACTTCAAGTCTGCCCCTTCCTTTTTAGACAGTCCAGGTACACAAAAATACAGCAGTAAAAAACAGTAACAGGTTCAAATTAAGCTCAAAAACAACAGTAACAGTTTCAGATTCAACTCAAATATAACAACAACAACAACAACAGTATCAATATCAATATCAATATCAGTAACAGCATCAATATCAGGATCAGGAGAAATATCAGTGTCAGTGTCCGTGCCGGTAAGATCAGTAACAGAAGTGACAGTAACAATTTCCCCTGCTTTTGCACCGAAAAATCTTTTGAGTCAATTCCGAAGCCTGTGTGCTCAATTGAGCGTGAGATTTGGCTTTGGTGTGTGCAGTCTGCGAGAGGTTACAGACTACACAAAACCTGCAAAATTTCACTGGCTGCTGGAATCCTGTCCGTGACGCCAATTATGTGAAGGTCCGCCCGAAATGAACAGGTGACGAATGATTTTTGGGTGCAAAAATAACCAACAAAAGCACAGGGGTTTTGCAGTAAGAAATCAACAAGGTGCAATTTTATTGATTATTACCACAGCTAAATATGCGTTTGGTTAAGGGATCCGGGGAAGAGAAGGGTAAGACAAGGAAAAAAGGAGGGAAAGAAGGTCAGGGAATGGGGTATAGCTACCAAAACGTGAGGTCTTCGGGGTCCCGCTGCCGAAACTCGCTGGTGCACGTCTTGGGGAGTACTCGAAGGACAGTCGGACCGAACCCCAATATATATACTGTTCTTGGTTGGGGGAAGGGTAGCTGAAATTAGGTTTCTATGGAGGGGAGAAGTCCATTGTTTTCATGGCCGAACGCTCACAGGTACATTGGGTTTTTCCCCCTCCCTGAGTTGGGAGGGGGTACAGTCCCAGTCTCTGGAAGGAGGTTGCCATGGGGGTGCCATGGGGGTGCCATGGGGGTGCCAATAGGGTGCCAGAGGGGTTCTTGGTTCCTTGATGAGGGGATTCGCATCTCTGTTGGTCCGTCACGGTGGTTGAAGACAGGCAAGAGGGGTCTTCTCATGGAGTGGCGGGGGGGGAGCCACCCCAGAGCTCAGTCCAGCCAAGTGAGGAGTTTGGAAGAAAGTCCAGTTCAATTGTCCAGAAAAGGGCAGCATGCCCCCCTCGAGTACAGCATGGCGTGTTCTTCAAACATCACTTGTGAACACACTAGATAAGCAGGAGACTTTCTTTCCCAACTGACTCAGCAGTTTTAACCCTTCGGCAGTCTTTTCTCATGACAATTGTGAGGCAAAAAATGAAGGATTTTCGGATGGACTTCTACACATGCCCAGCAGGGTCCCTGTCCCTGGGATCCCCCCGGCCCATCTGGAGCCACAGCCTCCACCAAAGGATGTTCCACCGGATCCACCCCAGAGCCTGACATGGGGACAAGGGGCCAGGGCTGTGTGACCAGGACATCAAGGATGTGGATTATCCAGGTCACTGTGGCCTGGATTGTGTTCCCCAGGGCAGGAAAGATTTCTGGCAGCTGGAGCAGGGTCTGGGAAAGGCCTCCAAGGTGGGGCTGTGTGGGATCTCAGCCTCTCAGAACTGGGGTGAATGGTGAAGGGATAAGTTAATTGGAGTGTGAGATAAAGGGTTTAAGATTTCTGTACAGGGGGGTCTAGAGAAGTAAGATGGAGGAATTGGGGCGTGCCCTTCTCCTCCTTCTTCTTCTTCTTCTTGGCCTCCATCTTCTGTGGTGATGTTGGCACTTTGGGATTGGACCTTACTAAAGTGTACTGGTTAATAAGGGTGAAAGGTATTGGAGAAAAATGATAAATATTGTATACGTAACTCCGAGTATAAAGATAGGTGACCGCCCCAGGGGCTCTCAGTGTGTGCCCATGGCTGACTGCTGAGCAGAACTCTGTCAGGCCCAGAGAAAAGCTTTTAGATAAGCATTTAATAAACACCGAGACCGAGAAAAGATCTGAAGTCCCTTCTCGTCCTTTGGAGCGCGGGCGGCCCAAGGCCACCTTGGGCCTTCCCAGACCATCTAAACAGCCGAAAATCCGACAAGTGGCGTCCGCTGCGTTGGCTATCTCCCACCAAACCTTTCGGCGGGGGGAAAAGCCCTGAAGAGCTGAATAGCCAAAAGGACAGCACTGATAACTCCTGTGGAGAGAAGCCTGAAGAAAGAAAGAAGAAAAAGAAAAAACGGCCAGGAGAATCTGCAAAAATCAGCAGTCACTGAGAATTCCATCTCTCAGCTTCTGCCGAAGACAGTTCGTAGCAGAGCGGCCTGGACTGGGACCAGAAAGGCGCCTCTGGATCCATCTCTCGTGACCTGCTGGACGGAGAGCGAGAGCTTTCAGACCACTCTGACGACAGATTCGGTAAGAAGGCCAAAACAAAAATATGGGGGCCACACTCTCCCAGGAACAACGGGAAATCTTGTCCGCCTTACAAGGCGTGGCTGAATTATATACAGAAGGGATCCCAAAGAAAGAATTAAAACAGTTATTATTATGGGCAAGACTCAACTACCCACTGGCAGAGACATGCCTGTTGTTCGAAGTGGGGTTTTGGCAAGAAATTAATAGGCATCTGTATGTCTTAGCAACGAAAAAAGATGAGACAGCGTTAAAGCTACTCTCACCAGCAAGAATCATGTTACAAGGTATCTCAGTGCAGTCTAAAAGACTGGAAAAGCAGCGAAAAACTGCGGTACCCTCAGAGGAGGAGGCGAAGCAAAGCTCCGGGAAAAAATTAGCTCTGGCTTTAAAAAGCCAGGGGGAAAGGGCTCTCGAGGAAAGAGAGCAGAAAATAATATTAAACCTCCCGGTCAAAAAATGCAAGAAACCCCAAAAGCGTCCTGAAACCCCAGAGAGTGTAGAGGAGTCAGGAGCGGAAGGGGGGGAGCAGGAGGAAGACAAGGGATCGGGGGGGGTGCTTACTCGCGGCGGGCAAGGCGGCGATGCGGCGGCGGCGGCAAACGCGGGCAGCGCGGGTGAAGATGAGGAGACGCACGCGGAGGGCGAGACTTGCAAAAACCGGGGTGCGGAGTCACATACCAGCGCGGGGGCGGCGAACGCGGGCGGCGAACTGGGGGAAAACGTGCAGCCCCAGAGGGCCACCGTGGCGAGACGCAGGAGGCGCGCGGTTGTGACGTCAGACCCGGTGCGGAGGTCGGCTCAGATCGCGGGGCGGGACCGAATGCCGGCGGGAGGCGGGCTGGAGACACCGGAGGGAGGAGTGAACACACCGTCAGAGGAGGAGGAGGCAGAGACAGGGACAGACCGAGGGGAGGAGGCCTCGGGGGTGGAACGAGGGGGAGAGGATGACGTCAGCTCAGGAGAGACAGGGAGCGGCTCGGAGAGCACGCATGCGCAGAGAGTGGGGCGCGGGCGGAGGCGAGCCCGATCCCCTGTGACGTCCCGGGCGAGGAGGGGCCCCACACCTTCTCCAGACTCGGTGCCCCTGGCTGAAACCCTCGGAGTCCCAGTCCCTTCCCTTCACGGGAGACGCTTTGGTGTTCAAGCCCCATTTTTACCTGAATTAAAAACCAAGCAAACACGGTCTCAAATGAGGTCGCCGGCACGCCGGGCCGGAAGAGGAAATGGGGCAGTCGAGCTCAGGCCGTCATCCGAGCCAGGGAGGCCAGTGACAGCGCCACCTAGTGGCAGGAGGGCAGAAGTGCACGACATGCCGGATCGGTTCGGCGGAGCCACAGCGCCATCTCGTGACGAGTCTGCAACAATGCAGCAATTTTTTCCAACAATATATAAAAAGAAAAGCACTTCAAAGAAGACGATGTTAACACGACAAAGGGATTATTCATCCACTTCGGAATTTCATGAAGATGATGAAAGCTCAGATGAAGAACAGCTACAAGGGGAAGATGTCATAAGGATCACAGCATCGGAAGGTGTCCCAACATGGATGCTATCAGCAGCAGAAGCAGCAAAAAGCTTCTTGCATTCATTCGATACAGTAAAAAAGAAATATCAACAGGATCCTCGAGTTTCCTTTTCGGATCTAGGAGCAAGGCCAAAAACCTCAAGGCGAAAAATGAGACACGATGAATCACCAATGACGTCCACAACACCATTATTCATGCAAATCCCAATGGAGTCTGAAGAAGAGGAATTTCAAGAGCTGGTGAAGACGATGGATTGGAAGCGAATCAGAAAAGCGTTGGCAAAGGAAAAGCATTTATTCCCGGGATCAGGAGATTTGACAATGCCAGTGACATATGATGCCCAGGGACAGAATCCAAGGTGGGAAAGGATGGGTCATGAGACACTCAAAGACTTAGGGAAGGCGGCTCAAACTTTTGGGCTGAACTCACAATACTTCAAACAGCTACTAAGAGGGACATTCACTATGTATGATCTCACACCATATGATATTCGAAGTATTGTGGCAATGATCCTCACTGACACACAGAATCTTATCTGGGAAAAAAGGTGGAGAAAATATCTTGCTGAGTTGCGGAGCAGATATCAAGGTGGGCCAAACGCGAACCTCACAGAAGGGCAATTAGCAGGGGATCCTCCAGATGACAATCCAGGGGAACAAGCAGCGCGGCTTCCACGAAGAGTGTTAAACGACATCAAAGAAGCAGCGCGATTGGCAATCATACAAATTACACCGACAGGAGCTCCGGATGTTCCGTTCTCTTGCATCAGGCAAGGTCCCACAGAGCCATTCATGTCATTCATCGACCGACTCACGCAAGCCGTGGATCGACAGGTGACGACAGAAGAAGTGAAGAGGCCTCTCTTGGAGAGTTTAGCTTTCGGCAATGCCAACCCGGATTGTCAACGGGTGATTAGCACCATGCCAGGACGGCCATCCTTGGCAGAGATGGTGGAGGCATGCAGCAAGGTGGGAACACCTCAGCACGTAGCAGCAATTGTGAAGAATGAATTAAAAGAGGAATGGGAAGAACAGCTAAAGGGACGCTCAGAAGGGCAATCAGAGAACAAGACATTGGAGAAGATGTTCGAGAAATTACTCCATCAACAGGACGAAAACGTCAACAAAGTTCTTGCGACAATGCAGAAAAAGAACAAACCCCAAGGAGGACAGTGCTACAGATGCGGGGAGTCTGGGCACATGAAAAGGAATTGCCCACGAACACATATACCAACGCCAGCCCAGAAAGCAGAAAGGCCAATTTGTGCACGGTGCGGAAGAGGAAGACACTCTGTAAAAGAATGTTATTCCCGGACAGATGTGGAAGGAAATCCGTTACCGCATCTGGGAAACGGGAAGTTCAGCGTGGGAAATGGCCAGCATGCCCAGACACAAGTACTGGCGGTGTCACAAGAACAGACAGGGCAGTCATCAGTGAGCGACAAGCAGATACCCTCAGCAAAACCCTCAGTCGATTCCACAGTGACCCAGACCTCCTCCCACCAGGGGCACAGTGTGCATTGGCAGCTTCAAAACTAGTATGCTTTCTAGATGAAAGTCATGTGGAGATACCAACAGGTATCCGCGGGGACTCATACAAGAAACAAGATTTCTTGATAATTGGACAAGACAAGTGCAGTATTCTTGGACTCATTGTTTATCCAACAGTTGTCTCAGCAGACAAAAATACAGAGTTAACAGTTTTGGCAAGAGCGCTTCGTCCACCATTGACTGTACCGGAAAATACTGTGGTTGCGAGAGCCTTCGCATTGCCGCCACACGCAGTTGGAGAGGTCATGTCAATCTTCGACGAAGAAGGTCTCCCTATGAAAGAGCATGTTGAAGTACATACAACATGGGTGAAGCACATAGGTCGAGACCGACCCACGCTAACGTGCCAATTGACATGTGGGGACAGGACAATATCGATCAGAGGTATGCTCGACACAGGGGCAGATGTAACGGTAATATCGTACATCTTTTGGCCACGCAATTGGAGCTTGGTCGCGCCATTGGGCTCTCTCTCAGGCATCGGGGGAGCATCTCTGTGTCTGCAAAGTGAGAATTCCGTCGTTGTCACGGGACCAGGAGATAAGACGGCGATCATTCGTCCTTTTGTCGTCCAAAAGCCGATCACAGTCTGGGGTCGGGACCTTTTGGCACAATGGGGTGCGAAGATCGAAGTGGATTTTTAATAGGGGTCACTGCAGCACTCGCCACACTGAAGCTGACATGGAAAACAGATGATCCAGTTTGGGTGGATCAGTGGCCCCTTGAGCGGAAAAAATTGAGTGCTTTGAAAGACCTGGTCCAAGAACAATTGCAGAAGGGACACATCAAGCCAACAGACAGCCCTTGGAATTCTCCGGTGTTTGTCATCAAGAAAAAGCTATCGGGCAAATGGAGGTTGTTACACGATCTCAGGAAGATCAACGAAGTCATAGAAGACATGGGGCCACTTCAGTTGGGACTTCCATCTGTCTCAATGATTCCCAGAGATTGGCAGCTTGTGGTCATTGACCTCAAGGATTGTTTTTTCAGTATCCCACTCCATCCAGATGATGCTCCGAGATTTGCCTTTTCAGTTCCGAGTATCAACAGGGAAACGCCTCTGCAGCGGTACCATTGGGTCGTTCTTCCACAAGGTCTAAAGAATTCTCCGACGATCTGTCAATGGTACGTGGCACGAGCTTTGGCACCAGCATGGAAGAAATTTCCGAAGGCGAAGATCATTCATTACATGGATGATTTGCTCATTGCAGCATCAACACGACAGGAGCTGCAAGAAGCTCGCGATTGTGTGATCGCAGAGGTGCAAAAGGCAGGTCTGGAAATCAGCATTTCAAAGATTCAAGTGGTTGCACCTTGGAAATATCTAGGGTGGAAAATTTCAGAGAAAACAATAAAGCCTCAGAAAGTGGAGATCAGCACAAAGGTCAACAATTTGCATGATTTGCAACAGCTTTTGGGAGAAATCAACTGGATGAGACCAGTTTTGGGAATCACAAACAGCGACATTCCAGCGCTGCTTGATCTCTTGAGAGGAGACACAGACATTCGTTCTCCCAGGACACTCACGCCAGAAGCGAGAAAAGAGTTGGAGAAAATCACGAACGCGATACAGAAAAGGCAGGCACATCGATTTGTTCCAACGTTGCCTTTTCAGTTGGCAGTGCTGGGGAAGAAAACACAGTTCCATGGTTTGATCTTCCAATGGGATGAATCACAAAAGGACTCTTTGATAATCATAGAGTGGATTTTCCTACCACACAGGCCCACGAAAACGATTCTCACAGATTTGGAGATGGCAGCACAAATCATCATAAAGGCGAGAACAAGGCTGCTGACAATGGCAGGAAGAGAATTCTCAGTCATCAGATTGCCTCTGAAACGAGACTATTTCGATTGGGCAATGCAACAATCGAAAGACCTGTTAATCGCGTTGTTAGCGTTCCCAGGAACTTGCACAGTCCACTTTCCACAACACAGAATACTGCAATCGCAAATATGCTATAGAGCAAAACCACGAATAAGTGAAGAACCTTTGGACGGGATCACAGTGTTCACGGATGGCTCAGGGAAGACACACAAGTCAGTGATCACGTGGAGAGACTCAACGACAGGGGATTGGGAATCAGACGTGAGGATGGTTCAGGGCTCTCCACAAATTGTGGAGTTGGCAGCCGTTGTCCGGGCATTTCAGTTGTTCAAACAGCCTCTCAATCTGGTGACAGATTCCGCATATGTTCCGGGTGTGGTCAAGAGATTGGAGGGTTCGCTCTTGAAGGAAGTCAGTAATGAGGTTTTATACTCATACCTGACAAGCTTGAAAACACTGCTAGAGAGCAGGGAAAGAGAGTATTTTATCACACACATTAGAGCGCACACGACACTTCCGGGGTTTTTAGTGGAAGGGAATGCTCGGGCGGACAGGTTGACAATGCCCATTTTGCAAACACTGCCGGACATTTTTGAGCAGGCAAGATTAAGTCATGCGTTCTTTCATCAGAATGCGCAAGCGCTAATGGAGTCCTTTTGTCTCACAAAGAGTCAGGCGAGGGAGATCATTAGTGCCTGTCCAGACTGTCAGCTTGTGCTTCTACCGGGGCCATCAATCTGCGGGGGCTGCAAAGTCTTCAGTTGTGGCAAGCTGATGTCACGAAATATCCATCTTTTGGGAGGCTCAAAAATGTTCATGTTTCTGTAGATACATTCTCAGGTGCAGTCTTTGCTTCAGCACATGCTGGAGAAACAGCAGACCATGCTTGCCGACATTTTCTGCAGGCATTTGCAGCATTAGGTGTGCCTCAGGAGATAAAAACAGACAATGGTCCAACATACACTGGCAGGGTGCTTGACAGATTCCTGAAAAGATGGGGTGTCAGACACACGCTTGGTATTCCACATTCACCCACAGGTCAGGCGATCATTGAGAGAACACATCACACCCTGAAATCCCTTCTGGACAGAGAAGGGGTGAGCCAGAGGCAAAACCTCACATGAAATTAAATAAGGCACTGTACGTGCTGAATTTCCTAAATAGCTCATCCTCGGAACCTAATCCACCAATCGTGAGACATTTTCTAAACAACACACAGGCAAAGCTAAAGGAAAACCCTTTAGTTTTGATCAGAAACCCAGAGACAGGACAAATAGAGGGTCCTTTCAAACTAATCACTTGGGGCAAGGGTTTCGCTTGTATTTCCACAGATCGAGGTCTGAAGTGGGTGTCGGCGCAGCACGTGAAGCCATTCCGAACGCGAGAACACGAGAACACTGATCCAAGAAACAAAGAGACGAGTACTCAGACAGAAGTCGAGACTCAGACTGCAAAGAACGACCCGGAAGAGAAATAAAAAGAAACTAAGGACTTTGGGGGTTTTCACATAAAAACGAAAGAGATCTTCTTGGTGCAAACAGAAGGGGGAGATGTGGGATCTCAGCCTCTCAGAACTGGGGTGAATAGTGAAGGGATAAGTTAATTGGAGTGTGAGATAAAGGGTTTAAGATTTCTGTACAGGGGGGTCTAGAGAAGTAAGATGGAGGAATTGGGGCGTGCCCTTCTCCTCCTTCTTCTTCTTCTTCTTGGCCTCCATCTTCTGTGGTGATGTTGGCACTTTGGGATTGGACCTTACTAAAGTGTACTGGTTAATAAGGGTGAAAGGTATTGGAGAAAAATGATAAATATTGTATACGTAACTCCGAGTATAAAGATAGGTGACCGCCCCAGGGGCTCTCAGTGTGTGCCCATGGCTGACTGCTGAGCAGAACTCTGTCAGGCCCAGAGAAAAGCTTTTAGATAAGCATTTAATAAACACCGAGACCGAGAAAAGATCTGAAGTCCCTTCTCGTCCTTTGGAGCGCGGGCGGCCCAAGGCCACCTTGGGCCTTCCCAGACCATCTAAACAGCCGAAAATCCGACAGGGCTGGAGCCCTTGGGTTGTGAGCAGAGGCTGAGGGAGCTGGGCTGGTCCAGCCTGGAGCAGGGAAGGCTGAGGGACTCCTCATCCCAGCCTGGCAGTGCCAGCGATGAGGGGATGGAGAACACAGAGCCAGGCTCTTCACAGGGGGCTGGTGGGAGACAAAAGCCAATGGGTGGAAGGGGAAAGAGGGGAGATCAGCCAGGGCATGAGGAGATGAAATGAGTCAGGCTGCTTTCAGCATTTCCTCAACACCAAGAGCAGCCTGACCCCCTTCTCCATCCACCGCTAGCAGCTCTGCAAATCAGGAATTGTTTGAGCTGTTTTGCCCCCACTCAAGGATGAGCATGCTGATACAAGAAATTAATTGTGTTCATACCTATCACAAAACGCCGTTTGTCTGAAATTAATTTTAGTATGGAAATCACTTGTGGATATTGAACATCAGATGCTGCTGAGACATTGCACATAGCTCAGGGAAGAGCGTGATTGTTATTAAATTGTTTCCTGCTCAACTGTGGTCTGTTGGCCATGAAGAGAAACTTTCTGTGCCTCTGAGTCTCACCAGTTCCTGATCCCCAAAGGACACAAACTTGATGGGTTGTGGTTCCCACTCCAGTGGTGGCACTTGCACCTCCCTCCATAGCAAGAGCAGAGCTCCCTTGTCCCAGAAAGTCCCTGGCAATGCAGGGATGAAGGAAACAGGACAGACTGTGGGGATCAGGGGCAGGGCACAGTCAGGGATTTGGAGCCTGGTTGTGAGCCCCGTGCAGGGCTTGTCCGCTGGCCTTGGTGGACCTCATCCAATTGTCCTGGGCCCATGGATGGCTCCAGCCTGTCCAGATCCCTCTGCAGAGCTTCCTGCCCCCCAGCACAGCCACACTCCCACCCAGCTTGGGCTCACCTGGGAACTGACTGAGGGTGCCCTCGATGGCCTCATCCAGATCAGCAATAAAGAGATTTCACTGACCTGGCCCCAATCCTGAGCCCTGGGGACACCCCTGGATGTGACTCCATTCCTCAGCTGCTCTGAGTGCCAGGAGTTGGGTGAGGGAAATGGCGGGGTGGGGGTAGGAACAAAGTGTGATTGACTGTCAGCCATGAAGGATCTTGATTTTCATATCTATTCAGACTGCATTTGAAGGGGTTGGGGGTCAATATCAACTGGACATTGCTGATACCAATCTATAAACAAGAAAAGAAAACTGGACAAAACCAGTTCTCTCTGCTTAGTTTTCAATATACCATATTCACTTTAAATACACCTCTGATATCCGACTAATTAACCACAGAACAATTGAAAACTTCAAATTTTCCCAGGGGTTTTTCTTGTTTAAATGTTTTAAACAAATGTTTAATAGCCTTTTCCACTGAATTCCTCAACTGAGTAGCTCAAGAAAGAAGAGGCCTCTGGAATAGTAAAATTCATCAGCAACCTCCAAGCGGCTGAGGATCCATCCCCATCAGAGCAGCAATGAACAGAAATGGGCACAGCTTTGTGGCTGCCCCAGCTTTGGCATGGGCCCTGGGCCTGGAGCAGGAGTAGCTCTTGAGGGCCCCAAGGCCACGGCTCTTGTGCTGCCCTGGGTAGATGGGATGGCAGCAGGGGCTGCAGAGCTCTCAGCACCTCAGCCCGAGGGCAGCAGGGCAGACAGGGAGCCTCCTTTGGCCTTGGCCAAGCACCTTCCCTCATGGCTGGAGCCGAGTCCTGTGGCAGCTGCAGCTGCTGCTGTGCCCTTGCCAGGGGCTGAGGCCATGGGGCAGTGCCCAGAGCAGCCTGGCTTGAGCAGAGTTTTGGGGCCAGAGCCAGCTGGGCTGGGCTGGGGAGAGGCCCTTGGTGGTGCCCAGAGCTCAGGGCAGCTGGCAGAGCTTGCAGGGAGCTGGGCTGGCCTCAGAGAGCCTGACCCAGAAATCATCAGTGTCCATCTCAGCCTGGCTAAGCGTGCACGGACAGGACTCCGGCTAGGCCTTGTGGGGCAGGGCCAGCACCTGTGCAAGGCATTGCAAACAGGCAAGTGGCCCAGAGAAGAGGCTGCTCTGTGTCCTTGGTGGCATGGACAGAGCAGGGAGGGGGCCCAGGACATTTGTCAGTGCCAGCCTCTGTGCCCATGCATTGGCAGCCCTGGCTGCTGAGCCCAGCTTTGACCTGGGCTGAGTTTGGCTGTGGCCCAGCTCCATCCTCTTGTAGGGCTCAGGGCCTGTTCCCGGCCAACGCCAGCCCTGGCTGCCTCTCTGCTGGCCCAGAGGCTGGCAGAGCCCGGGGCAGGGCTATCTGTGCAGCCCCACAGGTGCCACGGGCTCTGCAGGAGCTGGCAGAGGCTGCCCAGCAGGGAGGCCGTGGGGCACAGAGCCCCAAGGCTGCTGTGGGCACCACGGCACAGGGCCCGTTCCCAGTCGCAATGCTCCTGGCCTGGGCTGGGCCTGCACAGGGGCTGGGCCACCATGGCTGGGCCGGCACAGGGCCACAAAGGGGCCACGCAGCCGCTGCCAGGGCTGACAGCAAGGCCAGGCACACACAAGCAATTGCTGAGCATGGCCTGTGCTGGCCAGGCCTGACGGGGCCAAAGGAAGAGCTCAGCTGCCCCTGGGGGCTGCAGGAACAGTCCAGAGCCCAAAGAGCC